>NC_092716.1:89226734-89549234 GCF_047496885.1 Scyliorhinus torazame | reverse complement strand
GAGTGGGGGAGGCTTCGCAGGTACAACATCACTAGTTTGGTGGGGAGAGTGAAAGCCGATCTGGCAAGGTGGGACGGCCTTCCTCTGTCACTGGCAGGTCGGGTACAGGTGGTTAAAATGAATGTGTTGCCGCGATTCCTGTTTATTTTTCAATGTCTACCGATTTTCCTGCCAAAGTCTTTTTTCAGGGAGATTGAGGGAAGGATTACCTCATTCATATGGGGAGGGAAGGTGGTCAGAGTGAGAAAGGTGCTGCTACAGAGGGGAAGGCAGGCAGGGGGTTTGGGTCTCCCGAACTTGTTGTACTACTACTGGGCGGCGAATGTGGAGAAGGTGCGGAGCTGGGTCAGAGGGATTGATTCTCAGTGGGTCAGAATGGAGAGTTTGTGCAGGGGTCGGGGCTGAAGGTACTAGCAACAGCGCCGCTCCGGGGAAATATTCAGGGAGTCCAGTAATAATAGCTTCATTGAAAATCTGGAGGCCGTTTCGCCAACACTTCAGGTTGGGGGTAGGGTCAAGGAAAATGCCGATTCGGGGGAACCACAGATTTGAGCCAGGGAAGTGGGATGGAAGTTTTCGGAAATGGGAAGAGAAGGGGATTAAGACGCTAAAAGATTTGTTTCTTCGGGGTCGGTTTGCAGGATTGAGGGAGCTGGAAGCAAAGTATGGGGTCGAGCAGGGAGAAGTGCTTAGGTACATGCAGGTTCGGGATTTTGCCAGGAAGGAGATTCAGAGCTTCCCAGAGGAACCGGCCTCCACATTGCTGGAGGGGGTGTTGACGACAAGGGGATTGGAGAAGGGGGTAGTGTCAGCGGTGTACGGAGCTATTTTGGAAGAGGATAAGGCACCACTGGAAGGGATCAAAGCAAAGTGGGAGGAAGAGCTGGGAAAGGTTATAGAGGAGGGAGTCTGGTGTGAGGTGCTCCGGAGAGTGAATGCCTCCACCTCATGTGCGAGGTTGGGGCTGATACAGCTGAAGGTGGTATATAGAGCGCACCTCACGAGGGCGAGGATGAGCCGATTTTAAAGGAGTACAGGATGTGTGTGAGCGTTGCGGGGGGGGGGGGGGGGGGGGGGGGAGGGGCATATTCGGGGTGTCGGACCAGCCAGGGTTGGAAACGGGTGCGGAGGCAGATATCATTGCCTTCGCCTCGTTGATCACCCGAAGGCGGGTCCTGCTGGGATGGAGAGCAGCCTCTCCACCCAGTGCCCTGGCGTGGCGGGGGGACCTGTTGGAATACTTGACCCTTGAGAAGGTTAAGTTCAAACTGAGGGGAAGCTCGGAGGGGTTCTACAAGTCATGGGCACTATTTATTATGCACTTTCAAGAACTGGATAACATCGAACATTAGTTGGGGTGGGGGGGGGGGGGGGGGGGGAGGCTGTGCAGATTAAGGGTGACTATGGGTAATCCCTGATTCCTTTTTGTCATTTGTTTATGTAAACATGCGGGCTGATGTTTGTGGGTTGGTGGGAGGATGGGAGCGTTGTTATTATGGGGACTGACATATCTTGCTGATTATTGTTTATTGTTGATGGGTGAAAATGCGGGAGAAAATGTGAAAAAGGAGAATTTTTAAAAATTTATTTTTCAAAAGAAAGCATCCTATCTGACTGCATCGCAGCCTGGTATGGCAACTGCTCGGCCCAGGACTGCAAGAAACTTCAAAGTCATGGACACAGCCCAGTCCATCACACAAACCTGCCTCCCATCCATTGACTCCATCTACCCACCTCCCGCTGCCTGGGGAAAGTGGGCAGCATAATCAAAGACCCCTCCCACCCGGCTTACCCATTCTTCCAACTCTTTCCATCGGGCAGGAGATACAAAAGTCTGAGAACACGCACGAACAGATTCAAAAACAGCTTCTTCCCCACTGTCACCAGACTCCTAAACGACCCTCTTATGGACTGACCTGATTAATACTACACCCCTGTATGCTTCATCCGATGCCGGTGTCTATGTATTTACATTGTGTACCTTGTGTTGCCCCATTATGTATTTTATTTTATTTCATTTTCATGTACTTAAAGATGTTTTTGAGCTGCTCGCAGAAAAATACATTTCACTGTACCTCGGTACGCGTGACAATAAACAAATCCAAATCCAATCCATTCCAAATCTTGTCAACCTGAAAATTATCCATTTATCCCTACTCTCCACTTCCTGTTAGCTATCAATCCACTATGCATGTGAATATGTTACGACCACAGTGAAGACAGATAACAAAATATCTATTCAATGCATCGTTACTTCCATCTCCAGGCTCATTCTCTAGAGGGTCAAAATTCACCTTAGTTACTCTTTGTAAATGTTTTTATATATCTAGCCAATTCTCTCTCGTACTGTGGTTTGATTTTTCTTGCCATTCTTTGCTAGCTTTCATAGTCTGCCCTTCCAAGAATTGTCACAGAATTGTACACCTTTTCAATTCTATATATCTTTAACTTCCTTAATTAGTCACAAATGATGCATCCTTTTCCTGCAGTCTTCTTTTCTCATGGGCATGCAACTGTACTGAGTATTAGAACAAAGAACAAAGAAAAGTACAGAACAGGCCCTTTGGCCCTCCAAGCCTGTGCCGACCATGCTGCCCGTCTAAACTAAAATCTTCTAGACTTCCTGGGTCTGTATCCCTCTATTCCCATCCTATTCATGTATTTGTCAAGATGCCCCTTAAATGTCACTATCGTTCCTGCTTCCACCACCTCCTTCGGCAGCGGGTTCCAGACACCCACTACCCTCTGTAAAAAAACTTGCCTCGTACATCTCCTCTAAACCTTAAACCTATGCCCCCTAGTAATTGACCCCTCTACCCTGGGAAAAAGCCTCTGACGAAAAGAACAATATCTTCTTAAATGTCTTCCACTGTATCTCTACTGACCTATCCCTTAACTTAATTTCCCAGTACACTTTAGTCAACTCCGCCCTCATAGAATCATAGGATTTACAGTGCAGAAGGAGGCCATTTGGCCCATCAATTCTGCACCGGCCCTTGGAAAGAGCATCCTACATCAGCCCATATCTCCATCCTATCCCCTTAACCCAGTAATCCCACCTCACCTTTTGGACACACTAAGGGGCAATTGATCATGGCAAATCCACCTAACTTGCACATCTTTGGACTGTGGGAGGAAACTGAAGCACCCGGAGGAAACCCACGCAGGCGCTGGGAATTGAACCCGGGTCCCTGGAGCTGTGAGACAGCAGTGCTAACCACTGAGCCACCGTGCCACCCGCAATAGATCGCCCCTTGGATTTCATGGAAAATGACCCAATAGGAAATGCATGGCGGGAGCTTCCGAAACCCGCTGCTCTAACCCGGACTGGCATCGCCGTAGGTCCCCGACTTGGACCTGTGTATTTGTAAGACGCGGCAACAGCCTTTTCCTTAATTATCCTCTTACTCTTTTTTTTGGTTAAAATTTAAAGTACCCAATTCATTTTTTCCAATTAAGGGGCAATTTAGCGCGGCCATTCCACCTAACCTACACATCTTTGGGTTGTGGGGGCGAAACTCACGCAAACACGGGGAGAATGTGCAAACTCCACATGGATAGTGACCCAGAGCCGTGATAGAACCTGGGACCTCGGGCGCCTTGGGGCAGCAGTGCATCCTCTTACTCTTAATGTATTGATAAAATGTCTTTGGGTCCTCCTTGTTTTTACTTGCCAATATTCTTACATGTCCTCTCTTTGCTTTCCTAATTTTCTTCCTGATTTCACCTCTCTCCTTTCGATACTCCTTTTGGCTTTCTGCAGTATTGAGTTCTCCATGCAGACATAAGCTTTCTTTTTCTGACTTATTTTACCCAATAAGCTCCTCGACATCAAGGGGGCTCGAAGGTTGGCTGCCCCATCCTTTTTCTTTGTGGGAACATTTTTACTCTGAACCCTTTGAATGAATCTCTCCTTTGAGTGCCTCCCATTTCTCTTGACACTGATTTACTTTCAAGTAGCTATTCCTAGTCCATTTTACATAAATTACTTCATGAATGTCTAGGAGGTTGGTTTTCAGGTGAAACTGGGAAACCGGAACAGGTTACGTATTCTGGCTGCCTGACATCCTGCAGCATGTTTTCGAATCAGGTTCACGGACTGGTTGAACTGATACTTCAGGTGGCTTTGGTGGAACTGATCAGAAAACTACTCTGAGCTGATCCTATACACAGACAAATAAAACATGACTGCCTCACTGTCTAACTCTTCACAAGTTCAACCCCTAGCCAAATAAGGTGGAGTGTTCCTGTTGATTCGACATCCTGTGTTGTGGGTTAACACCTCCAAGGGTTTGAGACAGCCAGTATCTTTGTTTTAGAATGGCCCATTCAAATCCCTTTGATAAGTTTCAGAAAAGGCGATTGACTGATACAGTCTGGATGTTCTTTGGTTCCCTCGAGACAGAGAAGTGTTTTAATTCACAAAAAAATGTCAGGCGACATTGGGCGACTATATTTTCCAGCACTTTTGTCCAGTTTTTAAAAATATGAAATTAGTTTAGAATACAACATGCCGATATGGGCATGACACCATTATCATCTACACAGGGTGGCCTCGCTGGGAGCCCGGTGGATCCAGGGTAAATTCACCAAAGTCGGTTCAAAACTGGCGTCGGTGAGTGCCATTTAGTTCCGCCCCTTGTGGGCGTGATCCTGACTCGGACGCCTCGCGGGACTTGGATGGATCCCACGAGGCATGAAGACTGCCGGGAAACTCGCGAGAGGCCTCTCCCTGCATTCACCGGCCACACCGCGCTAGCAAGAGCGCAAAGCGGCCGGTGGATCACGCCCATAGTTTAGATCCACTCCTCCTTCCCTCAACCATGCTTTGACGACCACTAACTTAGAGGCTTCTTTACTAGGTGGTCATTCGTCAATCCTGTCTCTTGGTACATTACCAGGTCTACAATGGCCTGCTCTCTGGCTGGCTCAAAACTGTGCCACTCTAATAAATATCGCCCAAAAAGAAATACTCTTCAAGCTCATCTTCGAAACTACCTTTATTAATCTGATTCATCCACTACATATATAGATTAATATTATTCATGACTATCACTGCACCTTTCTCACAAGCCCCTTATTATTTCTTCTTGCATACTGTTGCTAACTTTTGGTTGGTTCAATTGACTCTGATTTATAACCTTTGCTCTCGAGTCGCCAGGTATCTTTATGATGCCGCCACGAGGTTCATGTTCAAGTAATGATCAATAACTCAACACACCAATTAGTAAGATTCAAATCAAAACACATTTATTATACACAGTAAATCGCTACTCATGCATAAACTCTACTTTCTAGGCTATTCCTATCACTAAAAAGGCCTATACTTAGCTTCGGACTGGCCCACCACGTCAGGGGAACAAATGGCCTTTCGTTCAGGTCCTGAGTCTGCAGGATTCAAAAGCTGGTATGGACTGGTAGCTGGGAGCGCCTATCTCATAGCGAGCGTTGACTTGAGGCTTACTTGCTTGGAGGCAACAAGACAGGTCACTGTCAAGGGTTGGTTCAAGTTGCTGAGTGACCCTGCCAAAGAAGGACGATTTAAACTTGGGGGCTTTACTTTATAGACCTCAAGGGCTTCCCGCCCTTCGGGGCGGACCCCGTACCTGGTTCCAAGTGATTGGACTACTTTCCGATCACTTGGATCGATTTCTCCAATGCTGGAGCGGTTCCCTGATCGCTGGGCGGTCCCAAAGTGTCCGTTGGCCTTCCTTTGTCTTGGCTCCTGCTGGCGCGAGGGGTCTGGCTTGGCCTTGTTTACCTTAACTGTTGCCATTGTGCCTGGGAGTCGCACATTGCTATGTAGATGGCTGCTATGTTACTATGCAAGTGGCTGCTGGTTTTGTGCTGTCTGGTTGTTTTGCAGGTTCCAATATACATGATTTCTGTATTTGCTAGTCTTTGCCGGTGTTGGCTGAATTTCCCTTCAGCCTTTGCGGTTCTCCATTTTAAATCGGGAAGTGGCCAACTCAAGTGGCTACAATACCCACCCTACAGTTTGGTTACTGTTCGCGGGCCTATAAGCTATTAAGCTATTATTTTCTTATTTCTTATCTCCACCCACACTGCATTGCACACGTTGATTTTTTTTTACATTTTAGAGTACCCAATTAATTTTTTCCAATTAAGGGGCAATTTAGCATGGCCAATCCACCTACCCTGCACATCTTTGTGTTGTGGGGGCTGAACCAACGCAAACACGGGGAGAGTGTGCAAACTCCACACGGACAGTGACCCAGAGCCGGGATCGAACCTGGGACCTCGGCGCCGTGAAGCTGTAGTGCTAACCACTGTGCCACCGTGCTGCCCAGCACATGTTGATTCTTAGAACTAAGGTTATATTTCATTATTTTTTTAAATTTATTTTAAAAAATATATTTTATTAAAGTTTTCAAACAGAATTTTTCCACTTTACAAATCAACATAAAAGTAGCCCAATAACTGATAAATAACATTATTTAAATAAAATAGAGAACTAACAAAGTAACAAAAAATAGTGCTCCTCCCCCTTCCCTCTCTTCTCCCCCCCCCTTCCCTCTCTTCCACCCCCCCTTCCCTCTCTTCCACCCCCCCTTCCCTCTCTTTCCCCCCCCTTCCCTCTCTTCCCACCCCCCTTCCCTCTCTCCCCCCCCCCCTTCCCTCTCTTCCCCCCCCCCCCTCCCTCTCTTCCCCCCCACTTCCCTCTCTTCCCCCCCCCCTTCCCCGGGCTGCTGCTGCTGACGGTCCTATTTTCCCTTAACCTTCCGCGAGATAGTCACGGCACGGTTGCCACCGCCTGGAGAACCCCTGAGCCGATCCTCTCAGCGTAAACTTCATCCGTTCCAGTTTTATGAACCCTGCCATCATTATCCAGGCCTCCACGCCGGGGGTTTCGCTTCCTTCCACATGAGTAAGATCCTTCGTTGGGCTATCAGGGACGCAAAGGCCAGAATATCGGCCTCTTTCGCCTCCTGCACTCCCGGCTCCTCCGCTACCGCAAATATAGCTAACCCCCAGCCTGGCTTGATCCGGACCTTCACCACCTTTGAGATCACCTTTGCCACTCCCCCTCCAGTACTCATCCAGTGCCGGACACGACCAGAACATGTGTGTGTGGTTCGCCGGGCTTCCCAAGCACCTCCCGCACCTGTCCTCCACTCCGAAGAACCTGCTCAGTCTTGCTCCCGTCATATGTGCTCTGTGTAGAACCTTAAATTGTATCAGGCTAAGCCTGGCACACGAGGACGAGAAATTTACCCTACTTAGGGCATCAGCCCACAGACCCTCCTCCAATCTCCTCTCCCAGCTCTTCTTCCCATTTTCCCTTCAGCTCCTCTACCAGCGCCTCCCCCTCGTCTCTCATCTCCTGATATATTTCGGACACTTTGCCCTCCCCGACCCATACCCCGGAAATCACTCTATCTTGGATCCCCTGTGTCGGGAGCAGCGGAAATTCCCTCACCTGTTGCCTCGTAAACGCCCTCACTTGCATATATCTAAAATTATTCCCCGGGGGCAACTCATACTTTTCCTTTCCTCCAGCGCTCCCAGGCTCGCAAACGTCCCGTCAATAAACAAATCTCTCAATCTCCTGATTCCTCGCCCGTTGCCAGCTCTGGAACCCTCCGTCCCATCTTTCCTGGGACAAACCTCTGGTGTTCCTGATCGGGGACCACACCGAGGCACCCGTCACCCCCCTGTGTCGCCTTCACTGCCCCCAAATCCTTAAGGCTGGCCACCACCACTGGGTTTGTGGTATACCTATTCGGGGAGAGCGGCAGCGGCGCCGTCACCAGCGCCTTTAGGCTCGTTCCCTTACAGGACGCCACCTCCAGCCTCTTCCACGCCGTTCATTATTTTAAAAATGATGTTACAAGTTTTTACATTTATACAATGTACATTCAGCAAGGGTACATGCGTCATTTCCTTCTGTATCAATCCACCCTCCACCCACCGTTTTGATCCTCTCCCCCCATTGTTGGTTCAGGGTTCTTTCCTGGGTCGTTTATTATACAATGGGCAGTTATCTTCTACTTGCATGTGTTCTCCCCTTCCTTTTTACCCCGCTTTTTGTTGATTAACCTCACTCCCTTCTCCTCACACACACACACCCACTCCGCCCAACATCCTAACTCGGCGTTTCTTTGGAGTTTCCGTTTCTTGTGGCCTTGTTCTCGGCCTCTTGACTTCTGTATCGGTCATTTTCCAGCCTTCCCCTCCTCCCTCCCTCTCTGCCGCTTCCCCCCCCCCCCCCCCCCTTACCCCGGCCTTCTATATACCCTGCCCGACTCTTTGGCTCACATGCGCTGCTGCCCACTGCCCCCCCCTCTCTATTGGCTGGTGGCCTCGAAAAGGTCCTCGAATAAGTTGGTGAATGGCCTCCACGCTTTGTGGAAGCCCTCCTCTGACCGTCAGATGGCACATTTGTTTTTCTCCAGGTGGTGAAGTTCTGACAAGTCTGCCAGCCGTCTGCACTGGTGGGTGGTGCTGCTGATCAATAGCCGAGCAGGATTCTCTGATGGCCAATTAGGGAAGTAAAGGCTGGAATAGTTCTGGCTGGTCCGATACCCCGAAGACTGCCACTCTTGGGCAGGGCTCCCCCTCACCCCCATATTTTGGACATTGCCTCGAAGAAGGCTGTTCAAAACCCGACAAGTCTGAGGCATGCCCAGATCATGCGGGCATGGTTGGTCGGGCCTCCTTGGCACCATTCACATTTGTCCTCCACCTCCAGGAAGAACCTGCTCATTCGGGTTCTTGTAAGGTGCGCTCTGTGCACCACTTCCAGGAACATGAGGCTTAGCCTCGCTCAAGAGGAGATGGCCCTGTTCAGCGCTTCGCTCCAGAGTCGCCACCCTATTTCCGTCCCTAGCACTCCTTCCCATTTTTCCCGTTGTGGTACTGAAAACAGGCTAAGATACACCTAGGTCAGGAACAGAAACTGTCTCACGAGGCCCCGGCTGGAATCGATACTGGCTATCTGCAAGAGTACTTAAGTCAGTGCATAAACATGTTATTGCTACATGGACTTTGTGATTACCCACTCCAAAGAACAGGACCATGCTGGAACAAACTTCCAGACACAGGTGATCAACTTTGCAGAAGGACGAATAACAGACAAAAGAAGCCATCAGACTCCATAATGAGCTGATGGCTGGTCAGACGAGGGTGTATCAGAGGACAAGGGTCTTCATTGAATCACCTCGGATAAACAGGAGCATCCTGACTTTCCCATTAACAAATTGGGGTCTGGATGGGACAATGACCAGTTGTGGTTGTATACCGATGACTCAATCCTAGCATACCAGTATAAAGAAAGGAACATCGAACAGATCCTCGGCGATAACCTGGGAGTCCCCCAGGCACAACCATCGCAAGAAGGACGGACCCTGAGTTTGAGCCCAGAGAAGACATCCACAATGAGTGATCGTAGCCTGGCCAGCCTCCTTCACAAATTGCGGGTAAAACCCAAAGCTCAGCTGTGAGTCTGAGTTACAGTTTGTTGAGTAAGAGAATTGTGAATAAAATTGCATTAAACCATGAACCGGTTTTGTCCTTTGTTCATCTCGTAAATAAAGGCACCTGGGTGGGACAGCACGGTGGTGCAGTGGTAGCACTGCAGTCTCACGGCGCCGGGGTCCCAGGTTCGATCCCGGCTCTGGGTCACTGTCCGTGTGGAGTTTGCACATTCTTCCCGTGTTTGCGTGGGTTTTGCCCCCACAACCCAAAGATGTGCAAGTTAGATGGATTGAACACGCTAAATTGCCCCTTAATTGGAAAAAATTAATTGGGTACTCTAAATTTATTTTTTTTAAATAAAAATAAAAAATAAAGGCACCTGGGTAAAACTTCTGAGTAAGTAAACTGGTCGAAAATATGTGAGGTTTGACAGGTACACCGTGTTTTGTCCAGTGGGAACGTGTCCTTTCCAATAGTTTCCGTACAGGTCCCCGCAGTTTCCCCTCCCTAGACTGCCCGCGTCCAATAGTTCCTCAAGCATTGTGTTTCTCGGGGTCCATGGGTAAACTGTCGTCTCCTTGTGGAGAAAGTTCTTGACCTGTAAATGTCGGATTATGTTCCCGTTAGGTAGCTCCAGTTTCTCAGTCAGTTTCTCTCGGGTCGCTAGTCTGGCCTCAGTGTAAAAGTCATGAACCGTCAGTGTCTCTTCCCCCCTCTCCCTGTCCCTGCTCCACCTCTTCAAAGGTGATGTCAAGCGTAATTTGTATGAACCTGTGGTTGCCGCAGATAGGGGCCATGGTGAACATTTCGGTCAAACCAAAGTGCTGATTCATCTGGTTTGTCTTTCGAGTTGAAAAAGGCCTTAGTAGTGTAGATCGCTATGGACCTGAACAGAAAGTGGAACTTGGGCAGTATCTGGCTGATTGTCAGAACCCTCCCCACCAGGGAGAGTGGAGGTGAACCCCATCTCCGTAGGTACTTTTTTTACTTCCTGCGTTGACTGGTCAGGTCCCACTTGTGGATCCGTGTCCAGTCATGGACAATCTGGATCCGCAGGTAGCGGAATTTGTTTTGGGCTAGTTTAATTGGTAGTCCCTCCAGCTCTGCCCCTCCCCCTCTCGGGTTCACCGGGAATACTTCACTCTTGCTCAGGTTGAGTTTGCAGCCCCAAAAGGTTCCAAACTCTCTCAGGAGCTTCATTATTCCTTCCATGCTGCTTTGCGGGTCCGAGATGTAGAGGAGCAGGTCATCCGCATAGAGCGAGACTCAGTGCTCTCGGTCTCCTCTTTGGATTCCCTTCCAGCTTTCCGCCATTCTTTTTTTTAAAATATATTTTATTCAAGATTTTTGGCCAAACATAACAGTACGTAGTGTTTCTTTTACACAACAATAAAGCAATATAAATAACAGTGGCCAGTTTTAAACAAATAAATAAATAATATATAAACAAAAACAAAACTGAATGGCAACTGCCTTGTCCAAAATAAATACTCTCCAAAAATACAATCCAACAATCCAATATACAATTACCTATAACAACTACCTATACATATTATACATATACAATAACATCTCTGAAAGTCCGTTCGATTCCCCCCCCCCCCCGGGTTGCTGCTGTTGTCTTCTTCTTTTCCATTCCCTCTATCTTTCTGTGAGGTAGTCGACGAACGGTTGCCACCGCCTAGTGAACCCATGAGCCGAACCCCTTAATACAAACTTGATCCGTTCTAACTTTATAAACCCTGCCATGTCGTTTATCCAGGTCTCCACACCCGGGGGCTTGGCTTCCTTCCACATTAACAATATCCTGCGCTGGGCTACTAGGGACGCAAAGGCCAAAACATCAGCCTCTCTCGCCTCCTGCACTCCCGGCTCTTCTGCAACCCCGAATATAGCCAACCCCCAGCTTGGTTCGGCCCGGACCCCCACCACCTTCGAAAGCACCTTTGCCACCCCCACCCAAAACCCCTGTAGTGCCGGACATGACCAGAACATGTGGGTGTGATTCGCTGGGCCTCTCGAGCATCTCGCGCACCTATCCTCTACCCCAAAAAATTTACTGAGCCGTGCTCCAGTCATATGCGCCCTATGTAACACCTTAAATTGTATCAGGCTTAGCCTGGCACACGAGGACGATGAATTTACCCTACGTAGGGCATCAGCCCACAGCCCCTCCTCAATCTCCTCCCCCAGCTCCCCTTCCCACTTCCCTTTCAGCTCATCCACCATGATCTCCCCCTCGTCCCTCATTTCCCTGTATATGTCCGACACCTTACCATCCCCCACCCATGTCTCTGAGATCACTCTATCCTGCACCTCCTGCGTCGGGAGCTGCGGGAATTCCCTCACCTGTTGCCTCGCGAAAGCCCTCAATTGCATGTACCGAAATGCATTCCCTTGGGGCAACCCATATTTTTCCGTCAGCGCTCCCAGACTCGCAAACGTCCCATCTACAAACAGATCTCTCAGTTGTACTACCCCAGCTCTTTGCCATGCTCCAAATCCCCCATCCATTCTCCCCGGAACGAACCTATGATTGTTTCTTATCGGGGACCGCACCGGAGCTCCCGTCCCTCCCCTATGCCGTCTCCACTGCCCCAAAATTTTCAATGTAGCCACCACCACCGGGCTTGTGGTGTATTTCTTTGATGAGAACGGCAACGGCGCCGTCACCATTGCTTGTAGGCTAGTCCCCCTACAGGATGCCCTCTCCAATCTCTTCCACGCAGCTCCCTCCCCTTCTCCCATCCACTTACACACCATTGAAACATTGGCAGCCCAGTAGTACTCACTTAGGCTCGGTAGTGCCAGCCCCCCCCTGTCACTACTACGCTGCAAGAATCCCCTCCTCACTCTCGGGGTCTTCCCAGCCCACACAAAACTCATAATACTCTTCTCGATTCTTTTGAAAAAAGCCTTCGTGATCACCACCGGGAGGCACTGAAACACAAAAAGGAATCTCGGGAGGACCACCATTTTAACCGCCTGCACCCTACCTGCCAATGACAGGGACACCGTGTCCCATCTCTTAAAGTCCTCCTCCATCTGTTCCACCAACCGCGTTAAATTAAGCCTGTGTAATGTACCCCAATTCTTGGCTATCTGGATCCCCAAGTACCGGAAGTCCCTTGTTACCTTCCTCAACGGTAAATCCTCTATCTCTCTGCTCTGCTCCCTTGGATGCACCACAAACACCTCACTTTTCCCCATGTTCAGTTTCTACCCTGAAAAATCCCCAAACTCCCCAAGTATCCGCATTATCTCTGGCATCCCCTCCGCCGGGTCCGCCACATATAGCAACAAATCATCCGCATACAGAGATACCCGGTGTTCTTCTCCCCCCCCCCTGAGTACTCCCCTCCACTTCCTGGAACCCCTCAATGCTATGGCCAGGGGTTCAATCGCCAGTGCAAACAATAACGGGGACAGAGGACATCCCTGCCTCGTCCCTCTATGGAGCCGAAAATAGTCAGACCCCCGTCCATTCGTGACCACGCTCGCCATCGGGGCCCTATACAGCAACTATACCCACCTGATATACCCATCCCCAAAACCAAATCTCCTCAGCACCTCCCACAAATAATCCCACTCCACTCTATCAAATGCTTTCTCGGCATCCATCGCCACCACTATCTCCGCTTCCCCCTCTGGTGGGGGCATCATAATTACCCCTAGCAGCCTCCGTACATTTGTATTCAGCTGTCTCCCCTTCACAAACCCAGTTTGGTCCTCATGAACCACCCCCGGGGCACAATCCTCTATCCTCATTGCCATTACCTTGGCCAGAATCTTAGCGTCCACATTCAGGAGGGAAATGGGCCTGTAGGACCCGCATTGCAGCGGGTCTTTTTCCTTCTTTAGGAGGAACGATGTCATTGCCTCTGACATAGTCGGGGGCAACTGCCCCCTTTCCCTCGCCTCATTAAAGGTTCTCATCAGTAGCGGGGCCAGCAAGTCCATATATTTGCTATAGAATTCAACTGGGAATCCGTCTGGTCCCAGGGCCTTCCCCGCCTGCATACTCCCAATCCCTTTCACCACTTCCTCCGTCTCAATCTGTGCTCCCAGTCCCACCCTCTCCTGCTCCTCCACCTTGGGAAATTCCAGCTGATCCAGAAAGCACATCATTCTCTCCTTCCCATCCGGGGGCTGAGCTTCATATAATCTTTCGTAAAATGCCTTGAACACTCCATTCACTCTCTCCGCTCCCCGCTCCATCTCTCCCTCCTCATCTCTCACCCCCCCCCCATCTCCCTCGCTGCTCCCCTTTTCCTCAGTTGGTGGGCCAGCAACCTGCTCGCCTTCTCCCCATATTCGTACTGTACACCCTGTGCCTTCCTCCATTGTGCCTCTGCATTACCCGTAGTCAACAAGTCAAATTCTACATGTAGCCTTTGCCTTTCCCTGTACAGTCCCTCCTCCGGTGCCTCCGCATATTGTCTGTCCACCCTCAGATGTTCTTTCAACAACCGCTCCCTTTCCCTACCCTCCTGCTTTCCTTTATGTGCCCTAATAGATATCAGCTCCCCTCTAACCACTGCCTTCAGCGCCTCCCAGACCACTCCCACCTGTACCTCCCCATTATCATTGAGTTCCAAGTATCTTTCAATACACCCCCTCACCCTTAAGCACACCCCCTCATCTGCCAATAATCCCATGTCCATTCTCCAGGGTGGACGCTGTTGTTTTTCTTCCCCTATCTCCAGGTCCACCCAATGTGGAGCATGATCCGAAATGGCTATAGCCGTGTACTCCGTCCCCGTCACCTTTGGGATCAGTGCCCTTTCCAGAACAAAAAAAGTCTACTGTGAATAAACTTTGTGGACATAGGAGAAAAACGAAAACTCCTTACTCCTAGGTCTACTAAATCTCCAGGGGTCTACTCCTCCCATCTGCTCCATAAAGTCCTTAAGCACCCTAGCTGCAGCCGGCCTCCTTCCGGTCCTGGACCTTGATCTGTCCAGCCCTGGGTCCAGCACCGTATTAAAATCTCCACCTATTATCAACTTCCCCACTTCTAGGTCCGGGATTCGTCCTAACATACGCCTCATAAAGTTGGCATCATCCCAGTTCGGGGCATACACGTTCACTAATACCACCGCCTGCTTTCCGCCATTCTGAGGGCGATCGCGAGCTGCTCGATTGCCAGGGTGAACAAGAGCAGGGACTGCGGGCATCCCTGCCTTGTGCCTCAGTGCAGCTGGAAGTAATCAGAGCTTGTGGCGTTGATCCATACACTCTCCTTGGGGGCGTTAACAGGAGTTTCACCCATGAGGTGAACGCTGTCCCCAGCCCAAAGCGCTTTTGACTGTCAAAGGCCTTTTCTGCATCCCGGGAGACGATCACCTCAGGTGTTCTCTCCCCGGGTGGGGTCAATATCACATTCAGCAGTCGTCTGCCGTTCCCGGGAGACGATCACCTCGGGTGTTCTCTCCCCGGTGAGGTCAATATCACATTCAGCAGTCGTCTGATGTTCCCGGGAGACGATCACCTCGGGTGTTCTCTCCCCGGGTGAGGTCAATATCACATTCAGCAGTCGTCTGATGTTCGCAGTTAGCTGTCTACCCTTGACAAAGCGCATCTGGTCCACTGTGACCACCTCCGGTACACAGTTCTCCAGCCACTTAGCCAGGATTTTTGCATCTATTTTCGTGTCTACATTGAGCAGCGAAATGGTTCTGTATGATCCGCATTCAGCCGGGTCTTTGTATTTTTGGGGTATCAGTGATATGGTGGCCTGTGTTTGCATTGGAGGCAGGGTGCCCCTCGCTAGCGAGTCTGTGAACATCTCCTTCAGCTGCGCGGCAAGTGCCATTGGAAATGTTTTGTAAAGTCTGCCGGGAACCCGTTTGGTCCTGGCGCCTTCATGGAGTTGATGCTCTTCATGACATCTCCCCTAGTCCTAGTGGTGCTTCCAGCCCCCTCCATCTATCATCCCCCACATGTGACATGCCCAGCCCATCAAGGAACTGTTTCATCCCAGAGTCTCCATTGGGGAAGAAGGTCTCAAACGCTTCGTTGACCTTTTTTGGTTCGGCTAACAGTTAGCCTCTGCTATCCTTCACCTGTTATTTCCCTCGTGGCTGCCTGTTTTCTCATCTGGTGAGCCAGCAGGCGGCTAGCCTTGTTCCCCCTCCCCCACCACAAACCCACCCCTGTCTGGCGGAGTGGGCCTGTCTCCCCCCCTACGGGATCAGCCATACTTACCTCGAGGATGTGCCCCTGCACTCCGGGGTTTCCCTGTTAAGGGGCCATCCAAAATGGCCACGGTCACCGTTCTCACAAGGCAGGGCCCCTGCACTCTGGGGTTGCCCTTAATCCATAGGCTAGCTAACATGGCTGGCAACCATGTGTATGCCATGTGGGTGAGCCCCTGCACTCATCCCTTTGTCATACTTCACGATTGTACTAATTCCATCCTTAATTAACAGAGCTATCCCACCACCTCCTCCTCCTCCTAGCTTCCTATCCTGCCAGAACGCCAAGTACCTTTGAATGTTCAGGTCCTTGCCTTGGTCACCTTGCAGCTACATCTCTGTAATGACTATCAGATCATATGTATATATAAACACGTTTCTATATGAGCTGGCAATTCTAGGTGCATTCAGATACAGGGCCTTTAGTTCTGACTATTTTTGCAACTTTTGGCCTTACCTGCTGGTGCTCTCGTTTGCAAGCTGCATCCCTTCCGGTCACGCTCCGATTGTCATTATCCTTGTTGCTATCTTGCACTTTTGCCTTGTCCTCTCCTTTCATTCATCACCTCTTCCCTCAGCAGAGGAAAGTCTCAATATGGCAAAAATACATTAGCTTGTGCTACATTGATCCAAACAAATGGCATGTCACATCACAGCACAAATCAGGCAGGAAAGAACAAGTTGTTAATGTTCCAGAATTAAAAATAGAACAATGCTTCCCATCATTTTTATTTTATGCATTACGGAATTTAAATTTAAAACATTAATTGAAACAAAACTGCCACTTTTAGATCGGCTTTTATTACTGAGATACTTTCGCATAATTCCAGGGATGAGCAGATTAGGTGGATTGACCTGAGTCAATATTTTGGGGGGGGGGGGCGGGGGGGTCAATATATAAATGCCTCAATAAAATACTTTCAAAAAAGGTCAATGCACATGGTTACGGGGATAGGGCGGGGGAATGGGCCGAGGTAGAGATCTTTTGGAGGGTTGGGGCAAACCGGATGGCCCAAATGGCCTCCTTCAGCTCTGTAGGGATTCTATGGCTTCTCAATTTTCATATTCAATTGAATGTTTTTGGTTTAAACTATGTATGTTCAGGGCGGCACAGTGGTTAGCACTGCTGCCTCGCGGATCCAGAGACCCGGGTTCAATTCCAGCCTCGGGTGACTGTGTGTTGTGTTCTTTGTTCTTGTTCTCTCAGGATGGTGAAGGTTGTAGTGTTAACAAAGAACAGCAAGCAATGTTTAACAAACAAAGCTAATTTATTACACTGCACTGAATTAGATTCAAACAGGTTACTAAGGAATTAGTTAAATAAAGATTACACTACACATCTACAATACTAAACTATGCTATCAGTTAAACTATCTCACACCTACTCTGGTCTACTTCTCTTGCTCTCTCCCACAAGTCAAGGAGGCATGTGATATTTATATGGTTGCTCTATAGCACCATCTAGTGACTAGAGTAGTACCATTATATTAAACCTTTATGTACTCTACAATATCGACATATTGTGACAGTGTGGAGTTTGCACTTTCTCCCCGTGTCTATGTGGGTTTCCTCCAGGTGCTCCGGTTTCCTCCCACAGTCCAAAGATGTGCAGGTTAGGTGGACTGGCCATGCTAAATTGCCCCTTAGTGCGGTTACTGGGTTACAGGGATAGGATCGGGGCATGGGCCTAGGTAGGGTGGTCTTTCCAAGGGTCAGTGCAGACCTGATGGGCCGAATAGCCTCCTTGTGAACTGAAGAGGTTCTATGATTCTATGTACTGGGGCTAAACGTATATGTGATTTATGCTGATAGTAATATCAACATTTGATATATTTTTTTAAATATGGCATTAAAATCACACATTTCAAATATATTTAGCTATTATAATACTGAAAGGCGATTTCAGCACATATGCACAAGTTCCAAAGTCAACAATAAGAATGGTCTCAAATGTATCCTCCAAAGCATAAATCCAGGAAATGACTCTTATTACACCAATGCTGGCTGTGCCCAGAGAATAACATCACATTTTTGTGTCACTGACAGGCAGGCTGATGACTGGTGAACGATGAGTGCTTGTTAGTCCCCATCCTACAGCAGAGCCTGGTCTCCAGTTGTCTTGGATTGCCCTGCCACTGGGCCAAGACCTCGCTCTGTTGGGATTGTGTGGTGATCCAATCACCACATGTTAAAAGAATCCATGCACAGGCGTCGTCCACCCCAACAGCACGGTAGCCTTGTGGATAGCACAATTGCTTCACAGCTCCAGGGTCCCAGGTTTGATTCCAGCTTGGGTCACTGTCTGTGCCGAGTCTGCACATCCTCCCCGTGTGTGCGTGGGTTTCCTCCGGGTGCTCCGGTTTCCTCCCACAGTCCAAAGATGTGCGGGTTAGGTGGATTGGCCATGATAAATTGCCCTTAGTGTCCAGAATTGCCCTTAGTGTTGGGTGGGGTTACTGGGTTATGGGGATAGGGTGGCGGTGTTGACCTTGGGTAGGGTGCTCTTTCCAAGAGCCGGTGCAGACTCGATGGGCCGAATGGCCTCCTTCTGCACTGTAAATTCTATGATAATCTATAATTCTATGAACACCATTCTATCCACCCAAATGAATTTTGGCAGCTGGAACATCAGACCCTTATGGACAACCCCAACAGCAACCGACCCAAATGTCGCACCGCCATTGTAGCCCGAGAACTCTGGCACTAGAGCATTGACATTTCTGCCCTGAGCAAACCACGACTGGAAGATGGCGGCAGCTTAAAGAACAAGTGGCGGCGGATACACTTTCTGGAAAGGCAAACCAGAAGAACATTGTAGGGACAAAGTCGGCTTCGCTGTAAAAAAACAAATTGGTCGGATCTCTCAATGAATCCCCATGCAAGATAAGTGGGCGTCTCACAACCCTACAGCTTGCCCTGGGCCAGAAGCAACACATCACAGCTGTCAGTGCCTACACCCTGACCCCAGATGCAACAGACAAGAGGCATTCTACTCAAGCCTCGACCAAACTCTGTCTCGCATCCCAAAGGGAAACAAGGCAATTCTCCATCAGTCGGGAGGGACGCAAATCTTTGGAAAGGTTTCTTAGGCAGAGAAGACATGGAGAAAACAAACACCAATGGAGACTTCCCGACGAAATGCCGAGAACATGACCTTGTCAGAACAACACCCTGTTCCTCCAGAGAGATGAGCATAAGCCCTCATGGCGAAATCCCCATCCAAGCACTGGCACCCTATCATCGCCTGAGCGAGAGACCGCAAAGGACTGACCACCACTAATCCGCTCTACCATCTCCATCAACCTGGCCCCAAACCAGCAGAGGCAGAAAAAACTCGGCCGCAGGAGACTCAATGTCACTTGTTTCATAGATCATAGAATGTACAGTGCTGAAGGAGGACATTCGGCCCATCGGGCCTGCACCGGCCCTTGGAAAGAGCACCCTCACCAAGCCCACACCTCCACCTTATCCCGTTAACCTTTTTGGACACATGGGGCAATTTAGAATGGCCAATCCACCTAACCCGCACATCTTTGGATTGTGGTGGGCAGCACGGTGGCACAGTGGTAGCACTGCAGTTTCACGGCGCCGAGGTGCCAGGTTCGATCTCGGCTCTGGGTCACTGTCCGTGTGGAGTTTGCACATTCTACCCGTGTTTGCGTGGGTTTCACCCCCACAACCCAAAGATGTGCAAGGTAGGTGGATTGAACACGCTAAATTGCCCCTTAATTGGAAAAAATGAATTGGGTACTCTAAATTTTTTAAAAATCTTTGGACTGTGGGAGGAAACCGGAGGAAACCCACGCACACACGGGGAGAACGTGCAGACTCCGCACAGACAGTGACCCAAGCCGGGAATCGAACCTGGGACCTGGAGCTGTGAAGCAACCGTGCTAACCACTATGCTACAAAGGCCATAAGAAGACCTACTCAGCTGCCACCTCACAGCCAACCCGGTGACAACCAATAACCAGTGCCAACAAGTGTCCACAGTGCTGGTCCACACCAAAGGCTACTACAGTCAGCACCTGCAATGTCAATGCTCTAGTGCCAGAGTTCTCGTGCTACAATGGCGGTGCAACGTTTGGGTCTGTTGCTGTTGGGGTTGTCCATAAGGGTCCTGATGATCCAGCTGCCAAACTTCCTCAGCACCAGCGAGGAGACGCTTGATCTGTCAACCAGGAACCACCAACACTGTTTCGATGAGAATGATCAGGAGATTCAGGATCTTTTAGACCGCAACCGCAAGGTTCCTGAACTGGCAGCTCCACCAAAACTCGAGCGAGAGGAAACAAACCTACAGGCAACTGGAGGCTGAGGTGCAACAAAGAACCGGTGACCTAAAGAACAGATGGTGGGTGGAAGGCAGGCAGGAGACTCACCAACTCGCTGACAAGCATGATGTGCGGAACTTCTTCAGTGCCATTAATGCCATTTACGATCCAAGTACTTAGGGATCTTCCCCACAGAGCTAAACACAGACAGGCACTCAATGAGAGAGGCGCAGTCAATGACCGCTGGAGAGAACACATCGAGGACCTCCTCAACCAAGACGCAGCCTTCGGCACATGTGCCTTTGACACCATCCCATAACACACTACCCACCACCATCTCAGCACAACTTCAGCCTGTTAAGTCAACATCGCTATCCGACAGCTGAAAAACAACAAGGCCTCCAGCACAGATGGAATCCCTGCTGAAGGACTAAAATATGGCAAAGAGGCACTCTTGACAGTAATGCACAACCTTATCACCTTTGTCGCGAAGGAAGAGAGCATGCCAGGAGACCTCAGACGCCATAATTGTGAACATCTTCAGGAAAGGAGACAGGTCTGACTGTGGAAATTACAGAGGGATTGCCCTACTGTCCGCCAGGGGAAAGGTCATCACGAGAATCCTCCTCAACCGCCTCCTCCCAGTGGCTGAAGAGCTCCTCCCAGAGTTTCAATGCAGTTTCCACCCGTCAAGAGGCACAATGGATGTGATCTTCAGTGCGTGACAAATCCAGGAAAAGTCCAGGGAGCAGCACCAGTCCCGGTACATGGCCTTCTTCAATCTGGCAAAGGCCTTCGACTCTGACAGCCATGAGGGATTATGGACTTCCGGGTTCGGTGATGACCAGCTAAGCCGCACGTTTCGCCAGCTCCCGTTGGAACGGACCTTTGGGCTCTTGATAAGAGCCCCAACGGCAATTTTAAACGGCCAAAATCACTGTGCGGTGAAATAGAAGGGAATCCCCCCCGGACGTTGATGGACAAAGGAGAGGATAGCGGCTGGATTGCAGTGGATCCTTCGGGGCAGCGGCAAGGAAGGGAAGCTCGAAGCAAGATGGCGTCGGAAGGTGACCGTTCGATATGGGGCCCGGAGCAACAAGAGTTCCTGCGGCGCTGTGTGGAAGAGCTGAAGAAGGAGGTGTTGGCCCCGAAGCTACAGGCGATTGAAGGGCTAAAGGAGGCGCAGAGGACCCAGGAGCTGGAGCTTCGGGTCGTGAAGGCAAAGGCTGCTGAAAATGAAGATGAAATTCAGGGCCTGGTGGTGAAGACAGAGATGCACGAGGCGCAGCACAAGAGGTGTGTGGAGAGGTTAGAAGCCCTGGAGAATAATTCGAGGAGGAAGAATCTAAGAGCCTTAGGTCTTCCCGAGGGCGCAGAGGGGGCGGACGTCGGGGCATATGTGAGCACGATGCTTCACTCGCTAATGGGATCGGAGGCCCCGACGGGCCCTTTGGAGGTGGAGGGAGCTTATCGAGTTATGGCGCGAAGACCAAGGGCAGGAGAAATACCTCGAGCCATAGTGGTGAGGTTTCACCGCTACAATGACAGAGAGATGGTCCTAAGATGGGCGAAGAAAACTCGGAGCTGCAGGTGGGAGAACGCGGTGATCCGCGTATACCAGGATTGGCGTGCGGAGGTGGCGAGAAGGAGGGCAAGTTTCAATCGGGCTAAGGCGGTGCTTCACAAAAAGGTGAAATTTGGAATGCTGCAACCGGCGAGACTGTGGGTCACATACCAAGGGAAGCACCACTACTTTGAGACGGCAGAAGAGGCGTGGACATTCATAGTGGACGAGAAGCTGGAATAGTCTGGCGAGAGAAAGAGCTTCTGGGGCAAAGTGGTGGGGTGACTATGTGGGCCGAGGAAGGGGGGGGGAGGGATGATTTTTCAATTGTTAACTCTTTAATCCTGTAAATTCTCTCTCTTCCCCTCGTTTGGGGGGGGGGGGGGGGCCTCGCACAGTGAGAGGCCGAGGACAAGGGGGAAGCCGAGGTCAGCCAGAGTTCGCTGACTTCTGGGAGCAACATGGGGGGTGTAATTACGCTAGAGGGGGATCTAGCGGAGGGGGGGGGGGGGAGCTAACTGGGTTGCTGCTGCTAAGGGGAAGGGGGAGCTGTTATGGGGCGGGGTGGTCGAGGCGGGAGGGCACCGTCGGTGGGATATACGGGTACGTGGGAACCGGGTGAGGAGCTGGGGTAAAAAAGGTGATGGCTAGTCGACAAGGAGGGGGGGGGGGTAAAGAGCCCCCCAACCCGGTTGATCACGTGGAACGTGAGAGGGCTGAATGGGCCGATTAAAAGGGCGCGGGTACTCGCACACCTAAAGAAATTAAAGGCATATGTGGTTATGTTGCAGGAGACGCACCTGAAATTGACAGATCAGGTCAGACGACGTAAAGGATGGATGGGACAGGTGTTTCATTCGGGTTTGGATGCGAAGAATAGGGGGGTGGCTATTTTAGTGGGGAAATTTTAGTACTGTTTGAGGCAAAGACCATAGCGGCGGACAGTGGGGGTAGATACGTGATGGTGAGTGGCAGACTGCAAGGGGAGGCGGTGGTCCTGGTGAACGTATACGCCCCGAACTGGGATGATACAAACTTCATGAGGCGTATGTTGGGGCGTATCCCGGACCTGGAGGCGGGAAAGTTGGTAATGGGGGAGATTTCAATACAGTGCTTGATCCAGGGCTGGACCGGTTGAGGTCTAGGACCGGGAGGAGGCCGGTAGCGGCCAAGGTGCTTAAGGACTTCATGGAGCAGATGGGAGGAGTAGATCCTTGGAGATTTATCAGACCGAGGAGTAAGGAGTTCTCATTCTTCTCCCATGTTCACAAGGTATATTCACGGATAGACTTTTTTGTCCTGGGAAGGGCACTGATTCCGAAGGTGACAGGGACAGAGTACACGGCCATAGCCATTTCGGACCACGCTCCACACTGGGTAGATCTGGAAGTAGGAGAGGAAACGGAACAGCACCCACTCTGGAGAATGGATATGGGCCTGTTGGCGGATGAGGGGATATGTCTAAGGGTGAGGGGGTGTATCAAAAGGTACTTGGAGCTTAATGACAATGGAGAGGTTCAGGTGGGAGTGGTCTGGGAGGCGTTGAAGGCGGTGGTCAGAGGGGAATTGATATCCATAAGGGCACATAAAGGGAAGCAAGAGAGTAAAGAAAGGGAGCGATTGCTGAGAGAACTTCTGAGGGTGGACAGGCAATATGCAGAGGCACCGGAGGAGGGACTGTACAGGGAAAGACAAAGGTTACATGTGGAATTTGACCTGCTGACCACGGGTAAGGCAGAGGCACAGTGGAGGAGGGCACAGGGAGTGCAGTATGAGTATGGAGAGAAGGCGAGTCGGTTACTGGCCCAACAATTGAGGAAGAGGGGAGCGGCGAGGGAGATAGGTGGGGTGAGGGATGAGGAGGGAGAGATGGAACGGGGAGCGGAGAGAGTGAATGGGGTGTTTAAGACATTCTATGAGAGTTTGTATAAGGCTCAGCCCCCGGAAGGGAAGGAGGGAATGATGCATTTCCTGGATCAGCTGGAATTCCCGAAGGTGGACGAACAGGAGAGGGCGGGACTGGGAGCACAGATGGATGTGGAGGAGGTGGTAAAGGGGATTGGGAGCATGCAGGCGGGGAAGGCCCCGGGACCGGATGGGTTCCCGGTGGAATTTTATAGGAAATATATAGACCTCCTGGCCCCACTCTTGACGAGAACCTTTAATGAGGCTAGGGAAAGGGGGAAGTTGCCCCCGACTATGTCGAAGGTGACAATATCGTTACTTTTGAAGAAGGATAAAGACCCGCTGCAGTGTGGGTCCTACAGGCCCATTTCCCTTTTGAATGTAGATGCTAAGCTCCTGGCCAAGGTAATGGCGACGAGGATAGAGGGTTGTGTCCCGGGGGTGGTCCATGAGGATCAAACTGGGTTTGTTAAGGGGAGATAGCTGAACACGAACATACGGAGGCTGCTAGGGGTGATGATGATGCCCCCACCAGAGGGGGAGGCGGAGATAGTGGTGGCGATGGATGCCGAGAAAGCATTTGACAGGGTGGAGTGGGACTACCTGTGGGAAGTGTTGAGGAGATTTGGTTTTGGAGAAGGGTATATCGGATGGGTACAGCTGCTGTTTAGGGCCCCGGTGGCGAGCGTGGTCACGAACAGACAGAGGTCTGACTACTTCCGTCTTCATAGAGGGACGAGGCAGGGGTGTCCCCTGTCTCCGTTACTGTTTGCATTGGTAATTGAGCCCCTGGCCATAGCACTGAGGGGCTCCAGGAAGTGGAGGGGAGTACTCAGGGGAGGAGAAGAACACCGGGTATCATTGTATGCAGATGATTTACTGTTGTATGTTGCGGACCCGGTGGAGGGGATGCCTGAGATAATGCAGACGCTCGGGGAGTTTGGGGAATTCTCGGGGTACAAATTGAACATGGGGAAGAGTGAGTTGTTTGTGGTACATCCGGGGGAGCAGAGCAGGGGAATAGAGGATTTACCGCTGAGGAGGGTAACAAGGGATTTCCGGTACTTGGGGATCCAGATAGCCAGGAGTTGGGGAACCTTACATAGGCTTAATTTAACACGATTGGTGGAACAGATGAAGGAGGATTTTAAGAGATGGGACATGGTGCCCCTGTCACTGGTGGGGAGGGTGCAGGCGGTCAAAATGGTAGTCCTCCCGAGATTCCTTTTTGTGTTTCAGTGCCTCCCGGTGATGGTCACGAAGGCTTTTTTCAAGAAGATCGAGAAAAGCGTCATGAGTTTTGTGTGGGCTGGGAAGACCCAGAGAGTGAGGGGGGGGGGGGGGGGGGGGGTTCTTGCAGCGTAGCAGGGAGAGAGGGGGACTGGCACTACCGAGCTTAAGTGAGTGCTATTGGGCCGCCAATATTTCAATGGTGTGTAAGTGGATGAGAGAAGGGGAGGGAGCGGCGTGGAAGAGATTGGAGAGGGCGTCCTGCAAGGGGACCAGCCTACAAGCACTGGTGACGGCACCGCTGCCGTTCTCCCCGAAGAAATACACCACAAGTCCAGTGGTGGTGGCAACACTGAAAATTTGGGGGCAGTGGAGACGGCATAGGGGAATGACGGGAGCCTCGGTGCAGTCCCCGATAAGAAATAATCATAGGATTGTCCCGGGGAGAATAGATGGGGGATTTGGTGCATGGCAGAGAGCTGGGATGGTGCAACTGAGGGATCTGTTCCTGGACGGGACGTTTGCGAGTCTGGGAGCGCTGATGGAAAAATATGGGTTGCCCCAAGGGAATGAATTTCGATACATGCAACTAAGGGCTTTTGCGAGGCAACAGGTGAGGGAATTCCCACAGCTCCCGACGCAGGAGATTCAGGATAGAGTGATCTCAGGGACATGGGTGGGGGATGGTAGGGTGTCAGATATATACAAGGAAATGAGAGATGAGGGGGAGAACATGGTGGATGAGCTGAAGGGAAAATGGGAGGAAGAGCTGGGGGAAGAGATTGAAGAGGGACTGTGGGCAGATGCCCTACGTAGGGTAAACTCTTCGTCCTCGTGCGCCAGGCTTAGCCTGATACAATTTAAGGTTTTGCACAGGGCACATATGACCGGAGCAAGGCTCAGTACATTTTTCGGAGTAGAGGATAGGTGTGGGAGATGCTCGAGAAGCCCAGCAAACCACACCCACATGTTTTGGTCATGCCCGGCACTGCAGGGGTTCTGGGTGGGGGTGGCGAAGGTGCTTTCAAAGGTGGTGGGGGTCTGGGTCGAGCCAGGCTGGGGGCTGGCTATATTCGGGGTTGCAGAAGAGCCGGGAGTGCAGGAGGCGAGAGAGGCTGATGTTTTGGCCTTTGCGTCCCTAGTAGCCCGGCGAAGGATACTGCTTATGTGGAAGGAGGCCAAGCCTCCGGGCGTGGAGACCTGGATAAACGACATGGCAGGGTTTATAAAACTGGAACGGATAAAGTTTGCACTAAAGGGGTTCAGCTCAGGGGTTCACCAGGAGGTGGCAACCGTTCATTAACTACCTCGCAGAACGATAAAGGAAATGGGAAGGTAACAGCAGCAACCCAGGGGGGAGGGGGAGGGGGGAGGGCCCAGGTGGGTCCTCAGGGGTGTTTTTGTAAAGATATTGGTACTTGGTTATGTATATTGAATTGCTGATTTTATTATTTGGGAGAGCTATTATTTTTGCCATTTAGTTTATATATTATTTATTTATTTGTTAAAATACGGTCACGGTTATTTATGTTGATTTGCTGTTGTAAAAAGTAGAAAAACCTTTGTACTGTTTTGTTTGGCCGAAAAAGTTGAATAAAATATATTATTTTTAAAAAACCATGAGGGATTGTGGAACACCCTCCTCAAATTCAGCTGCCCGCAGACATTCGGCGCCATTCTCTGCCTGCTCCATGATGACTTGCAAGTAGTGATCCTCACCAACAGATCTATCACAGATCCAATACAAGTGCAAACTGGGGTCAAACAATGCTGTGTCATCGTACCAACGCTCTTCTCCATCTTCCTCATTGCAACACTCCACCCCATCACCATGACCATGAATATCCCTGCCGGACTGGAACTAGCCTCCAGGACAAACAGGAAACTGTTTTTCCTCCGTCTCCAGGCCGGAACCAAGACCACTCCAACCAAGGTCATCGAGCTGCAGTACGCAAATGATATCTACGTGTGTGCAGAGGCCGAACTACAAACCATCGTTGACCTACTCTTCGAGGCATATGAGAGAATGAGTCTCCAACTAAAAATCCAGAAAACAAAGGTTCTCTATCAGCCTGTTACTGCCACACAACACTGCTCCACGACTATCAAGATCCACGGCGAACCGCTTGACAATGTGGACCATTTCCCATATCTCAGGACTCTCATCTTGGCGCGAGCAGACATCGATGATTAAATCCAACATCAACTCCGACCTCAAATCTAGCACAAAGCTCATGGTCTACAGAGTGGCCCTGGTCCCCGCCCTCCTGTATGCATCAGAAACATGGACAATGTACAGCAGATACCTCAAATCCCTGGCGCGATATCGGCAACATTGCCTCTGCAAAATGCTGCAAATCCACTGTCAGGGTAGATAAACTAACCTGAGCGTCCTCTCCCAGGCCAATATTCCCGACAATGCGATGGGTAGGCCACATTGTCCGCATGTCTGACACAAGACTCTCAAAGCAAGTGCTCCACTCCAAGGTCCACAATGGCAAGTGATCACTCGGAGGGCAGAGGAAACACTACAAGGACATTCTAAAAGCCTCCTTGAATAAAGGCCACATCCCACTGGGAGAAGAAGCTTCCGTGAAGGCGCCAACCACCTCGAGCATCACGGGTAAGCAACGGAAAGAGCACACAGAATCCAGAGTGTCTCAGCCACTAACCTCATCCATCACCGCCTGTCCCATCTGTGGAAGAGACTGTGGCTTGAGGATTGGTCTATTCAGTCACCGTGGAACGGTGCCCCCCCCCCCCCCCCGCCCCCCCCCCCCCCCGCCCCACCCGACCCCCGGAGTAAAAGAAAGTCATCCTCGACTCTGAGGGACTGCCAAAGAAGAATGAAGTAAAACCAACCATTCCTGTCTCAGCGGTAGAGAAATTAAACCTCTATAACAAAAAAAGGTAGTTATTTCTTTCGGGAATGAAGCACCATATGAAAGTAATCTTGGGCCACCAGCACTATTCATTTATACTGCTACTTTGCGGGTCACTCGAGTTCTCAGACTCTGTACAGGACATCAACATAAGTTAACCCAACATCAGGAAGGTCTAAAGTCAAGATCATAAAGTCACCAGTACAACTTTAGAGCAACTGCACACAACAAATCCAGTTAAAGCAGGTGCACAATACAATTGAGGCATTGTCTTAGCTCAGGGGAAGCAATCCAACTCCGAGGAAATCATTAGTTGAAGACTTCAGCTCAGAATCCAGGTCGATACTTCATTGCATTACTGAGGGAAGGCTATCTTGTTGTAGAAGTTGTGTTTCAGCTGAGGTGCTAATCAAGACCCCCATCTGCCTGTTCTAATGAAGGTCAAAAAAAACCTTTCATTTGAATCGGTGCTGATGAAAGATCATTGGCCTGAAACCTTAATTCTGTTTCTCTCAATAGATGCTGCTAAGTATTCCCAGCGTCTCCTGTTTATATTTCAGATTTTGCACATCTGCGTTATTTTGATTTTGTGGAAAATAATCTCATGCGCACTTTTTGAAGTAGAGGATTGGATTTCTCCTGGTGAGCTGGCTAACATTTATCCTTCAAACACCATTCAAAATAGGTTTACTTTGCATCGTTTTTATTGTTCTTTGTGAGAATCTGCTGAATGCAAATTGACTGCCGCATCTTCCTGCAAAACAATGACTATTTCATGAATAATCCAGTGGCTGTGAAGCACAGTGCAGCATCCTAAGGACATGAAAGGCACCATAACAAAGGAAGTTCTTCTTTATTGCCATTGCCCCTTTTCCTTATTTTGCTTCTTGATGTTCATTATGAAAGGTTTTCTGACTGCCCAAAATTTACCACTTAAAGCAAACATGCAAATTGCCAAAGGGGTTCACAGCATTGAAGTAGAGCAGCGAGTTCGTTCTGAGCAGATTTATCCTGACATTTGACCATGCGGAAAATTTCCAGTGTTGACGGCAAAGCCACGTCAAGTGAAGACAAAATGCTCTCCCACAGGCTGAGACATCGTCCAAAAAGTCAAAAGGCCTGTCTGAGAAGTCCACACAGGCCAAGGGACAAACGTCTGGGGGCATCTTACATGGCCAATGCCAATCATGGTTTTCATGGTGTTTCCTGTTGAGAGAACCTAAGAGTGGGACATTTAGCTCCTGTGGCATCAGGAAAGAGACTGTACATTGAGTCAACTAAAAATGAAGTAGGTACATAATTGGAGAAAGAGCAAAAGGAATCTACACAAGATAGAAAGCATACAAAGGATAAGCACCATGAAGTAACAGAGAATTTATTCACTTCTTAAAAGACTCAGAGCCATCAACAATGATACAGAGGTATCCCAACTTACCCATAGCTGTATATTAACAGCCAAAGCATAGTTAGCAGTTCTACTGTCTTAACTTACAAGTAGCTGTTTTGTTTAAGCATGCGAGTGTAAAAAGAATTATTTACACTTAAAATGTTGACAATATTCAACAACATATTTCTCCCTTGGATTCGAGGCCCAAGGCACTCACATGTGACTGCCAGAGGTGAGACAGCCAAAAAACAAACTTTTCTTTACCATTTTATACAGGATCCTTTGCATTACAGACCACCTTTATACAAATAAAACGCTGCCCTTGAATATTTCAGCTTCACGGGCTTTCAGTAAAAGGGTGGGAACGAAAGACTGAAGAGATGATTCGACCTCCAGTACTGATGATAATGTCACTGTCGGAGCTGGATTCTGCATCGGAGTCACTGCTCCCAGAGTAGGCTCCAAGGCCAGGGAGTATTCCAACACACACAGATGCTGAAGGATGCTGGATTGCTGGGCCAGTTAAGAAATCAGACTGTGCTTGATCGCAGGAGTCATCATCTGAAGAAGAACAAAATTAAATGACAGAATACAGCACAGCCTCTCTGAAATTTTACTTTTCCAATGTCTACAGAGAGCAAGTTTACATCAATTCTTCAATGATGTAAAACCTTTCAATAGTTCTGGATTTAACATGGCATTAGAATCAGATACCACATTCGTAAATATCCATTTTCTATGAGCTATAGGATTTTGAGATTTAAAAAAAATTAATTTGTAAAATTAAGATGTGCTTGCCAAAGCAATAAACATAGACTAAAGTATTATGATCCCAATATTAAATCCTGTGATAGAGCAGCTAATGAAAAGCTTAGGTTACACAAAGAGGGCTACTTACACAAGGTATAATGATCCTCCGAACCATGATTTATTTCCCATAGCACTATCTACTAGCTTATTCTTAAAGTTTGAGTCAGCCTTGGCAGAAGTACAATAAAATAACTTCATTAACATTCTACCACCCACATGGAAGGTCTCTGATTTGACATGAATTACCCCAACCTGTGAACTGCTCTTACTCTCCTTTTCTAGCCCGTCTCCCGTGGGCTAGGGGAGAGAGGAATAGAGGAAAACAAAAATGCCCCCACTGTCCCAAGGCTTCTTCTGCCTTTTACTTCTGAAAACCCATTCTCAGACCTTCAGAAGTTGCCAATCTATAGCCCATGGAATATGAGATGTACCAAGGTCACTTTCCATCTAACAATTCTGCTTCTTCAAGAGAAAGCCTGTAGCCTCCGTCTGGAAATTTTCCACAGTTTGCGCCTTCATGGAACAAATCCCAAATAACTCCAGCGGGTTCACACCAGTGGAATTGGGCAAAGTTCCGGTTTGCATTTTTCCCAGAATACATCCTCCTCTCACCTTATTGGGAGTTTAATTTACTAACACTGGTAGGAAGTCCGTCATCTGAACAGTGAGGTCAGATTAACTTGGCATGACTGAAAGGTTTACAAGACATTGGACCAGGGGGTCTTCCTGGTTGACTTTAATTCTGTTGAAACTTTCACTATAGAATACTAATTTGTTCAACTTTGTTTGGCTTCTGCTTTACCTGTCTGTAATAGAAAATGGCCAATGCACAGCCTGTAATTGCCAACCAGTGTCACAGCATCCAAGCACTGATGCACTGGCACATTTACGGAGCAATAATGCTTGCAGAATTTTAAACCTTTCAGGTAACAAAATCCAGCACCCATTACTAGAAATTCCGTATTTTTGGATACATTGCAATATGCAAAACCCAGAATATTCACTTCCCTATGAAGATACCAGATTAGTTGGACTAAATGTAAGCACCGTCACCTGAGAGTCTAAACATAATGAATTTGTGCTCCAGTGTGTGACTGGAGCACGATCTATACCAACACTTCAGTCTAGTACTGAGGGAGTGCTGCACTGTCAGAGATGCTGTCATTTACAAGTGGTGTTATACGGAGACATTGTCTGAATAAATGCAAAAGATCTCATGGCACTATTCAAAGAAATGGAGGTGGGTGTGAGAAAGGAGGAGTTTCCTCCTGGCTAACATTTATCCCCTCCCCCACCAACGTCACAAAAACAGATCAACTGGCCTGCTTTTGGGGCTTGACGAAGTTCAAACTGGCTGCAATGCTACCCCAGATGACAACAATGGCTACATTTCATAACTAACTGTTGAATATTTCCAGCATATTCGGTTTTGATTTCCCAGTGTCTGCAGTACCCTGTATTTTACCTGTGTGTTCAAAAGCTACTAATTGACTATGAATCATTTTGGGAGATGAGGGGAATACGAAGGAATTACAAATTCTTTCATTAAGTGCTCCTGCAAAAATGTCAGAATGGAATAGGCCACTTAAAATAATATATTGATTACATTACTACTTCATAATTCTATGAGAAAGTCAGCTACTTATTGGGATTGTGGATGCAAGAGCTTACTAGCAAAATGAAGTAGCACTAGCTGTGATGACAGCTAGTGACTCAGATCATTCCTGTGCTATCCTGGTGAGCAATTGCAGCACATCATTTGAAAATGGACAGGGCGCTGCACGCCATTGTCATATTGCAGAATTTATGACTGAGTGGTTGAGTAGGCATTTTGGCTTTCACCTGCACTTGATTTTTGACTCCAGGTTCAGGGTCCAAAGGATAAATTTCCAACGGTCCAGCAACATTGTTTGAAAACGGAAATTTAACAGACAAAAGTAAAGGTTGGTATCGCAAGAACAAAAGGGCGCTTGGTATTTTAATGTGCTTGCAAAGGGAACTGGAATTGTCATCAAATCAAAACTGTTATCCACAGTCATTTCAGAAGAATTATGAACTTTAAGGGGTTACTGTCGAACCTCAAAGGGACAGAAACAAGTTGGTAGATTGGGCAGACAAGTGGCAGATGAAGTTCAATGCAGAGAAGTGTGAGGCGATTCATTTTGGTAGGAAGAACATGGAGAGAACAAATAAAATAAAAGATACAGCTCTAAAGCAGGTGGAGGAGCTCAGGGACCTGGGTGTACATGTGCATCAATCATTGAAGGTGGCATGACAGGTGGAGAGAGCAGTTAATTAAGTATACAGTAATAGGGACAGAGTACAAGAGCAGGTGCATTACAAGTCACTGGTTCTGCCTCAGCTGGACTAGTCCAGTTCTGGGCGCCGCACTTTAGGCAGGATTTTGAAGGTGCAGATTGATTCCAGGGATGAAGAACTTCAGTTCTGAAGATAAATCGGAGACGTTAGGACTTCTTTCCCGAGTGAAAAGAAGGTTGGGAGGAGATTTGATAGAGGTATTCAAAATCATGACAGATCTGCACAGAGTAGACAGGAAGAAACTGTTCCCACGTGTGAAAGGATAGAGAATGGGAGGGCAAAGATTTAAAGTAATTAATAAAAGGAGTAAAAATTATATGAGGATAATTTTTTTCATACAGCGAGTGGTTAGGGTTTGAAATGCATTGCCTGAGAGTGTGGCGGAGGCAGGTTCAATCAAAGCATTCAAAACGTTATCTAAAAAGCAATAATGTGCAGGGTTACGGGGAAAAGGCAGTGATTAGTACGAGGAGAGTCTGTTATTCGGAGAGCCGATGCAGACATGATGGGCCATATCGCCTCTTTCTGCCCAGTAACAATTCTGTGAATCTGTGAAGATGATCAGGAGGCTGATAATACTTCCTGGTGACATTCACACATTGAAAGTTAAAAAGGTTTCATTTGCCACTCAGCATTGCTAAAGAGTGCAGGTGTTAAGGTTGAGAGAATTTCCTGTGGGTGACAGTCTGATTGACAAATTCATGGATCTGAAGAGCTGGATCAAGGTCACAGGTTAAGCCTGTCCACCAAGCAAGATAGAAACATATGATTTGTAAAGACAGTCTGCTCTGGTAGAAACTTGGAGAGGAAAAGCATAGTGCCAACTGAATTGAAAAACGCCATTCTCATGAATATGAGTTGCATTAACGCACATCAAAGCACCCTTCCATTACAAACTCACTACCCCTGCGGCACTCAAAGCTGACAGTGGTGAATGATACTGCAAATATTTTCTATGTTAGGAGTAGTTACAACATAACTCAGTATTTGCAGGCGATGATGAGGAAACAAGAGGACATGGAAGGAAGAATGCAACCAGCCAAGGCTCCTGCCATAATTGTTATCTAGTGAGCACTGCTGGAAAGTTGGGTAAACTGATATAATTAAAAGCAGGATCAGACTTGGGTGTGATGCCTGCACTCGAGATGAGATTCAGGGGATGGCTAATGCCTGTTGAACTGTACCCCAAATAGACTAGAAAAAGAGAGAAAAGTGGTAGCCTTGTTGCTTTTCTAGTGGGAGGAGATATGTCAGAGTAACTGGCACCAGAAAAGGTGGAGACCATTTGCAACTAGCATGTTGTAACTAGCATGACACGCAATTACAATATGCAATTACAATGAACAATAGATTAAACAAAAGCTCCTTTTCAACACCGTTTTTTGATTAATTCTAAACAGAGAGGATCACACTACCCATACTGGCGGATACAGAGCATAAATGGCAAAGACGGTTTGGAGATCATCACTTACCATCATGACCACTTCCGTCAATGTTATCAGTTTTCTGTTTTTTGGGTATATCAGAGCTTGCTGAGCTAGAGTGAAGTGACAATAAAATTAAATTGTAAAAGTGGAAAGAACATTTTTAAATATTGGTTTCTCCTTCCCAAGATCAATAATAAATTAAAATTCTCAATTAATTTAAAGGCTGCAAGAACAATCACTGCAGTCAGCTATTGCGGTTAAAACAGACCAAGCTATACCAAAGGACATAAAGGTGGCCTGCACCAGTTCTTTATGTTTTAAAAAACAATCACTTTTATACACTTTCTATGCTGTGTACAGCTATGAACAAGTCTGGAAATAGAGCCCTGCAGGGCAAGAATGTGTGAAAGTGTTTACAACATGCTGCTGTCTTCCTGTGTGAACAATCTCACGCCATTTGGTAACAGTTCAAGGCGGAAAGATCCTTAATCTTTCTTCTCAAGAAAATTCAATGGAAATAACTATAATGGAGACAATTTCATTGATGGAGGCATTCATTTAAAGAATTATTATATATTTAATAAAGGAAGTGAAATAAACTGCAAAGGGGAGCCCAAAGAGTTTATTGGTTACAGACGGGATGGGGGCGATGCAATCGGGCAACGCCCCGGGACCAGACAGATACCCGGTTGAGTTTTATAAAAGGTTTTCCGGGCTGTTGGGACCACTCCTGGTAAAGGCTTTTAATGAGTCAAAGTGCTCCCCCCAACGTTATCGCAAGCATCGATTTCCCTTATTTTGAAGCGGGATAAGGATCCGGAGAGCTGTGGGTCATAAAGGCCAATCTCCCTGCTATATGTAGATGCAAAATTGTTGGCAAAGATCTTGGCCACACATATAGAGGACTGTGTTCCGGGGGTAATAGGGGAGGACCAGACAGGATTTGTTAAGGGACGACACCTGACGTCCAACATTAGATGGCTCATTAATGTAATAATGATGCCTGCGGAGGGGCACGAGGTCAAGGTGGTGGTGGCCATGGATGCAGAAAAGGCCTTTGATCGTGTAAAGTGGAAGTACTTGTGGGATGTTCAGGGAGGGTTTGGGATTGGGCAGGGATTTGTGGATTGGGTCCGGTTGCTATATCAGGCACCGGTAGCAAATGTAAGGGCAAACCTGGTTCGATCAGAATATTTTAGTCTGTGCTGGGGACGAGACAGGGGTGTCCACACTCCTCACTACTGTTTGCCCTGGCCATAGAGCCTTTGGCAATGGCGCTGAGAGCATCGAACATTTGGCGGGGGTTAGTGAGCGTGGGTGGTGGAGCATAGGGTCATGCTCTATGCGGATATTTGCTCCTTTATATAACAGACCCGTTGGGGGGAATTACAGGAATTATGGGGATGCTGGAGAAGTTTGGTCGATTCCTGGTTACAAACTGAATATGGGCAAGAGTGAGGTGTTTGCGATCCAGGCAAGGGGGCAGGAGAAGAGACTGAGGGAGATGCCATTCAAAGTGGTGGGAGGGAGCTTTAGGTACCTGGGTGTTCAAGCGGCAAGGGACTGGGGTCAGCTTCTTAAACTAAATTTGGGCAGGTTGATTAAGCAAATGAAAGGGGACTTCCGTAGGTGGGACGTGCTCCCGCTGTCACTGGTGGGGAGGGTACAGACTGTTAAAATGACAGTCCTCCCAAGATTGCTGTTCGTGTTTCAGTGTCTTCCAATCTTCCTCCCCAAGGCATTTTGAAGGAAGATAAACGTGGCGATCGCGGGTTTTATATGGGCCGGGAGAGCCCTCAGGGTGAAGAAGATCCTTCTTGAAGGAGGTGCCGGGAGGGTGCTTGGCCATTCCGAACTTTATTAATTACTACTGGGCAGCTAATATATCGATGGTTAGGAAATGGGTAGCGGGGAAGGGGTCGGTGTGGGAACGAGTGGAGGCGGCATTTTGCAAGGGCATGAGTCTGAAGGCTTTGTTAACGGTACCTCTGCCATTCTCGCCAGCTTGGTACTCCACAAGTCCAGTGGTAGTGGCAGCCCTGAGTGTGGAGGCAATGGAGGTAGCACATGAGACTGGAGGGGGCATGGTCACCGATCTATGATAACCACCGGTTCGCTCCGGGGGGGCTGGACGGAGGTTTCAGGAGGTGGCAGCGGGCAGGGATTGAGAGATTTGGGGACCTCTTCGTTGAGGAGGGTTTCCTGAGCCTTGAGGAGCTAGAGGAGGAGTTTGAGTTACCGGGTGGGAATGGGTTCCGGTAACTGCAGGTACGGGATTTTGTCCGGAGGTAGGTCCCGAGCTTTCCTCGCCTCCCACTAAGGGGACTACAGGATAAAGTGTGGTCTAGAACAGGAGTTGGGGAGGGGAAGGTCTTGGAAATATATAAGGAACTGATGGAGTGGGAAGGGCTCCCAATTGATGAGGTGAAGAGGAAGTGGGAGGAAGAGCTGGGAGGGAGGTTGGAAATCGGGTTATGGGAGAAAGCCCTGAGGAGAGTTAATGCATCCTCGTCATATGCCAGGCTTAGCCTGATCCAATTCAAGGTGATCCACATAACTCATATGAGTATGGCCCAGATGAGTAGGTTTTTGTGAGGAGGCGGAGGACAGGTGTGGGCAGTGTGGAGGAAATCCTGCGAATCATGTACACGTTTTGGACGTGTCTGAGGCTGAGGGGATTCCGGCAGGGATTTTCAGATGTCATGTCAGAGGTTCTGGAAGGGAGGGTGATTCCAAGCCCAGAGGTGGCAATATTTGGAGCACCGGAAGATCCAGAAACCCGGGGGGGGCAGGCCGATGTTTTGGCCTTTGCCTCCCTGGTGGCCCCAGAGATGGATTTTGCTGGGATGGAGGGACTCAGAGCCTCCAAAGTCAAGGGTTTGGGTCAGTGACATGGCAGGGTTTCTCAGGCTAGAGAAAATTAAGTTCACCTTAAGGAGTTCATTACAGGGGTGGCAGTCATTCATCGACTTCTTCAAGGAAAATTGACCGTCAGCAGGGGGAGGGGGGATGGAAAGGGAGGCATGGAAGTGACGATTAAGGGCAGGGAATCTAATTTACATAGAATTTACAGATCATAGAATTTACAGTGCAGAAGGAGGCCATTCGGCCCATCGAGTCTGCACCGGCTCTTGGAAAGAGCACCCTACCCAAGGTCAACACCTCAACCCTACACCCATAACCCAGTAACCCCACCCAACACTAAGGGCAATTTTGGACACTAAGGGGAATTTATCATGGCCAATGTATGAGTAGTTCGGGTTTAGGGCTGGGGGGAGTTGGGTATGTTATTGTGGGGTTTTTGTTCTGTTGTTTAAAATGCGAAAATTATAAATGCCTCAATAAAATATTTTCTAAAAAAATAAAGACATTTATTCAGCATAACAGCGGTATTTACACAGGATCCAGTTATACACCTCAGGGTCCTCACTCCTTTCTATCAGCTGCTACAGCAGCTGGCCAGTTATCCTAGTACTGGTTAACTCAAGTCAATCGGCACAAACAATTATTCCCAGTGGGATGAGTCCTATCCAGGGTTATAACAGGAAGTAAATTAGACCCAAAACCACACTCACAATTGTCTGTCAAGAGCAGGTAAAATAGTTGGAACCTTTTGAAGGAATAGGTGGGACAAGATCCAATTTGTGTTTCAAAGGAGAATACCCTGATAGATAAGGTTCTTCCACTCTCTACAGTTCAATTGGATTTGGACTTTCAAAAGACTTTGACAGGGACCCACACCAAAGACGTCCTAATGAAACTAAAATTCACAGGAATCCAGCATGTGATTGGGATGGTGGATAAAAGATTATGAACAGCACACGGGTGTCATCCAGGGAGAAGCTGTTGAGTAATGTCCGGTTTAGATTTCTTACCCACAGAAATGCCTCAATGCAGAAACTAATTTTAAATATTACATTTGTAAACAACACTAAAACGCGATGGTCAAAAGATGTCTCAATTGGGAGTTTAGGTTTCTTCAGCCATTAGGGAAAATAATGGTAAATTGGATCTAGTTTCAACAAATGCAAGTGGTCCGAAAAATAACCAAATTAAAGATGTAAAGTGAAGGAACAAGATTAGCACAGGAAGGTAGAAAGGCACCTGAGAGTAACAGTGCTTTCAATTTTGAGAAGATGTGGAGCAGCAATAAGCAGAGTTTGGATATTAGGACGGAAAACCAGAACAGTGGTGATACAAAGGTTTTATAATGCACTGGTCATACCATACCAGAAACATTGTCTACAATTTTGCTCAGGACACTTTAAAAAGAACATTTATTAATTGGTCAAGGTGTAAAACAGAGCAAGAATGATCCCAAATGTACAGATGATCAGCTACAAAAAAAGAGAAGTTCTGCAATCTGGAGCTACAATAATTAAAGAAAGATCTCAGAGATACAAATGCATATGATACATACACAAGGTGAATCTGGGGTTATGAGTTCAAAGTATGTCAAGGTAGTACATGACTAACTTAAATAAATAAATAAAAAGTAGATGCAAAATAGATCAATTAGAAAGGTTTCATTTTCATGTGCAATGAACATTTGAAATGATCTTCCAGACAAGTAGACATTAAAGAAACAGTAGGATGCTGGTATGGATAAAATGCGAGTAGTAGAGGGAGGGATAAGTCAATTGGTCTTTTCTCATGAATTGATGAGCTTTTGTTTCGGCTTTCCAGTCTTTAATCAGCTTCCTTTGAATGAAGTTAATTGCTATCAAAATGGTCAGTGGAATTGAACAGCGAGATCAGTAGAATAATTTCAACCAGCAGCTGCACATCATAAAAATTATATCTCACTGGACACTTCATTTGAACTTGAGAAATGAGTATTATTTAAATGATAATAATGTCATATCTATTTATAGCAACTTATTTCAATTGAATAATGAAGATCTTCTTCAAGCTATTATTCATTTCTTCCTGGTCTCAGTCAGGTCATGACAATTTGGTGACATTTCTGTACCCAAAAGTGTGGCTGGAAGGTAAGATTGAGTCTACCAGAACCAAACTGACTCAGGTGCAAAAGTAAAATCACTGTTGGAGGCAAAGCACTGTCAAGTCTTATAAAAACAATAAAATGTTCAAAATCACTTATTCCATGGCAAAATAAAATTTCAGCAGGGCTTGTACCCAGCGAGTGATGCCACAATGAGCACCAATGTGATTGTTAAGGACAGGATTGGGCTCAGCAGTGGTGTCCTCCACAGTTATATAGCTCACTCTCCAACAGGCACTGTTTAGGCTCATGCAAGAAGAATGGCCATGTTGAAATACTGGATGCCGGCAATGTCTATGGAATCAAATCTGTAGCGTTCATAGGCAGAGGAAAGGGAGGGGGAGGAAATATCTTCAGTGGAACCAAGTTCAACTAAGCCAAGATGATTGATAACAATTGCTTTGAAACGGATGTTCTGTTTTAAGAAGCGTTGGAATGCCAAGCAATGGCTAGATCACTCAACCACTCTTGTCAGAAGCACAGCTGTTGTTACAGCATTAGCATTTTTATAAAAGAGCTTCAAATTAAGTATTGTTCACATTACTGCCTTGTTTGATTGTAGAGCAGCAAGTCTATGAAAAACAGCTGGGTTGATAACCATGCCTATGACATTGCACTCTTAGTGTTTCAGTAGTCGGCTACCTGTCTCGACACATCAACTTGTAAAACCACAGGGTTAGGCAATAGTACCTAAAAGGCAGTTGAAGTGTTCTCATGCTCACCGACAACCTAAGTAATCTTAACATTTCTCAAAATCTATTTTCATTAGAATCCTTTTATACCTTTATACTCTGGATTTACAAGAGAACCGATTTACGATGGAGGAAAATCAAGTGCCCTCGGAGCAAAAGCACTTAAAGTTGAACCAAATCATTGTCGATACAGCAAACTATCACCAATTCTGCCCTGTTACACTTAGCAGTGCCACTTTAATTGTGCAAAAGACTTAATGCTTCTGGGTTTCATGAAAAATAACTCAAGTTCATAATTATTTTGAACTTATTCACTGTGTGCCAGCCATAGTCTTGTTATTTCTCAGCAAAATAATGGCTATATATAGCTTTAGACACAGGGAAAAAAGACAACTGTGATTCTGATTGATTTCCGAATCATCAGCAATATGAAATACACACAACCAAAAATTATTTGACATTTTGCTTGCAGTTTTTCCATGTCGTGACACATTTCATCTACAGTAAGTATGATGCACTGTAACCTTGTTTGGCAAGAAAAATCAGGCCTCTTTACCTTCACATTTGACACCTCTTTCCATTTACTTCTTTAACAAACTGGGTGGTATTCAGAAGGTTTCATTGCAGCTAGAGCATTTTTGTCACCTCTGCTATTAATTTCACACCAATGAAATAGCTCGTCTTCCTCTTTCATCAATCAAGACCTGTTTAAAGGTCATCTCCTCTCAAGTTTGTAGCATGGTACAAAGGGTCGAATCAATTGGACCTTCTTCCCTTATGGGTCCCTAATAATTGACAGCAAGTATTCAATTGGTTACTTCCAAAAGATTACTGCGTGTAACAACCATGCAATCTAGCAATAAAAGAAAAATCACATCTGCATACCACTTTAATTCCTCCTCCAGGCTACCTGTCACAAAGTTTGTTGATAAGGTGACTGCGCTTCTGTTCATCTCGGGCACTTTGCAGCTTCAGTGTGGGAGGTTATAACCTTCCGAAAAAGGTGATTTGTTTCCAGACTTCTTCCAATGGTGCTCTTCACATAAACATTTGAAAATGTAATGGTTCAGGTTGAATCTGTTGCAAATTTTTCACTACTTTTTTGGAAGTACCTGGACTCCACTCAGGGCTCCATCACAGGAAGCAGCAGCAAGGCAGAAATTACGAAGTAGTCACATGGAGGAATAAATGCAAAACACCTATCTTTTCCATGGTGAAAGGCAGCGGTACGTCAGCTACATTGATTTTTCAAGAGGTTAATCAGTCATTCGCGATCAAATTTCCTCAGTCTCCATTCCAAGTGAGATGGGTTTCAATAATTTGACTGTTTTTGCCCAAAGTTCATCATCCCAGTACTGACTTTATAACAAATCTGCTAATGCATTGAATGCCTTTGCTGCCTCACTATAATGAAGCCTAGCAGATTACTCTAGAGAAGTGTCATTTCACTGGAAGTATGGAGAGTACATCGGAAGCTCATCTGCCCAAACTTCTTTCTTTCACCAATAATAAAAGCTGGCTCAAGGGCACCATTGGAAGAAGTCTAGCAGCAAGTCATTGACTGTTCTTTCCCCTGAAGACTGGTGTATGCTGTGCAAACATCAAAGTGAACAAATGGAAAAAGATGTCCGGGACTACAGCATTCTAAAGCACAGCAGCGTCATCCTGTGGTATAAAATCAAGGAGTATTTAAGTTTTGCAAACTTGACTACACGATAGAGAAATTGAGCTCAGGTTTACTGCTCCTCACCCAACTCGCCCCACGCCATGCCATGCCTCGCCCCCATGGACAAGTTATGGTAATACAGCTGGTTCTGACTTTGGACTAGCCACCCAGATATTGAGAATTCAAATCCAACCATGCCAAGTGACTTATAAATTGGCACCAAGGGGTAAAAGAAAAGTGATCATGAAATTGCTGGATTGTCATAAAAACCAAACTGATTCACGAATATTCTTTAGCCTACACTTTATTCCAGTCTCAAGTCAAGTGGTTGTATCTTAATGCCCTCAGAAGTGACCTAGCACACTCTTCAATTGCAAAAGAATTAGAAATCTCATCACAGTCACCCAGGGCAATTAGGAATGCCCACCTCCCGAGATCAAATTTAAAATATGTAATGGATCTAAACTGGTTCTCCTATATTTACTTAGAACACAGCGCAATGCAGTTTCTGAGCGGCACATACCACTTTTCTATTTTCATTTGTTGCTTAACTGCAGACAGTCAAGGACATTTTGTAGCCATCTAAAATGGCCACCTGCGAAGGACCATGGGAATTATGGTCAACTTGGACACAGACAAGTACACAGCCTCTGTGTATTGTGCAAAGAAGTCAGACCTGACAAGAAACTTGCGCATATTAAAAGTCAATCACCATTTCACCAGGACAATAGTGTTTGAAACAAGGAACGGCAACAGTAGCAGGCTAACAGGCACCATTTCCCCTTATTTGGAAAGGCCTACGTGCCTGGGACAATAACAGCTAGGACCCGCCCAGCCACCGAGGTATCCGCCCCTTAATTGGCCAGGATCAATGAGGGTGTTTGAAACCCTTTCGATCCATTGGATCTGGAGTTAGGACCGCCCCAAAGGGCTTGAAAGAGACGAAGGATAAGAAGCCCTGCGCACAAGGGATCGGCCTCTTTTGGACCGGCCTGTGTGCGACCAATTGCAGCATATCAACCAGCCAAGTTCAAGGACCCACGATCGCTACCTGAAGGACGATCCCAGCCGAGACAAACCTGACGACTTCCAACCGACCCACGTGGACACAGATAAAGGCCTTATCTCCCGCACAGAGCCAGTCACCCCGAAATTAAGTAAAGGTCATCTTAGTTATTGGGTCTAGTTTAGTGCGTAGCCGTGTGTATCATTGCACATAGAAATAAGTCTTGTGTTTGTTAATAAACTGTCTTTTGAACTAATATACTGGTTGTGTGGTCATTTGGTCAATATAAGAAACAGCTTGTGGTTCACATAGAAATAAAGTCAACAATTTCACATTAGTTTCAGTTCTAAAAGTAAACTTAATACAATGGAGTGTATGACATACAAAAAATATCACCTGAACAGAGTACAGAATTTGGTGCTGTTCTAAAAGGTTCTAAATTACCATGAATAGCTGATAAAAAAAATAAAGTAGATTGCTACAAAAGAGTCTTTAGCTTTTGAAGCTTTTGATGAGTCATCTCAAAGTAGGTCTAAATATCTATCAATCATACCTTAGTACTGAAGGTTTCTTAACAACAAAGAATACAAATGATTTGGTAAAAATACCATACGGTGAAGTGCCAAGTTAGACAAGTCAGGTAGCACCTCAGTCTGTGCGCAGGTGTATTCTCTATGACTTGCTTTGACTTTTAGACGCTAATGGGGGTACAAAAAACAGGAAAGCGGGTACACTACCCACTCTTAATCTCCAATAATGAATGATCTCTGCTGGATGGGGCCCTGTTGTGATGTAATCAAAACGATTTGTCAAATTAACTTCAAGGCAGCACATGAAGAATGTGGGACTAATAATGTCTGTGAAATCATACCCCCAAAGGAATCTGTTCCTTCCCAAGCAGAAATAATTGGAAGATAAAGAGCTCAGTGCAGTTGGTGTTATAGCATATTCCTAGTCACTGGAAAGTCAGACATAGGCATGCAGCCCATTGTGCCTACACCACTCACTATTGGGAGGATCCCAACGAATCACACTGGCCTCCATTCTTCCCCATTTATCCATCAAATGTACATTTATATTCCTCCCTCCAGAAATTAATTTAGATCTCTCCACCCTAAATTGCATCTGCCAGTTTCCGTGCTGTCCTGATTTTTTTGATAACATTTATTTTGTGCCAAACATTGCCCATTTTTGCATCATTGGAAAATGTCAAACTTGAGAGTTTCCTTAATAGATAACCCTAGTTGGTCAATTTTGCCATTAAACCTGACATTAGGTATCTCTAGTACTGCTTTATTCTGACTGAATCTTTTCTTGAATAACAACATCCAACACCGTGTTAAAGTGGTCAGCTAGCTCCATAAAATGCACCTTTTTGAACAACGCATCTTTCACCTGAAACTCTCGAGGCCAATTATATTTCAAATAATTTTGGTTTTCAAATGCGCATACTTACACTACAAAGGCCTAAGCCTAGACTAGCTATCGTCTAAATTAAATAAAATGGTTAAAAAAGTAAGATATACCAATGAAAAATAAAAGTCGGGTGCAGTCAACTTGGGTCATGTCGGCTCAGGTCACAGACCTTCTACGCTAAAGATCAATGAGGTTCAATAGAAGTGCGGTTTTTGGGTGTTAGGTTTTTAGATCTATGGATAAAGGACACTCAACCTCTATTAGTCCAAGTTTTACCTTTCCCATTTAATTATTATCCTAGTTTTAACTCCCAGTGGAAATGTTGGGAAGGCCAGGTTTAATAATTTGTTCAGTTATGTATCATGATCAAGCAATCAAAGTATACCAATTAACCTAATAGGACATCTGCTCAACGTAGTCAATGTAAGAGACCAATATCACACCATGTGAGCCTTCTTCTGTCACTGCATCCTGACGTGACAAATGAAATATACCACATGGCCCTAGTCCTGTGCAAAGTGCCGTGAAGTCAGTCGCATCAGAGTTTGGAACTATTATACTTCCCAGCCATTAATACTCAGCAGTTATACCTGAGTTAGAAGGCCCTACAGTGTGAAGTAAAACAGTTTTGTGTCTCAAGCTGCAATCTAGATCTTAAGTTGTTTTAGTCTTTTAACTTTAGCCTTAAAAGGAAACAGTCACTTTCCTTTAAAGCATGTAACAGACCTATGCATTACTTTGGATCTGTAACCTTGGAATCAGGTTCTGTGATTAGTTTTTGAGGTTATGTAGTTCTCGTAACTTTTATTTCTTATGAACATGTATTCATTGAATCTGTCATTCTGTAACGTGCATCTTCCTACCTCAACTTTAACACACCGGTTATACGCACTGATTTGGTAAGTACTGCAGTGGTTTTGTAATTGCCATATTAGTTAAAGAATATTGGACTCTAGTTTTTTTTTTTTAAGTAACTTGTTTCAACATCAGCAGTCACTAGGAAGTCACAGGTAGGTGTTTGAACATTCTATAATGCCTAAGATTTATCAATTTGGCACTTTGAGATATGGAGGCCAAAATATTAATCATTAGGAAGTGACGATTTCCAGTGACGGTAATGCGCTGAGCAGTCGTACATCAGGTGGCTCTCCTCCAGAATACAATCAAACAGGCACTTTTAGATTAATTTAGCCCGAACATTCAGACTTACTTCACCCACAAGAAAGAAAGGGAGCGCAGCACGGTGGAGCAGTGGGTTAGCCCTGCTGCCTCATGGCGCCGAGACCCCAGGTTGGATCCCGGCTCTGGGTCACTGTCTGTGTGGAGTTTGCACATTCTCCCCATGTTTACGTGGGACTCGCCCCCACAACCCATAGATGTGCAGGCTACGTGGATTGGCTACGTTAAATTGCCCTTAATTGGAAAGTAGAAGCAGAGGAAAAGGCCATGAGCAGCGGGTGGGCGAGTCGGCAGACCCGCGAGGCGAGGGGTCCCCTGGTTTGGAGATGGATGGAAGACATTCCTTTTTTAAAAATTTATAAATTTAGAGTACGCAATTCATTTTTCCCAATTAAGGGGCAAATTCTAGTGTGGCCAATCCACCTAGCCTACACATCTTTGGGTTGTGGGGGCGAGACTCACGCAAACACAGGGAGAATGTGCAAACTCCTCACGGACAGTGACCCAGAGTTGAACCTGGGACCTCGGCGCCGTGAGGCAGCAGTGCTAACCACTGCGCCACCGTGCTGGCCAGGACGGAAAACATTCCTGACGAAGGAATTGATGGCGATGAAAGAGGCGATAAAAGTGGAGTTCCAGGAGGCGGTCAAGGTGGCAGTGACGGAGCTGTTGGTCGTCATGCAGGCGGTGACAGATGGAATGGGGAAGAAACTGGAAGCTGAGGGGAAGACAACCCTAGAGCGGAAAACTACTGATGGACCAGAGCAACAGGATTGTTGGATTGTTGCTCTGGAGGCTGAAATAAATAGGTTGGTGGCGACCAAGGGGAGCATGAAGGGAAAGGTCGAGGACCAGGAGAATCGGTCTCGGCACCAAAATATACGGATCGAGGGCTTGCTACAGGGGGATCGAGGGCAGGGACCCGATGGACTATGTGGCCCATATGCTGGGCTACCTGGTCAGGAGGGAAAGCTTCCCCAAGTCGCCGTAGATCAACAGGGCACACAGATCACTCCGACCAAAGCCCAAGGCAGGGGAACAGCCAAGGGCAATAATTGCCAAATTACATAGATACCAGGATCGGGAAAAGATCTTGCGGTGGGCAGGGCAGACGAAGGTGAGCAGCTGGGAAGGACATAGAATAAGAGTATACCAGGACATCGGGGCAGACCTGCCAATGCTCTGGGCAAGTTCAACCAGGTGAAATCAGCCCTGTACAAAAATGGGGAGAAATTTAGAATGCTATTCCCAGCCAGGCTCTGGGTTACATTCCAAAACAAGGAACGTTATTTCAACACCCAGGCAGAGGCGGATGAGTTCGTGCAGAAGAATGGCCTGGGCAAGGGGCAGACGGGGCAGCATTGAGGACGAAGCAGTGGAGGAAAGGAGAAAGGAACTGTGATGGACATGTACAATGTTTGCGCGGGTCAGTGCTACCACTGAGCAGCCACAGCCGAGAGAGTGAGGGGATGGGCAAGGCAACCGAGCACGGGATGGGTGAGGATGGAGGAGTCCTGCACGGGAACAACACTCCAAGCCCTAGCCACGACAGTGCTCCCATCCCTGCCAGCAAAGTACACATCCTGCCCAGTGGAGGTAGCAAAGCTAAAAACCTGGAACCAGATGAGACAATACTTCAGCTTAACCGAGGTGCCACCATGGCCGCCATCTGCGGTAACTACAGATTCCCAGCAGCCATGCTAGACGCCACTTTTAAGAGGTGGAGACAGGACGGGGAGGGACGCTAGCGATTAGGGGCTTTTACATGGGGGACAGTTTTGCAACCTTGGACGAGCTGATGGAGAGACTGGAGCTAACGAACGGACAGGGGCTCCGACATTTACAAATCAAAAACTTTCTCCGCAAGGAGACGAGGTACCCTAAGGCCCTGAGAGACACAATGGTGGAGGAACTACTGAACGCGCGGACAGGATGAAGAAAGGAAACTGTGGGGACATACACGGACGTCTTTTTGAAAGGGTTACTAGACGAAGCAAGGCAGAAATGGGAGGACGAACTAGGAATGGAAGTAGGGTGGGCACTCTGGAGCGAAGCACTGAGCAGGGCCAACTCCACCTCCTCCTGCGCAAGGCTAAGCCTCATGCACTTTAAAGTGGTGCACAGAGCACAGCTAACCAGAACCCGAATGAGCAGGTTCTTCCCGGAGGTGGAGGACACATGTGAACGGTGCCAGGAAGGCCCGGCCAACCATGCCCACATGTTCTGGGCCTGCCCCAGACCTGTCGGGTTTTGGACAGCCTTCTTTGAGGCAATGTCCAAGGTTGTGGGGGTGAGAGTGGAGGCGTGCCCGGGAGTGGCAGTCTTTGGAGTATCAGATCAGCCAGAACTTCATTTGGGGAAGTGGGCCGATGCCCTTGCTTCCTTAACTCGCCCGCCTGAGAATCCTGCTCGCCTGGCGATCAGCAGCGCCACCCACAGCAGCAAACTGGCTGGCAGACCTGTTGAAATTTCTCCATCTGGAGAAGATCAAATACACCATCCAAGGGTCGGACGAAGGCTTCAACAAAGCGTGGGGGCAATTCACCAGTCTGTTCCAAGCCAATAACAGATAGGAAGGGAGGAGGGGGCAGGGGTACCTATCGAAACGAACAAGATCACACAAAGCAGATAGGAACAAAAGGGGATGGGCAGCAAGGGAGGAACCCAGGGAAAGATCAAAGAGGGCGCCAGGGGGCCCCCACAAAGCCATAGGAACAAAAACAGGATGAAAGATAGATTATAACATCTATGGCAGAAGATCGGGCCTAAGACGGAACCCGAATAACAGAAAGGGGGGGGGGGGAAGAGAAAGAGTGCCTAAGGAAGAAAAGCAATCGTAAATAATAACCATTTCAGTCATCTCCTGTATAGTGTACAAATGTAAAATTTAATAAAAATATTTATTAAAAAGATGCCATTGCAGTCATCAAATAGGAGTTAATGGAAGAAAGTATTAATGATGTGCAGTGTAAAAACTGCAAAACGCTTGACAGTGATTGGACTTGCGGTTTACATCATAGCTAGCTCTATGTACATGCATGACTTCTATGCTTATTTATCTGAAATGAACATGACTTCTTGCAGCTTTTAACATGTTCATCCCATCTGTGCACCTACCAGCAAAGCTCAAAATAAAACTGCATTGTGGAAAAAAAATCATTAGGAAGTGACACCATTCATCCTCTTATCACAAATAGACAGGCACACAAATTACCTGCTGTTGCCTTGTTATCTCAATGCAGAGTGATAAACTTAATATAAGCTGTAACGAGAAGAATACTCCCACAAGTGATTGATATCTTAGGGAACCAGTCAGGAGTTAAAAGGAAGTGACATTGGTAAGGTAACCATCACCCTTTTTTAAAAATTGAGAATACCCAATGAATTTTTTCCAAGGGGCGATTTAGCGTGACCAATCCACCTACCCTGCACATCTTTGGGTTGTGGGGGCGAAACCCACGCAACACGGGGAGAATGTGCAAACTCCACACAGACAGTGACCCAGAGCCGGGATCGAACCTGGGACCTCGGCGGCATGAGGCAGTGGTGCTAAGCACTGTGCCACCATGCTGCCCTGACCATCACCCTTAAGAGACAAATCATGCACCACTTAACTAATCAGGGACTGGACATGCATTGCCTGGACCAATCAGCGCTCAGATATTACTGATCATGCACAGTGGCGAGAAAGGGTTAATAAGGCACTACGCATGAAGAAGATGGACTTCAGTAAATAGAACAAGGCATAACTCCACTGTCAATGGGAGTAGAGAACCAGTGTTCCAAGGTCAACTGACTGTTTCCACTGTCTTTATTAGGTATAGCATTTTTGTACTTATTGCAATGAACTTAGTAAATTCTGTGAAATGTGCGACAAACGCTTGAACGAAGGTAGTCTGTAGCTAGTCGAAACTGCAGGTTCCTTTTAGATAAGTTTTCCCAACTTAGTCTAACAACTGTAATTGTCTTACAATTAGACTGAGCCCCAGATCTTTAGAGGAAAAAATTCATCTGGAAATGATGGCATTAAAATACTGAAATTGCTAACTTCTAAAATAAACATACTTAATACTAAATGTTTCTGTGGGTAAAGTACATAATTTCAACAATAAAACTGGACAAATGGCATGTGAGATTCCTTCACCAGTGGAAAGAAAACACTAATTTGATCAAATGTGATTTGATGCAGAATAGCCAATAGAATTGGAAATATAAATAAGTGAACAAATTATGGAAAATAGCACATTTAAACCACACCCAATAGTTTTATATATTGATTATCACCAAGTTAAAGAAATGGAAATTGCTAGTGTAGCCACCTGGGTTGGCCATTTCCCGACTTAAAATGGAGAACCGCAAAGACTGACGGGAAATTCAGCCAACATAGGCAAAATTGAGCAAGTGCAGAAATCATGTGTATTGAAACTTGCAAAAACCAGACAGCAGTGAAACCAGCAGCCATCTGCATAGTAATGAGCAATTCCAAGGCACAATTGCAACACTCAAGGTGAGCTAAGCCAGACTCCTCGGCGCCAGCAGGAGCCAAGACAAAGGAAGGCCAACGGACATTTAGGGACCGCCCAGCGATCAGGGAACAACTCCAGTATTGGAGAAATCGATCCAAATGATCGGACGCAGTCCAATCATTTGGAACCAGGTACGGAGTCCGCCCCGAAGGGCGGGAAGCCCCTGGGGACTATAAAGTAAAGCCCACAAGTTCAAATCGTCCTTCTTGGCAGGGTCACTCAGCAACTTGTATCAACCCTGGAGAGTGAACTGCCTAAGCTGCCGCATCAACCAAGTAAGTCTCCAGTCAACGCACGCTACAAGATAGGCGCTCCTAGCTACCAGTCTATACCAGCTTTTGAATCCTGCAGACTCAGATCGAACGAAAGGCCATTTGTTCCCCTGACCTGGTGGGCCAATTCCGAATCTAAGTATAGGCCTTTTAGTGATAGAGAATAGTCTAGAAAGTAGAGTTTATGCATGAGTAGCGATTTACTGTGTATAATAAATGTGTTTTGATTTGAATCTTACTAATTGGTGTGTTGAGTTATTGATCAGTACTTGAACCTCGTGGCGGTATCATAAAGATACCTGGCGACTCTAGAGCAAAGGTTATAGAAACAGAGCAAATTCAGTAAAGACCCAACGGGCAATGAATTAAGAGCCAACCAAAAGTTAGCAACACTAGGATACAATTTTAAACCTATTAAACACAAAGCATCCATAATGAATGTGCGGTTTTCGCTCATTTCCAGCATGGGACAATGATATCTTCTGGAATATATCTACAGTTGTACCAATTTAATATAAATTGGGAAATCCACATCATCTCAATTATTTGTAGATCACATATTGGTTAGAATTCCATAATTCACTCAGTAGAGCAAACTCTTATGGTCCATATTGAACTCTGATACCTCCGGGAACAAACCCTTCTCTGAATCATTTCATTCCTTCAGGTAATTAGCAATAGTTGGCTCGGGGGCTGATTTTCCAGGTCAGTATGGAGTCTCGGCCGCCAATTGCCGGCATCATGAAATGATGGATAGTACATGTGGAATTCTCCGAAAAGTGTGGCCTGGCAGATTGCTCTCTCCACCAGCTCCTCAAATTCAGAAAGTGACCCGGAGTTTTGTATATTCTCAAATATGGTGGAATTTATTGTGAGGTTTCCAAGTCTCATTGCAAATAGGGGAAAACAGATGAAACTGAAATCAGTCTGACATTCCCTTATGGGCTGCCTATCACTCGCAAACTCCACTTGTATGGATGTTCCATTATCCACGAGACGCTACCCTTCAATTACAATTCAATAAATTGTCACTGGCAATTATGTTAATTGCTGTACAAGGGAAACCAGAACACAGAGCCAAACTAATATGAATCAGCACACTAAAGCAGCGAAACAAAAAAAAATTAATGGCTGAAGAAAATGACATACTATACCCAGGACATAATAGCCTGCAGTCAATGAAATATCCACCCCCACTAATCTCCATTGCTACAGGTGGGAGGAAGATGCTACAGCACTCGATCCAAATGCGTGGAACATCACGTTTCAAAGAAGATAATCAGCATAATGGATAATTGCAGCAGCTGTGCTCAATTGAGAGCTCCACCACTAAAACTAGTTAAGAGTATTCATTTAATATGTGAAAAAAGGCCACTGCATCTTCAACAGTGACAGTAATAATTAGATAGAATTTCAGCTTCAAGACTTCCTTTTTAAAAATAAGTTATTTTCTTATTTTTCTTCCCTTCCCCTCTTTGTAGTTTCACTGCACCACCCACCATCTCTATCTGAGCAAGAGGCCTACATCAAGCATGGGGGAGCAAGGAATGAGGTAGGAGCAAGTGGTGAAGCCTACACTACACCTTTGCCGCACTCCACAGGTATGGCCACAACTCAGTTCTTTTGGTTCTCTCCAAAGGTGATTTGTGTTTAGAATACTTGTGATAGAACGGTTTTTCTACCGGATATTTATATTGCAAATATCATAAAGTCAGAATTTATTAGACATTTATCTAATGTTACGATATTTAATAGGTTAGTCATATGCAATTTATAATACCTATTAATTGTTTTATCTGAAATTATAAGTTTGGAATTGTCCACATATTTAAGGAAGGAGCAGAGGAGAATCATTGGAAATTTCAACTTAACTTCTATCAAAAGAACATTGGGTTCATTAATGCAGTCAAAACAATCTTGTGTTACAAATGTGAGACACTATAAGGAAAGTATGTTTTAAAACATTTCCTCGAACTTAAGGTAACACAGAGTGTCCTGAAAAGGAGGATGGCTCGGAAACAGGCCCATTTGATTCAGTTGCCATGGGAATAGAGGCCCAGGTTGAAATTCATCGAAACTTGAGAATCAATTTCCGCACTAAAACAGAAAATACTGGAAAAGTTCAGCAGGTCTTGCAGCATCTGTGGAGCGAGAAATTAGAGTTAACATTTGAGTCTGTATGACTCTTCTTCAGAGCTAAAGAAAGGAAGACGTGTGTTGAATTATATGCAGTAGAAGAGGGGATGGAGCAGTTGGAACAGAGTAGGTCAGTGATTGTTGGGAGCTAGGAGAGATTGCGACAAACATGTGCAGGTAACAAGACAAAGAAAGCGTTAATGACACGAGGCGGTGCTAGTAGTTGGATAAAGGTATGATATCAGAATGTGTTAATGGGCGAGTAAAGGTCAGAGCTCAATGAAAGCAAAACTTAAGAACACAGCATCTCATCTTCTGATTAGGCGTGTGAAAGCTCTCAGGACTCCAACATTCAGCTCAACAACATTAGACTGTGACCTTTCTCATCCATCTTGACCGTTTTTTTAATATCCCAAACCTTTTTTGTCCCGATGCAAAAAAACCACCCTCCCCCACAAGGCCATCTGTCAGTTGTTCTTATATTTTCTGCTTTTGTTTCAGATTCCAGCATAGGAACATGGGAATTAGGAGCAGAAGTAGGCAATTCAGCCCCTCAACCCTGCTCCGTCATTCAATCGGATCATGGATGATCTCTTCTTGGTCTCAAATCCACCTCCCTGTCTAATCCCCATATCCCTTTAAACCATTTTTAAAATTAGAAATATATCTATCTCCTTCTTGAAACCATTTAATGATTCAGACTGCACCGCTCTATGGGGCAGCAAGTTCCAAAATTCACCACGCTTTGAGAGTAGTTCCTCCTCATTTCCGTTTTAAATTTACTGCCTCTCAACCTACATCCATGACCTCTCATTCTAGATTGCCCCACAAGAGGGAACATTTGGTATACATTTACTTTATCAAACCCTCTTCGTATTTTATATACCTACATTAGATCTTTCCTCATTCTTCTAAACTCCAGTGAGTATAAGCCCAAACTGTTCAATCTCTCCTCTTACGTCAATCCTTTCATCCCCGGACTCAATCTGGTGAATTTCCTCTGAACTGCCTCCAATGCCACCACATCCTTCCTCAAATAAGGAGGCCAAAACTGGACACAATACTCCTGATGTGGTCTCACCAACACCCCATACAATTCCATCAACACTTCTCTACTTTAATACTTCAGTCCTTTTGCGATTAATGCTAACATTCCATTTGCCTTTTTATTACATGCTGCACCTGCATACCGACTTTCTGCGATTCATGAACAAAGACACCCAGATGCCTCTTCCCAGACGCATTTTGAATCTGCTTTCCATTTAGACAATAATTTGCCATTCTATTTTTTTTAGCCAAAATTGATAACTCCACACTTATCCACATTAAACTCCACCTTCCAAATTTTGGCCCATTTTCCTAGCCTACCTATATTCATCTGTAAACTCTATTTCCTCTTCACTGCCTGCTTTACCACCTATTTTCGTATCATCCACAAATTTTGCTATGTTACACTCTGTCCCTGCTTTCAGATCATTCATATAAATTGTAAACAGTTGAGGTCCGAGGACTGAACCCTGCGGCACCCCGCTAGTTACAGTTCATCAGCCAGAGAAGGATCCATTTATCGCAACCCTCTGCTTTCTGTCAGTCAGCCAATCCTCAATCCAATTTAATACACTACCCCCAATCCCGTGCAATCTCACCTTCTGGATCAATCTTTTATGCGGCACCTTGTCAAACACCTTCTGGAAGTCTAGATATACCACATCCTCAAAGAACTCAAGTAAATTTGTGAATCATGACTTACCCTTCATAAAACCATGCTGACAATGGTGGACTGAGCTTTGTCTTTTCAAATGTTCAGTCATCTCCTCCTCAATGATTGATTCCAGCAACTTCCCCACCACAGATCAAGCTAACCCGTCTATAGTTTCCTACTTTTTGTCTCTCTCCCTTTTTGAATAGGGGCATCACATTAGCGTGTTTCCAATCCACCGGGACCTTTCAAGAATCCAGGGAATTTTGAAATATCATAACCAATGTATCCGCTATCTCTGTATCTGCAATATTTTGCTTTTATTATGTCAGTTTTCACAGCTTTACACAAGAAAAGGGCAGCTGGTCTTGCTGGACACAGACTCTTACTCACTCAGGCAACAGCACCTGGAGAGGAACACTGAAAACAGTGGCTGTTGTGCCAAGCAAAGGGTGGAAGTAATAACCACAAAGCAGAAGGTTGGTGACAATAGATTCCCTGTTTAAGAGATGGAGCTTGTTGAGATTTAAAGACTGATGAGTCACCAGAGGCTGTTTGGATGCTGTAAATCGGTTTGGTTACAGTAAGGAGATAGCGTGAAGGGACTTTTAAAAGGACTCGAGAATACTCACCCTGGTGTAGCAAGAAGAGAACCTGTGGGATAGCTGGCTACATATCTGCTGAGAGTGTAACGTATAGTACAAATGTGATGTGGGTTTCCAGTTGTGTTAAGTGAAAAAGTACCCCCTGTATAGTTTACTGTATTTGTTGCCTACTATCTAGTGTTTGGTCAATGGTGATTTTAGTTTAAAATAAAAACAAAAAATGCTGGATAAACTCAACAGGCTGGCAGCATCTGTGGAGAGTGAAACAGAGTTAATGTTTTGAGTCCAAATGACTCTTCTTCAGAACTGATGAGGGGTCGAAATGTAATGGATTACATAGTTGGAGACGGTTTTGAGGAAATGGGGCAGAATAGAAGGTCACAGATAGGTCAGACCCAAGGAGAGGCTGACAAAAGATGTCATGGACACTTGACAAAGGGAGAGTAAATGGTAGCATTAAGGACTAAAGAAGTGCTGATAGGGCATTAAGGAAAGGTAGCAGAATGTGTTAATGGGTGAACAAAGATCAGTGCTCAATGAAAGCACAAATTGAAGAACAAGTGACAGATGTGCCTGTAAAGGTGGGGGGGGGGGGGGGGGGGGGGGGGAGAGTGTATGTATTGATACGAACCAAGGAAACCGATTTTAGCCTATTACAGTAAAACTTTTAAAACCTGAAATCTTGTACTGTGATTCTTTCCATCAGTTAGTTATACAGTTTCAAGTCAGGATGGTGTATGACTTAGAGTGGAACTTTCAATGGTGGTGCTCACAAGCATTTACTGTTTTTGCCCGATTAGGTGGCACAGTCATGGATTTGGAAGGTGCTGTCGAAGGAGCCTTTGAAAGTTGCTGCGGTATATCTTGTAATAGATGGTACACACAGTAGTCACTGTGCACCAGTAGAAGACTAAGTGAATTTAAGGTGGTGGATGGGTACTAATCGAGCAGGCTGCTTTATCCCGGATAGTATTGAGCTTCTCAAGTGTTGTTGGAGCTGCACTCATCCAGGCAAGTGGAGAGTGTTGCATCACACTCCTGACTTGTGCCTTGCGGATGATGGACAGGCTTTGGGAAGACCGTAGGAGATTTACTCTCCACACAATTCCCAGCCTCTGACGTGTCCTTGTAGCCACAGTATTTATATGGCTGGCCCATTTCAGTTTCTGGTCAATGATAACCCTCAGGATGTTGGTAGCATGGGCTTCAGTGATGGTAATGCATATCAAGGACAGGTGGTTAAGTTTTCTCTTGTTGGAGATGGTCATCATATGGCATTTGTGTGCTGAACATGTTACTTGCTCTAATTAACCCAAACCTAAAGGTTGTCTCCGTCTTGATTCATTTAAAAAAAAAAAAATGTATTTTATTACAAACATGTATCAAACCGGTTACAGCGAATAAACACCCCGGGAAACATACTTCCCAACAATGAACTGTACAGTCTGTACAGATTTTCCCCTTTTTTCACCCACCACCCTCCCCGCGACAAATAGCCGCTCAAACACGGTCACAAACATCCCCCACCTTTCCTCAACCCCCCCCCCCCGAAGTGCCCCTTAACTCATACTTTATCTTCTCTAATCACAGGAAGACGGACAGGTCACCCAACCAAGCCGTTACCCCCCCGGTGGCGATGCCAACCATCACTCTAGCAAAATTCGCTGCTGTGCAATCAGAGAGGTGAAGGCCACGACATCGGCCTTCCTCCTCTTCATGAGCTCCGGCTTCTCTGAAATCCCAAATATCGCCACCAAAGGTTCCGGGTCCACCTCCGCCTCCACTATCCTGGCTAAGACCGCGAACACTCCCGCCCAGAATCTTCCCGATTTTTCTCAACCCCAAAACATGCGTGTGTGATTCACTGGCCCCTGCCCACACCTCTCACACTCATCTGCTACCCCCTGAAAGAGCCCACTCATTCTCGCCCGAGTTATATGCACCCTGTGCAGCACCTTAAACTGTATCAGGCTCATCCTTGCACAAGAGGAGGTCCCGTTTACCAGACGCAGTGCCTCAAGAGGAGGTCCTGTTTACTCTACGCAGTGCCTCACTCCATACTCCCCAATTGATCTCCCCTCCCAACTCCACTTCCCATTTCTCCTTGATCTTCTCCTGCTCGCCTCCCCCGGTCTTGCTTCATGAGGTCACAAACTACTTCAGCATCTGAGGAGTCAAATGGAACTGAACATTGTGTAATTATCAGCAAACATCCCTACTTCTGACCACGGTGAAAGGGGGGGGGGTCACTGACTAAGGATGGTTGAGCTCAGGACACTTCTCTGAGGAGCTCTTGCAGTAATATCCTGGGGCTGAGAATGATTACCCTCCAACAACCAAAACTATCTTCCTTACACAGATGTCTCCAGGTGAGTTGCTGGACTATCTCCACCAGCCACTGTTCATCTCCAGGTGAGTTTTTCACCTCCGCACAGTGCTTTGTAATGTCTTGTTGGTTTCAAACATCGTGTTGCTGCTTACAGCGTCCACTTTTGCAATATGGGTCTGTGCTAACTTAGCATAATTTATCAGGGGTAAAGATGGTGGACTCCTTGAAACCTTCTTGCGGGTCACTAGGGAAGCAAAATTTATGACTGACAACCCCAACTCCAAAGGACCTCATGAAGTGTTCTACTCGCATAAATGCCTTTCAACAAAAATGGTCCAAATGATGGAGGATTTTGCTGATTACTATGGATTTAAAGTGTTGCTGAGAATTCAAGTTTTTGATTATTGATCTCATTGCGTGATTGATCTATTTTTCCTTTTTTTATAAAAAATTCATTCATGGAGCATGGGTTTTGTTGGCAAAGCCGACATTTATTGTCCGTTCCAAATTACCCTTGAGAAGGCGTAAAACTGCTGCATTTCTTGTAGTGCAGGTACTTCCATAGTTGAAAGTTACTTGTCCTTTACTAACTTCCAAATATAACGTCTGCCAGTTTCAGAATTATCAGGAGTTATGGGAGTAATGTATATTGTTCAAGTACACATATACCAATGAAAATATGCAACCTGCAATCAATTTAAACTGTCCTCGCCCAATGCTTGGCAGGAGTCATTACAAAGCAAGCAGGAGCAGGCACGTGGTTTGATTTTTACCCCATCTCCCTTCCATTCCCCCTCGCAGCTGTAAAGCTGCTCAGACATCAATATGAATTGGCACTTTGAGACAGAACCTATACACATGAAAACACTGAATGAAAAAGGACAGATCAACAATCTGGTATTCTTCAAATGATACAAGTCGTCCTCTGTGCACTGAATATGCAAATTAGATTCATATCAGATTGTGGAGAAGGGAAGTGGATAAGATCAGTTACTCCTGCATTGCATAAAGTCTCAGGACTCCCACCATTGCAGCAGTTTGTTTAGATCTCAAGCTAAATTGATACTACTGACACACCTCCGCACAGTGCTTTGTAATGTCTTGTCGGTTTCAAACATTGTGTTGCTGCTTACAGCGTCCACTTTTGCAATATGGGTTTGTGCTAACTTAGCATAATTTATCAGGGGTAAAGATGGTGGACTCCTTGAAACCTTCTTGCGGGGCATTATCCTCCCCCTGAAAAACAGCACCCTTGTAAAGTATATGGGAAACACACCAGGAAAATATCAGGTTCAATCCCAGTCTGTGTTGAGCTAGTTGACAAACTCAGAATGTCTACAATACAGGAGGCCATTCAGCCCATTGGACCCTCCAAAGGAGCACCCCACCTAGGCCCAATACTCCGCCCTATCCCCTTAACCCCACTTAATCTTTGGACGCTAAGGAGCAATTTAGCACGGCTAAATCGACTAACCTGCACATCTTTGGACTGTGGGCAGAAACCGGAGCACCCAGAGGAAACCCACACAGACACTGGAAGTGCAAACTCCACACAGTCACCCAGGTCGGAATTTAACCAGGGTCTCTGGCTCTGTGAGCAGCGGTGTTAACCACTGTGTTAACCACTGTGTCACCTCGGCCGTAGTGGAAGCATTTTAGTTCTTCCCAGTAACACTGGGGGAGATTGGGGGCAAAAAATAACTCATGCAGGGCAGCACAGTGGTTAGAACTGCTGCTTCACAGCGCCAAGATCCCAGGTTCGATCCCAGCTCTGGGTCACTGTCCTTGTGGAGTTTGCACATTCATAACCCAAAGATGTGCAGATAGGTGGATTGACCACGCTAAATTGACCACGCTAAATTGCCCCTTAATTGGAAAAAATGAATTGGGTACGCTAAATTTATATTAAAAAAATAACTGTTGCAATGATGCAAGTCATGAGGCTTTATGTAATGCAGGAGTAAATTATCTTATGCACTTCCCTTCTCTGCAATATTGCATCATTTGAAGACCAGATGGTTGGCCAGGGTTCCTGAACTTTATCACAACACAATAACCGACAAGTCACAACTCAACTTTGATACTCTGCAGACGACGAGCTCGACAATTGACATCATGTGGCTCACACATGAATAATATTCTGTACTGAAAGGTGGAAATAACAAGGAATTAATGAGCATAAAGATGGAAGAAATTTGTTGGAAGAAATAAAGTAAACCTTAACATGAAGCTTGAACAGTTCCACAATTATTCAGGATGACTGTGAACATTAGGCCATACGTCAAAATCTTGCTTTAAATTGGTTGTATTACTATCATACTTTCAGAACAAGGCTCCGTCCCTCAGTGATTTTGTTTCTGAAAAGGACACTAACCTTTTGCGTTTTACAGCTCCAGCTAACAGCTTTGCTTGAGAGAACTTGCTCTTGTTTTCCACTGGCTTAGTAGTCGCTTTCTTCTCAGCATCTTTTTTAGATTCAGTGTTTTCTGCAAGTTTCGTGCGAGCACTGTTAGTTCTCGGTTAAGGATCAATAGGACTTTGGAACCAATTCCAGATTACATCTCTGGGAATTTCCCAATGCTCTTGCTCAAGAAGTTTCAGAAGATTGAACAAGGAGGAACAACTGGCTTTTCAGCCTAGAGGTGACCGAACACCGAAATGTAGAAGAGAGTACACTGTATAGAAATGGTAAATCTACGACACTACTTCAATGGAAACATAAAATAGGACACTAGAGCATAGGTTCAAACTAGTAAGAGAGAAATCTAGGAAAGGCCCCCACAAAATGGCTAATACGTGGAGCAATAGCAATACACTCCAGCTGCTGAAAATCTGAAATGGAAAATGATGATCAAACCGTATCTGTGACGATGAAGCAGAGTTAACAACCAGAATTTAATGCCTTACCCACTGATGCAACTTTGGAGGTGAAGTCTGTGCAACCAGGCAGGAAGTGTAGATCCCCCCCATCCTCCCTCCAATCAAGTCCTGAGCTGGAAGACTTGTGGACAGGCTTCTCACCTGGAGGCCAATTGAGGCTTTAAGTGGCCACTTAAAAACTTCAACCCATCACTGCTATCACCTTCTGTTCTTGCTTCCAAGACCCTCTCCTCCCTTGTATCTACAGGAATGATGGCAGCAGTCTGTGCTACCAATGCAGCACTCAGACATTGGGTGGGTGTTGCTTGTGCTGCAATGGAAAGTGAGACATGGGCCATCAGATGCTGCATTATGGCTCAGTCCTCCAACATGTTTATGGAGTTTCCCACTATTTCAATGTCCCAAAGTGTGAGCTCCACATTATGGGAAAGCTCTGTGCCAAGTTGATGCTGGGCTCTTCCATCCGCCTTGATGCTGGGGTATATACCAGAAGGCCTGCAGTCATTCTACTCAGCATTTTGCTGTGCACCAGCATTCTTCTCTGTCGGCTGCCCCATCAAAAACTTGGTTTGAGTCCTCTGCAGGCAGACCTGGTGTGATGTCTGCCCCTTAGTGAACAAGCACCTATGCTATCCTTGCCCTGGCTGCAGTCCATCCATGCCTGGAGTCTCACTACATGCAGATTTGACTTGTCTGCTGTCCTCTTAAGATAAACACAATATCAGAATCTGAGTTGGTGGCTGTGAGTTTGAGGTCAATTGATGGTGTGTTTTCATCAACATTGTCGTCTTGGTGCTCCTCCAGTGTCTGGACAGTTTTCAGTTCTTGCATGTCTGGAAGGTAAAAGGCACATGAGCACAGTTGTGGTGATGTAGGAAAGGACCTTGGGCAGCGGGGGACGCAGGGAGTAAAGTAAAAGGCGCATGCTTACACCATCTGCAGCTTTTGAGTTGGATGGAATTGGAGGAGGAAGTAGAAGTGTGATGCGAGATAGATTAGGTACGAGAACACTGTAATTTCAGTCAACGATCCGTCTAAGCTTCATGGGTGAATAGCACAGGGGGAAAACGATGCACACAAAAGCAGTCCCTTTAAGATGTCCTTTTAAGGCCAAACAGAAATCATAAAGGGACCACACAATTCAACAAACAGGCCATGCACAGTAAAGAGAAATTGGAGGGAACAATGGAATGCGACAGGAGCAAAAATTGCCAGCACTTTCTCCTGCATCAGGGAATACAAGACTGTCTGTACCCCTTGGTTAGCTGCGGCTGCCTCGGAGTTGAGTCATTTTCTCTAAAAAGAGAGGGAAGTGTGTCAGTGCATTTCGTGGATGTGGTTATCATGGTCGAATAGCTGGCAGTATGTGCAAGCTGTGAGATATGAGTGTGAGGGTTGCAACAGTGCTAAGTGTGTGAGGTGTAGTATATGAACATCAGGTATGGGTGCTAATCGAGACAAATGGCAGGTGAGTGTTTGGAGTGTGGCGAATTGAGAAATGTCTGAAGCTAATAGTGCAGTTGTCATAGTTGGTAGAATGTGGCATTTAAAAATGCATTGCCTGACCTTGACAACTCATTTCAAGTTATTTAACTTCTTGCACCACTGTAACCAGCTCCTCAGTACTAGGCTCCTGGCACTAGCTTCACAGCTACCTGCTCATATTGCCTTTTAACCACATATCTGGACCATTGGAGGTGTAGGGCAGCTTTCTTTCTTTCTATCTCCCCCACGAAGACCTGCACATTGCAGAATCAGAAAAACCTTGGAGCCCATTTTCTCCTGTGTAATGTCATTATTTACGCATTCCCAGGCCCGACTCACTTCCTGCAAAATACCACACTAGGAAGTCCTGAGGAACAAAGAGACCTTGGAGTGTTTGTAAATAGATCTCTGAAGACAGAAGCACAAGTTAATAGGGTGGTGAAAAAGGCATATGGTACACATCTACATCAGTCGTGGCATAGATTACAAAAGCAAGGACGTCATGTTAGAGTTTTATAGAACATTGGTTAGGTCACAGCTGGAGTATTTATGCAGTTCTGGTGGCCACATTATAGGAAGGATGTGATTGCACTGGAATGGGTGCAGAGGTGTTTCACCAGGATATTGCCTGGGATGGAACATTTACGTTATGAAGAGAGGTTGGATAGACTTGGGCTGTTTTCACTGGACGGGTTGAAGGGCGACCTGATCAAGGTGTGCAGGATAATGGGGGACATGGACTGGGTGGATAGGGAACAGCTGTTCCTCTTAGTTGATGTGTCAGTTAGGACAGAACACAAGTCCAAGTTTATGGGGTGGGAGTCTAAGGGGGATTTGAGGAAATTTTTACCCAGAGGGTAGCGACGGTCTGGAACGCAATGCCTGGAAGGATGGTAGAGGCAGGTTGCCTCACATCCTAAGTACCTGGATGAGTACTTGACACGTCTTAACATTCGAGGCTATGGGCCAAGTGCTGGCAAATGGAATTGGGATTGGCAAACCAGGTGCCTTTCATGCGGCGGTGCACACTAATTGGGGCAAAAGGGCCTTTACTGCATTGTATTTTTCTGTGAAAACCCCCAGTACCTGCTCCAGACAGAAAGTACATCCATCTCCCCCCTCCACATTTTCAGGGGTATTCAATTTAGCTCCAAAGATCTTTCCAATAATTACTTATATGGTGCAAGTGTCAGAAACCTCTGACAAACATCTGTGAACCAATAGTTTTCAACGTTGTTATTTTCAGTCTTTTACAGGAGAACTCATTGTAGATGTAATTCACTGCATTCAAAGGGTAAGAAAGTTAGCTGTGCTCAACCTCATCGAAAACATCCAGAAATAAATCACTTTCATTATTTCACATCATTTCATGAAGTTCATCTTTTTCTTAAAATTAGGAGGACCATCAGACAATGAAAAATCTAAAGCATTGAAACATGGTTACATAAAATAGACAGCACAGAAACAAACCATTCGGATCAACTGTTATGTTTAGGTGTTTATGCTTCACCTGCATCGCCTCCCATCCCGCCTCATCATATTCTTCTATTTATTTCTCCAGTTCAATCAGCTTCCCCTTACATGTTTCTTTTTTTAAAAAATGTATTTCATTCCAAACATATTCAAAGGTACAAAATCATAAATAAATCAAAAACCATTCTCCCCAACTCAGAGTTCGTGCACGTTTTCCCCCCTTTTCACCCCTCCCCCTCCACCTCCCCCTTCCCCCCCGCGACGAACAATTCCTCAAACATGGTAATGACCAGTCCCCACCTTGTCTCAAAACCCTCTGCTGAGCCCCTCAATTCAAACTTGAACTTTTCCAGCCGGAGAAAGTTGTACATGTCCTCCAGCCAGGCCGCCACGCCCGGTGCATTATCGACCGCCATTCCAACAGAATCTTTTGCCGGGAAAGTGGAGAGGTGAAGGCCACAACAACGGCCCTCCTCCCCTCCATCGGCTCCGGCATTTCTCTTCCCCCAAAAATCGCCACCATAGAGTCCGGCCCGGCCTCTACCCCAACAATCTTTGATAATGTCCCAAACACCTCCTCCCAGTATCTCTGCAACTTCCCAGCCCCAGATCTGATCCGTGTGATTTGCTGGTCCTCACCCACACTTCTCACACGTGTCTCCCACCCCCTGAAAGAACCCACTTTACCTCACCCAAGTCATATGCACCACCTTAAACTGAATCCAACTCACCCCCCCCACATCTTCTCCTCCCATTTCTCCTTAATCCTCACCACCTGCACTCCTCCACCCCCCGCCTCCTACTACCCCAGCCACCCATCTCTATCCCCAATCCTACCCTCCCATTCACACCTGGGAGCAGCAACCGCTTCAACAGGGTATACTCCGGCAGCTTGGGAAACCTCTCCATTCCTTCCGTGCAAAGTCCCTCACTTGCATATACCAGAATTCGCTTCCCATCGGCAACTCCACCCTCTCCCGCAGCTCTTCCAGACTTGCGAACCACTTCTCCAGATATAAATCCCTCATCCTCGCCAGCCCCATCTCTCTCCACCTCCTGTAAATGCCATCTGTCTCCCCCGGCTTAAACCCATGGTTCCCACAGTGGTGTCAGCACCGACATCCCCTCCATCCTGAAGTGGTTCCACACCTTAATCGTGGACTGTACCACCGGGTTCACAGTGTACCTCCCGAGTGCCACTGGAAATGCTACTGTCACCATGACCCTCGGGCTGGACCCATACAGGACTCCTCCTCCATCCTAACCGCCTCACCTTGTCCGCATTCACCGCCCAGTAGTAGTGCAACAGATTTGGGAATGTCACCCCCTTTCTGCCTCTGCAGCAGGGCTCTCTTCACCCTAGGTATCTTCCTGGCCCATATAAACTCCAAAACCATTGTGGCGACGAGAGGCTTTTCACAGTAACTTTATTGAAGCCTACTTGTGACAATAAGTGTTTATTATTATCCAGTTTCTGGAAAAAGGTCATCGGAATGAAGATCGGGAAGGGTGGAATACAAACAGGAGCCTTGGTAGAGCATTCATTTTTACTACTTGGACCCTCCCCCGCCAATGTCAGGTGTAACGTACCCCATCTCCTAAATCCTTTCTAACCTCCTCCACCAACTTTGTCAGGTTCCATTTGTGCATCGTTGCACACTCCCCCTCCACCTGAACCTGTCCCTGTCCCTGGCTACCCTAAATGACAACACCCCAAGATTGGTTCCCAAACCCACCGCATTCACCGGAAACACCTCACTCTCCGACATTCAGCTGATAGCCCGAGAAGGTCCCAAACCTCTCTACTATGCCCACAATTCTCCCATACTCTCCAATGGGTCTGACGAACTACATACCACCATCAAAACCAAGAACCAAAATCACCCCGAAGCCCTGACAATCGTTGCTGGAGACTTCAACCAGGCCAACCTCAGGAAGGTCCTACCCAAACTCCATCAATATATCTCCTGCCCCACCAGAGGTGCAAACACTCTGGACCACTGCTAAACGAGCAAAGGTGCCGACTGCTCCATTCCCTGACCTCACTTTGGCAAATCCGACCACAAGTCGGTATTCCTACTTCCGACTTACAAACAGCAATTCAAGTGTGCTGAGCCAGTCAAGGAAACCGTGTAGTGCTACTCCGAGGACATCCTCCGCGACTGCTTGGATACGGTGGACTGGTCCATATTCAAGGCTAACCTGGGCGAGTACGCAACCATCATCACAGACTTCATCAGTAAGTGTGTCGAGGATTGTGTACCAAAGACGACAATACGGGTATTCCCCAATCGGAAACCCTAGATTAACCAAAGGGTTCATTCCCTGCTGAAGTCCCAGACGGAGGCGTTCAGGTCTGACGACCCTGACCTATACAAGAAATCCAGGTACGACGTACGGAAAGCCATCAGGAATGCAAAAAGACAATACCACATCAACCTAGAGTCCCACGCCAATTACACTAACCCACGCCGACTATGGAAGGGTCTGCACAAGATCACAGGCTACAAAGCAAGGCCAGACGGAATATCTAGCAGAAGGGAAAGAAGTCTGAAGACTCGCACATCCAGACATAAGAATAGCTTCTTCCCCACAGCTACAAGACTCCTCAACGACTCCCTCTCGGACTGATCTGTCCCCTGTAAGCACACTATTCACGACGCCCTATGCTGCTCTTGCTCATGTATTTGCTTTGTTTGGCCTCTTGTTCCGCACTGTAAGCAATTACTGTTTGTCGATGTACCATTTGTCAATGTTCTCTGTTGATTATTCTCTTTGTCTACTATGTACGTACTGTGTACGTTCCCTCGGCCACAGAAAAATACTTTTCACTGTACTTTGGTACATGTGACAATAAATCAAATCAACGAACAGCAGCAGGTCATCTGCGTACAGGGACACCCGGTGTCCCTTACATGCTTCTAAGCTATTTGCCTCAACTATTTCTTGTGGTAATGAGCTCCATGTTCTTGCCACTCACTGAATAAAGACGCTTCTTCAGTGTCTCCTATTGGATATATCAGTGACCATCTTCTATCATGGTCACAGGTTTTGATCTCGCCGACAATTGGAAAATTCTTTCCCCTTCTTCTAGCTTCTAATTGCATTTCATAGGCTGTTTCCACCTGCATTGTGCCCCAAATTTCCTAACTTTGTGCTTCTTGCGACCAAAATTATTAAGAACAAAACTAGAGGATGTGAAATCACCTAAGGTACAGTTCACTGATACGACAGGGTTGCTGGTCCGACCATCACTAATGACTTATGCAAGAGTCCTTCTCGTTTATTCCCTTGTTTCCCCTTTTATGTTTGCTGTTACATTTTTGATCTATGCGTGATCAATGGGCACGTGTCTTTAAGGCAAGCAGCCTGTATCTTTAATTCAAGCAGAAGAATCGAGAAGTCTGTGCTGGTTTAAACTGGAGTTGCAAACTGGCCAGCACCAGTGAGAGAGATGGGCTGGGACACTGTTTGATTGATTTGTGCGGTGACCAATGAATTAGTCCAAAAGGTTGGGCACTGCCTGGTGACGGGTGCAGATTGGATCTTGTCCCAGTGCAGTGGTTCTCAGAGACCTGAGGTTTTAGTTTTGACTCTGGCAGCATGATAAACAGACACAGTTAATTCTCTCAGGAAGATCGAGCTAACTGTCTCCAGCAAGCCTGCTGAGAGGGCTGTCTCTCTCTCCCCAGTAGCCTGTGGGTGCTGTGTTCCTAAAACTACGGAAGCCTGAAGTCAAACCACAACTGAAAGTAAAGTTTGATGAGAAATAAACTGTCTCTCCAGGAAAGTTGTGAGTACTGTTTTTTTAAACGACAGAGAACCTGACTGAACAAATCTACAGTAAAGACCAGTACAGGCTGCAGCAAAGACTTTAATCTGTAAGCTTGTTGTGAAACGAAGTGTGTTGAAAACCATCATATGAAATAAAGACTCTTTCTTCCTTTCCGTTACGATTTTTACCCCCTTTCACACGTGTGTGTATGTGTGTGTGTGTGTGTGTGTGTGTGTGTGTGTGTATATATATATATATATATATATATATATATATAGAAGGGTGGGGAGGCAGGTTAAAGCGGGAGTTATGTCTTTGTTCGTAGTTAACCAACTGTATTATCTGCTGCGTATTTGATTATAGTTCCTGTTATAAATAAACAGTGATTGTGTTTATGTTTACAAACCTGTCAGGTATGTCTGTAAGTATTATTGGTTAATTTACTTATGTTGTGACTCTGGGACGGTGGGCCTGGAATTGACCGCGCACTTGCTAAGGGTGTCGTAACATAATTTGAGGGCTCGTCCAGGATCTTTGAAACAGTAGACAGTGAAGATTTGGATACAGTATAAATTAAAGAGAGACACCAGGTTTGTAGTGGTGTAACAGGTAGGCTCAGGAAGCTGCTATGGGTGTTCTTCAGGTGAATGACTTATCTCCTGTTTATTTAAAGAGCTTCAGAAAGGCAAGCTAGTCAAATTGGCAGGGGAATTAGAAATATAGGTACCAGCTAGAGCTAGGAAGGTGGAGATAATTGAAGTGATTGCTTGACACCTCTCAATGGTATATTGGGAGAAGTTCAGAACTACAAAATTGTAATGTTTTATTTTAAGTTTTCATGCCTATTTTCTATTCTATGCATAAATATTAATGTATTACACACATTAACATTGCATAGGAAAAGTCTATAAGGGCAGCATGTTGACAACAGGTTTTAAGGGCATAAGTCAAGAAATTCAAAAGAACTCACTAAAGGACATGCAGTGAGTGTTCGAAGGTTGGGTTGGCAACCACGCTTTTACATAAGGTTATGTTACAAATCTATAGCTTAACTTATGCTGGATGATTAAAATGAAACACAAAAATAGTTGCTCAGAACACCCCACGAACCTTAAAATAAGAAAAGTAAATCTAAGTCAACCACATAAAAGATTAAGATTAGGATCTCTTGGTCCTCTTTTCTGAGTCTGTACAATTAAGTTAAGTTAATACACTCTGTTCATCATCCTAGAAGTTAATAAATTCTTCAAAAATCAGTGCAATAAATACGTAGTCAGAACAAAACAATATAAGACTAGGAATGCAATAAGGTAGCATCACCAAGATATACTGGACATAGCAAGGTTTTGAAAAGGATTAATAATATTTTTATCTAAAATAGCAGGTCCTCAGTGGACAGGATTAACTCTCAGCCACAGTCAGAATATCTGTTTCACTGTGGAAATAAGATAATTCCTGTTGATTTCCTCAGGGAAGTTTATTAAAACTATTCAAACCATTTTTCATCGCTTCTCATATGCCTGTTTAAGCCAGGAGCAACCAAATGTCCACATAAATCTATCATTTTACTAAGTCTTCCCTGTAAAATGTATTATGCTTTGAAGTGTTAGAGATCCTTCAATCAACCAACCAGATCACAAAACCAGGGAACAAGAGCCCTTCAATCACCCAAATGTTCAGCCAAGCAGAAAGGAACAAACTTCCTTCCTAATATGATATTGATCCCGGCTCTGGGTCACTGTCCGTGTGGAGTTTGCAAATTCTCCCCGTGTTTGCATGCGTTTCGCCCCCACAAACCAAAGATGTAGAGGGTAGGTGGATTGGCTACTCTAAATTGCCCCTCAATTGGAAAAAATGAATTGGGTACTCTAAATTTATTTATTTATTGTTAAAAATAAAAGTATTCCGGAGGGGATGAAGAGACTATTCTGAGAGAGAGTTGAGAGAGGAAAAAGAAAGTGAGAAAGAGACAAAGAGTGAATGCAAGCAAAAGAGAATTGAAGTGGCGGACAAAAGAGAATGAGATGCAGAAAGGGTGTCTTCAATTTCTGCAGAACAGAGAAGCGCATTGAGTAATTTTCTATATTCAATGGTTTCACGAGAACTTGCCAAATATACTGGACACAATTGGCCGGCAACCGTCCAACAAAAATGTCAATGGTGAAGCACACCGTGGACTTCTAACAATTCTTAGTCATTTCAAATAATTAAATGAGGGCTCATGTGATATGAGCGTGGGAGCTGCTGCGTTTTCATGAGCTCTAGCTCTACCTGTCCTCGAATCCTTACTCTTGCCCCAATGCACATTTCATAATTGTCCTTTATTTTATTATGTGCTGTAATCCTTCTCATTATGAGACGGGAGTGTTTTTTGGACACCCTTAATCTTGTTTATAATTAAGATGTGTGGAGCCATGGCAGGGTGATGGTTGGTTAGTTGGGTTGGAGTTTAGTGGTAGGGTTAGTCAAGTCCTCACTGAGATTGAGGATAACCATGGAGGCGGCTTCATGTAAGGGCACCAGTTTGGGGGCGTTGGTAACTGCACCTCTGCCATTCCCACCAGCACGGTACTCCACCAGTCCATGGTGGTGGCGGCCCTGAGAGTTTGGGGCCAGTGGAGGCGGCATGTGGGAGCATCGGTTTGGGCCGCAATCTGTGATAATCACCAGTTTGCCCTGGGGAGTATGGATGGGGGGTTCCAGTTATGGCGGAGAGCAGGGATTGAGACGATGGGGGATATGTTCATAGAGGGGAGCTTTCCGCGTATGAGGGCGTTGGTGGAAAAGTTTGGGTTGGCGAGGGGAAACTAATTCAGGTATCTGCAGGATTTCCTACGTAAACAGGTGTCAACCTTCCCACTCCTACCACTAAGGGGGATTCAGGACAGGGTAGTTTCCAGAGGGTGGGTAGGAACAGGGAGCGTCTCAGACATTTACAAGGAACTTATGGGGTCTGAGACGCAGACCGAGGAGCTGAAGCACAAGTGGGAGGAGAAGCTGGGAGGTGAGATAGAGGATGGTCTATGGGCAGACGCGTTGAGTAGAGTCAACGCATCCGCAACATGTGCCAGGCTCAGCCTGATACAATTTAAGGTTGTTCACCTGGCTCACATGGCAGTGGCCCGGATGAGCAGATTCTTTGGGGTTGAGGACAGGTGTGCAAAATGTGTGGGAGGACCGGCGAACCATGTCCACATGTTTTGGACATGTCCAAAGCTGAGGGAATTTTGGCAGGGGTTTGCGGACGTCATGTCCACGGTGTTAAAGACAAGGGTGGCGCTGAGTCCAGAGGGGGCGATTTTCGGGGTGTCAGAAGACCCAGGAATCCAGGAGGAGAAAGAGGCAAACATTCTGGCCTTTGCTTCCCTGGTAGCCCGGGGATGGATACTATTAGCATGGAGGGACTCAAAGCCCCCAAAGTTGGGAGACCTGGCTATCGGACATGGCCAGCTTTCTCGGTTTGGAGAAAATGAAGTTCGCCTTGCGAGGATCACTGTTAGGGTTCATCCAGAGGTGGCAACCGTTCGTCAACTTCTTTGCAGGAAATTAATCGTCAGCAGGGTGGGGGGGAAAGAGTAGTTTAGATTAGAGTCGGGGGTCAATAAGGGTGGGACTTGTAGAAGAGGTAAATGGTGTTTGCACTATGTTTATGGTTTAATGTATATTGTTTATTTTGTTGTTGTTACTATACCGAAAATACCTCAATAAAATCTTTATTGAAAAAAAGAGATTGAGATTAATCCCCAGTTAGAGCTAACTGTATTGGGCCTTTATTTTTGTGACGTTGAATTTAAGGATCCGTGTTTATCTCCTGCAATGGCCCAGGAAGATTGTGTGTCCTGGGGAGGACTGGGTTCCTCCTGATTTTTCCTTGAGATTGGAGTGTTTTTTGGGGTCTTTTCTCTTAGAATAGGAGTAATTGAATGGTGGTGCTCGCAGAGTTGGGTTTGGTCAATCCTTGATTGATTTGTTGAAGAGAGAGACTGTTTGCCAGTCCTCTACACTGATGGAGCCCTTCCCTCGTGTTGGAGTAGGTTTGATTGAGGAGTTAGAGACGCTTCACTAAGCAGTCTTCTGGGGGGTTTCCCGAGTGTCTTTCTCGTTGTGGTTGGGTTTCCCATGTGGAAGCAGTGCTTGTATCTTTTTTAAGGCAGCCCTATCATTTGCCTTAATATCCTTCTTGTGATGGCATGCAGTGCAGGGCAGTGGCTAATATTCCTAAGTCAGCTCAGGCACCCTTCCCTTATGTTTTTTTTCTTCTTTTTCTCTTCATCTCGGTGAGCAGTGTGTGTCTTAAATTCTGGTGCGGTCCAGTGGTCAACGGGAAGTTCCCCATATTGTACCGGGGGAGAGGGATCTGCTTCTTCCACCCTCCCAGGGCACCTAATTAATGGGTGTCTCTTCAGTGATAGGATCTCCCTGGCTGGCAGGATCTCCCTGGCTGGCGTGATTTTTTTTTCAATGTGTAAGTGGGGGTGGTGCACTGCCCTGGGTGTAGTTGGTGAGATGCAGGATCGGTGGCATGTGGGTTTTGGGGTGTGCTGGAGGTCCGATGGGTACTGATTCCAGTGTGTCAGAATGAGCTGAGCTAGGCCTGGTCGGGTGGTGTGCTTTGGTTGATATACTGCTGCCCCCTAATGGTGATGGTGCTTTCTCCTTTGAATAAGCAGCTTGTTCTCTTCTTTGCTAATGGGTGATGGGCCTGTGCCACCGGAATCCGGACCCAGGGTGTGGTCCTGCTCGTTTGTTATCCTGTGATCCACTCCTGGCAGTTCCAGTTCTCCTTTCTTGTTTTTCTTGGAAGGGGTGTTCACGGCACCAATCACAATCTGTGCTGCTGGTCCTCTCTGTATAAATGTATTGAATGATCTTGGGTCTGTACTGGGCCCGAGACTAGGGTTATGTTGCGTAGTGTACACCCTTTAGAACTGGGGTTCTCGTTTATTCTCGGTGCATGTTTCCTTTAAAGGGTGGGTGTGAAGAATCCATGATTGGTTCCTGCATGGGTGCAGATGGGCCTAGTATCCGAAGACAAGAAGTTGCAGTGTGTCATTGGCCCATCTGGCACTCCTGTTGGTGCACGACCAAACAGGGTGCAAATAATTTATCCTGCACTCTCGTGGCAATTGCGAGCAATCACTGTGTGGAAAGGTGTGCACCATTTTACCATGTTTTCATGGCCTTATCCTGTTTCTGCCTTGTTCTCTGGTTCGGCTTATGGAGCCACATGTTATGCCTAATGATTGTGTCGAGACAGTTATACTGCTGTTCTCCTGTCCTTCTCTGTAATCATATTTGCTGAGCCTTTTGTTTGCTTGCTGTGCCATTCTTGTAGTTTTGTTGCATTGTTTCTTAAAATGTAAAATCCTAATAAATATACTTAAAAAAAGAATTAAATGAAAGGGAGGCAGGAGTCAGGAAACAAGAGGGAAAAACTGAAGGCAAAAATCAGATATAATTAAGCTGGATGTGCACAGAAAGGACTTTAAGTTTTAGGATGAAATCAGACCTTAACTTTCTATAGCCTTGCAATCAGGATTTAATTGATGCTCAACAAAAGGATATTTTGCATTCTTTCAGCTCTTTAGCATCTTCATCCCTGCGCTGCTTCTCTAAGAGCACCTGTTGCCTGGAAACTTCATCAAGGTAGTTTGTTTCATCCTCGTCTAGGCCTCTTACCATATTTTCTGAATGAAAAGATAAAATCAGATCATTTGTGTCAAGTGTGTTCATTTAACATACTTAAGTAATTACATTTTTTTTAGAAAACATTCTATTGAAGCATTTATAATTTTACCATTTTAACATATTAACATTCTGAATAACAGCCGTCTGACACATGCAAAAACCCCACAGTAACATACCCAACTCCCCATGCCCTAACTCTTAGCTACCCATATATTAGATTCCCTGCCCTTCTTCTCCACTTCAATGCCTCCCCTTTCACTTATGTCCTCCCCCCCTCTGCTGACGGTCAGTTTTCCTTAAAGAAATCGATGAACGGCTGCCACCTCCAAGCGAACCCCTGTATTGAACCCCTTAAGGCAAATTTAATCTTCTCTAGCCTGAGAAACCCTGCCATGTCACTGACCCACACTCCCGACTTTGGAGGCTCCGAGACCCCCCATCCCAGCAAAATCCATCTCCGGGCCACCAGGGAGGCAAAGACCAAAACATCCCCCCCCCGCCCCACCCTGGGCTCCCGGATCTTCCGACACTCCAAATATTGCCACCTCTGGACTCAGAGTTACCCTCCGTTCCAGGACTTCTGACGTGACATCTGAAAATCCCTGCCAAAATCCCCTCAGCTTCGGAATACACGCAAAACATATGTACATGGTTGGCCGGACTTCCCCCGCACCTCCCACACCTGTCCTCCACCTCCTCAAAAAACCTACTCACCTGGGCCACAGCCATACGAGCCCTGTGGACCACCTTGAACTGGATCAGGCTAAGCCTGACACATGACGAGGACGCATTGATTCTTTTCAGGGCCTTCTCCCATAGCCCGACTTCCAACTCCCTCCCCGCCAACCCATCCTCCCACTTCCTCTTCACCTCCCCGATTGGGACCCCTTCCCACCCCATCAATTCCTTATATATTTCCGAGACCCTCCCCCTGTTTTTGACATCACCTTATCCTGTAGTCCCCTTAGAGGGAGGCGAGAGAAGCTTGGGACCTGCCTCTGGACAAAGTCTCATACCTGCAGGTACCGAAATCGATTCCCACCCGGCAACTCAAACCCCTCCTCTAGCTCCTCCAGGCTCGGGAACCCCTCCTCAATGAAGAGATCCCCAATCTCTCAATCCCTGCCCGCTGCCACCTCCTAAAGCCCCCATCCAGTCCCCCGCCGGCGCGAACCAGTGATTATCACAGATCGGTGACCAGTCTCATGTGCCGCCTCCATTGTCCCCACACTCTCAGGGCTGCCACTACCACTGGACTTGTGAAGTAATGAGCCGGCGAGAACGGCAGAGGTGCCGTTAACAGAGCCTCCAGACTCGTGCCCTTACAAGGTGCTGCTTCTACCCGCTCCCACACCGACCTCTCCCCCACTACCCACTTCCTAACCATAAGTAATTACATTCTGATCATCATCCTTGCAGTAACTACATTCTTCAAAATTCAATACAATAAATATGCAGTTAGAATAAAACAAGACAGGGAATGCAATAAGGTAGTATCATCAAGATATCTTGGGCTGTGATAAGATTTTGAAGAAGCTTAATAATATTTTATCTGAAAATAGCAGGTCCTCCATAGAGAGGCTTAACTGTCAACCACAGCCAGCTCAAGTACACTGTATACCAAATTCACGATATTGGGATTTTTTAATTTAAGGAATGTATGCTTTACTTTAAAAATAATTCCTGTTTATTTCCTCAGGGAAGTCTAGTAAAAACTATTCAAACCATTTTTCATCACTCCATGTAAGCCCATTTGAGCCAGGAGCAACCAACTGTCCCATACACGTGAATCTATCCATATTACTAAGTTCTACCTGTACCAAGTCTCCTGTTTTGAATGTTAGAGATCCTTGAACAAGATAATAGAACCAGAGAATAATGGCCCTTCAACCACACAGAAATTCACCCCAATCAGAAAGGAACACACTTCCTTCCTGATGATAGCCTGTACTATCTTACTTAAAATCAACAACCAGACATCCTTCTGACTGTTACTGCAAAGATACATACTCACAACTTATTCCAATGAGAAGCAATAAACAGGAATGCTTCTCGATCAGCTCTTTTACCATGGCCCACACAATAAGAAAATTGCAGCAGAATATCAATTACTTTGACACATCCAATATTACGCTCAAAATATCCACATACTTTTAAAATTAAATTTAAAGTACCCAATTCTTTTTTTCCCCCCAATTAAAGGACAATTTAGCATGGCTAATTGACCTATCCTGCACATAGTTGGGTTGTGTGGTGGGACCCACGCAGATGCAGTGAGAATGTGCAAACTCCACACGAGCAGTGACCCTTGGCCAGGATCGAACCCGGGTCCTCGGCGCCATGAGGCAGCAGTGCTAACCACTGCGCCACCGTGCCGCCCATAAATATCCCCATACTTACAGAAAATATATTTCTACACATCATGTAATACATATATGCATACACATATTCATTATTATCAATCAATAAAACGACATCCATGTTACTAAATATTCCAACAACCCCTTCCCTCTCTCAGCAGCAACACAAGTATCTAAAACGATCTGTATGTTCCAGACCCCACCAAAACAATGTTATAAATTTGAGCCAATGCTGATGTTCAATGGTCAGTGCAGTCATGAAAAAATGTTTGAATGTGACAATGAAAGATCCCTGGTTGTATTCCACTTCTTACAACAGATATTTTGATAAATCCGGCAGGCAAAAGTATTTTCAGTTCTATATGACAGGTAATTTTTCATGCAGTATGATAACATTCCTCGAATTGCTTCTCCAATTGTTGGTGTACATAGGCTGTCAAGCTGTACAGTGCCGTTATCACATGTCCTGCAACAAGGAACTGAAGTGGGAAAAGTTAGTTCAATTTTTCAATTTACATGGAGCCACCCAGTCATAATCAAACGGGTTCCAGGGCTCAGCATAAGTAATTCTATTAGATGCTGAAAGACAACTGGCTTCATCCCCACAAAAGATACCAGCAAATTAAACAGGTAAGTGGGAAGAGAGTACTAAATAACATGATACAGAGCACAAGTACACTTAACCATTCATTCCCCCCTCCAAAAGTCCCATCACTGCTTTCTGAACATAATTGCATAATCAGGATATTCTGCTTGTGTGACTTTTGTAACTCCACTCATCACTTTGCTTTCCACCTGTGACCCACACAGGGTATTTCACGTCTCCTATTTTACAATTTCTGAAATGTTAAACTTTTGATTCTGGCTCTTATAATTCACTTCTCATCGTAATTTTTTGTTTTTAGAAATATTTTTATTCAAAATTTTACATATTTTCAACAAACCCCCCCCCCCACTTACAGAAAAAAGAAAAACAAAGAACACAAATAAACATCTTACAACTACATCACGAATTCCCCCAATATACAAACCCCCCATTAAGCAATAATAAACACAGTAGAAAACACAAAGTACACCCCCCCCCCCCCCCTCCTCCCCCACTCTCTGGGTTGCTGCTGACCACCTCCTAACGCCCCGCTAGAAAGTCTAGGAACGGTTGCCACCGCCTGAAGAACCCTTGCACAGACTCTCTCAAGGCAAATTTTACCCTCTCCAATTGAAGGAATCCTGCCATGTCGCTGATCCAGGCTTCCACGCTTGGGGGCCTCACATCTTTCCACTGTTTCAGAATCTTCCGCCGGGCTACCAGGGACGCAAAAAGCCAGAATACCAGCCTCTTTCTCCTCCTGCACTCCCGGCTTGTCCGATACCCCAAATAGTGCTAACCCCCAGCTCGGCTTAATCCGGGTGTTCACCACCTTAGACACCGTCCTCGGAATACCCCTCCAGAACCCATCCAGCGCCGGGCACGCCCAGAACATGTGGGTGTGATTTGCTGGGCTCCCCGAGCACCTCCCACACCTGTCTTCCACCCCAAAGAACCTGCTCAGCTTCACCCCTGTCATATGCACTCTGTGAAGAACCTTAAATTGCATCAGGCTAAGCCTAGCGCAAGAGGAGGAAGAATTAACCCTACCCAGGGCGTCCGCCCACGCACCCTCGTCTATCTCCTCCCCAAGCTCCTCCTCCCATTTACCCTTTAGCTCCTCCACCGAGGCCTCCTCCTCCTCCTGCATCTTCTGGTAGATTCGCCGAGACCCTGCCCTCTTCAACCCACACCCCCGAGAGCAACCTATCCTGGATCCTGCGTGCTGGAAGCAGCGGGAACTCCCTCACCCGCCCTTGCCTGCATGTACCTGAAGGCATTTCCGGGGGGGAAGCCCGAATTCTTCCTCCAGCGCCCCAAGGCTCGCAAACGTCCCATCTAAAAACAGGTCCCCCATCCTTCTAATTCCTGCCCTGTGCCAGCTCAGGAACCCTCCATCCATTCTCCTCGGGACGAACCAATGGTTCTCCCGGATCGGGGACCAAACCGAAGCCTCCATCTCACCCCTGTGGGGTTTCCACTGCCCCAAAATTTTCAAAGTCGCCGCCACCACCACCGGACCCATGGTGTACCTAGTCGGTGGGAGCGACAGCGGTGCTGTCACCAGCGCTCCCACACTCGTGCCCACACAGGACGCCATCTCCAGCCTCTTCCACACCGCCCCCTCCCCCTCCATTACCCACTTGTGTATCATCGACACATTGGCAGCCCAGTAATACCCACACAGATTAGGTAACGCTAACCCTCCTCTGTCCCTATTCCGCTCCATAAACACCCTTCTCACCCTCGGGGTCTTTTTCGCCCACACGAATCCCATGATGTTCCTGCTGACCCGCTTAAAAAAGGCCTTAGGGATCAGAATGGGGAGACACTGGAATACAAAAAGGAACCTCGGGAGCACCGTCATTTTCACCGACTGCACCCTACCCGCCAGGGAGAGTGCAGCAATACCCACCTTTTAAACTCTTCCTCCATCTGCTCCACCAGTCGCGTCAAGTTGAGCTTGTGTAGGGCCCCCCAGCTCCTGGCCACCTGGATCCCCAGGTACGGAAAACTCCTTTCCTCCCTCTTAAATGGAAGCTCGTCTATCCCCCTTCCCTGGTCCCCTGGGTGTACCACGAAGAGCTCACTCTTCCCCACGTTGAGCTTATACCCGGAAAAGTCCCCAAACTCCCAGCGGATCCGCATCACCTCCGGCATCACTGGGTCCGCCACATACAGTAACAGTAACATTCTCCCACCTGCTGCTCCGCTCCTTTTTTGTCCATCTTAGGACACACTCCCTGTCCACCAAGCGGTGGAACCGCACCAATATCGCCCGCAGCGGCTCATTAGACTTGGGCCTCCTCGCCAGGACTCGGTGGGCCCCATCCAGCTCCAGGGGCCTCGGGAAGGCACCGGCGCCCATCAACGTTGTTCAACATCGTGACCACATATGCTCCAGCATCCGACCCCTCCACTCCCTCCAGGAGACCCAGAATCCGCAGGTTCTTCCTCCTAGACCGATTCTCCATGTCCTCGAACTTTTCCTGCCATTTCTTATGCAGCGCCTCGACCTTCACCGCCAGGCCCAATATCTCGTCCTCATTCTCCGATGCCTTCTGCCGCACCTCCAAGATCGCCACCCCTTGGGCCTTCTGGGTCTCGACCAGCTTGTCGATCGAAGCCTTCATCGGCTCCAGCAGCTCTGCTTTCAATTCCGTGAAGCAGCGCTTGAGAAACTCCTGCTGCTCTTGCGACCAGTGCGCCCACGCTGCCTGGTCTCCACCCGCCGCCATCTTGGCTTTCCTCCCTCGCACTTTTCGCTGCACCAAAATTACTTTTTTCACCGCTCCACTCCTGGTCCAATCCATACAGTGCCGGGGAAATCATACTGTCACCTTCCCACACTGGGAACCATCGAACAAATGCTGCTGGGGCCCCTAAAAAGAGCCCAAAAGCCCATTTCTGGCGGGAGCTGCCGAACGTGCGACTTAGCTCAGCATAGCCGCAACCGGCATTTCTCATCGTAATTAAGTACTGAGTCAGGCCTGTCGTGTATAGTGCCTGAACAGGAGATAACTAGGTACTTATACAGCATTGTTAATGTAGTGAAATGCCCCATGTGGTAGAGAAACGTTATAAAGCAGACTTCCAGTGGCAGCCATGGAGTGAGTGGTCGCACACATGGCAGCTCCGGCCTGAAGGAGTTGGTTTGGGCTCTTATACCCATTAGAGAGGCAGAAAAGTGGTGCAGAACGTCTGGGGGAAGAGAGGTTCACCCCAAGAGTGACCTGTCTACTGGCTACCAAACCTGGCAAAAGACAGTTAAAGCCCTGGCTAAGGCGTTGGTGGTGGTCTGTGGTGCAGCACTAATTTTGAGAATGGCGGAGGGCGTAGGGTTGCTGTCGGTGGGAAAGCCTCAAATGGAGCAGTTGGTGAGCTTCATCAAGGAGGAATTTCGCCAGCAAAGGAAGGAGATGCATGGCGACTGGTCACAGGTGATTGAGGGGGCAGTGGTACCTTTGTGAGCTTGGAGAAGTGCCTCGAGGCGCAAGGGGTGACGATGCGCGAGGCGGAGAAGATGGCGTCCAACCAGAGCGACTGGATTTGTGTCCTTGGAGACAAAAGTGTGGATCCTGGGGGATCTATGCAAGTCGCTGCGGGTGAAGGTGGAGGAGCAGGAGGACAGGTCCAGACGGCAGAATTTGCGAATCGTGGGTCTGCCAGAGTGTGTGGAAGGAACAACACTGTCAAGGATGCTGGTCGGGCTGATGGAGAAGGTGGTATTGGACAAAGCGTTGAAGGCGGTGTATCGAGGGGAGATTATCTGGTTCAAAACTCACAGGGATAGGAGGAGAAGGGAGGAGCATGAACAGCTGCTGGGCGAGATAATTAAGGTGCCCTCCACTAAGGAGTTGTTGGCGGAGAGGATCAGGCTGCAGGGGCAGTTTGATATGTTGACGATCTGCAAGGCCATGGGGCAGCTACGGAGGCAAGGGGGGTGCAGTACGAGTACGGAGAGAAGGCGAGCAGTATGTTGGCCTATGTGGCGACAACCGGCATCTAGGGAAATTCTAAGTGTGCAGGCAGAGATTGGGGAGTGGTGTCGGAGCCGGCGAAGATAAACGAGGTGCTCAGGGGGTATTATGAGAAGTTGTATAGGCCGAGCCGGGCGAAGAGGAGGGGGCTATGGGACTGTTTTTGGATGAGTTGGAGTTCCCAGAGCTGAAGGAAGAGGAGACGCAGGCATTGGAGAAGCCACCAGGGCTGAAGGAGGTGATGGACAGCATCAGGGAAATGCAGTTGGGGAAAGTCCGGGGCTGGATGGCTTTCCGGCGGAATTTTAGAAGGCGTTTGATGCAGACTTGGCACCTTACTTGTTGGGGATGTTTAGTGAGGTGATTGAGAAGGGGAGTTGCCACAGACTCTGACACAGGCTTCGTTTACACAGATCTGAAGAAGAGTCCGCTGGATTGTGGGTCGTACAGGCCCATCTTGTTATTGAATTCGGACATGAAAGTATTGGTGAAGGTGTTGGCGGGGAGGATGGTGGGGCGTGTGCCAGGTGGTTTATGAGGATCAAACAAGTTTTGTAAAGGGCAGGCAGTTCTCCAGCAATATCAGGAGGCTGTTAAATATGGTTATGACTCCATCAGGGGGCTGGACATCAGAGGTTATTGTTTCTATGGATGTGGAGAAGGCCTTCGATCAGGTGGAGTGCAGGTACTGATTTGAAATGCTGGGAAGCCCCACCAGAGGGGGAAACGGAGATAGTAGTGGCGATGGATGCCGAGAAAGCATTTGATAGAGTGGAGTGGGATTATTTGTGGGAGGTGTTGAGGAGATTTGGTTTTGGAGAGGGGTATGTTAGATGGGTGCAGCTGTTGTATAGGGCCCCGATGGCGAGCGTGGTCACGAATGGACGGGGATCTGCATATTTTCGGCTCCATAGAGGAACAAGGCAGGGATGCCCTCTGTCCCCATTATTGTTTGCACTGGCGATTGAGCCCCTGGCGATAGCGTTGAGGGGCTCCAAGTGGAGGGGAGTACTTAGAGGAGGAGAAGAACACCGGGTATCTTTGTATGCGGACGATTTGCTACTATACGTGGCAGACCCGGCGGAGGGGATGCCAGAAATAATGCGGATACTTGGGGAGTTTGGGGATTTTTCAGGGTATAAATTGAACATGGGGAAAAGTGAGTTGTTTGTGGTGCATCCAGGGGAGCAGAGTAGAGAAATAGAGGACCTACCGTTGAGGAAGGTAACAAGGGACTTTCGTTACCTGGGGATCCAGATAGCCAAGAATTGGGGCACATTGCATAGGTTAAATTTAACGCGGTTGGTGGAACAAATGGAGGAGGATTTCAAGAGATGGGATATGGTATCCCTGTCACTGGCAGGGAGAGTGCAGGTGGTTAAGATGGTGGTCCTCCAGAGATTCCTCTTTGTGTTTCTGTGCCTCCCGGTGGTGATCACGAAGGCTTTTTTTAAAAGGATTGAAAAGAGCATCATGGGTTTTGTGTGGGCCGGGAAGACCCCGAGAGTGAGGAAGGGATTCTTACAGCGTAGCAGGGATAGGGGGGTGCTGGCACTATCGAGCCTAAGTGAGTATTATTGGGCCGCTAATATTTCAATGGTGAGTAAGTGGATGGGAGAGGAGGAGGGAGCGGCGTGGAAGAGATTAGAGAGGGCGTCCTGTAGGGGGACTAGCCTACAGGCTATGGTGACAGCCCCATTGCCGTTCTCACCGAGGAACTACACCACAAGCCCGGTGGTGGTGGCTACACTGAAGATTTGGGGACAGTGGAGACGGCATAGGGGAAAGACTGGAGCCTTGGGGGGGTCCCCGATAAGAAACAACCATAGGTTTGCCCCGGGGGGAATGGATGGGGGATATGGAATGTGGCAAAGAGCAGGAATAACGCAACTGAAAGATCTGTTTGTGGATGGGAAGTTCGCGAGTCTGGGAGCGCTGACCGAGAAATATGGGTTGCCCCAAGGGAATGCATTCAGGTATATGCAACTGAGGGCTTTTGCGAGGCAACAGGTGAGGGAATTCCCGCAGCTCCCGACACAAGAGGTGCAGGACAGAGTGATCTCAAAGACATGGGTGGGGGATGGTAAGGTGTCAGATATATATAGGGAAATGAGGGACGAAGGGGAGACTATGGTAGATGAACTAAAAGGGAAATGGGAAGAAGAGCTGGGGGAGGAGATCGAGGAGGGGCTGTGGGCAGATGCCCTAAGCAGGGTAAACTCGTCGTCCTCGTGTGCCAGGCTAAGCCTGATTCAGTTTAAGGTATTACACAGGGCGCATATGACTGGAGCACGGCTCAGTAAATTTTTTGGGGTGGAGGATAGGTGTGCGAGGTGCTCGAGAAGCCCAGCGAATCATACCCATATGTTTTGGTCATGCCCGGCACTACAGGGGTTTTGGATGGGGGTGACAAAGTTGCTTTCAAAAGTAGTGGGGGTCCGGGTCGAACCAAGCTGGGGGTTGGCTATATTTGGGGTTGCACAAGAGCCGGGAGTGCATGAGGCGAGAGAGGCTGATGTTTTGGCCTTTGCGTCCCTAGTAGCCCGGCGCAGGATATTGTTAATGTGGAAAGAAGCCAAGCCCCCGGGGGTGGAGACCTGGATAAATGACATGGCAGGGTTTATAAAGCTAGAGCGGATTAAGTTCGTTCTAAGGGGGTCGGCTCAAGGGTTCACCAGGCGGTGGCAACCTTTCGTCGAATACCTCGCAGAAAGATAGATGGAATGGGAAAAAGAAGGCAGCAGCAGCAGCCCAGGATCGGGGGGGGGGGGGGGGGGGGGGGGAGGAGGAGGAACCAGAAGGACTCTCAGGGTTGTTAATATATGTTAATATATACTGTATAATATGTATAGGTCGTTGCGACAGATAATTATATATTGGACTGTGAAATTATATTTTTGGAGAGTGTTACTTGCGATAAGGCAGTTGCCAATTAGGGTTAGTTTTCATTTTTGTTATTTATTATTTATTCATTTTTTGTTTATAAAATAGGTCATTGTTATTTGTGTTGTTATAATATTGTGTAAAGGATGCACAATGTACTGTGTTGGTTGACCAAAAATTTTCAATAAAATATTTATTTTAAAAAAAAAGAAATCCTGGGAAGGTTTGAGTTTGGGCCGAAGTTTGTGGGGTGGGTGCATCTGTTGAATGTATCCCAGGTGGCAAGTGTGCACATCAATGAGATTAGTTCACCAGGTTTTGGATTGCACAGGAGAATGAGGCAGGGGTGACCATTGTTATTCGCACTGGCGATTGAACCTGAGGCGATGGGGGTCTGCGGCTTGGTGAGGGATTGTGAGGGGGAGCAGGGAGCACCGGGTGCCGTTTGCGGATGACCTGTTGTTTGTGTTGGACCCACTGGAGAGTATGGGCAGGATCATGGGACTGTTCAAGAGGCTTGGGGTCTTCGCTAGGTATAAGTTGAATGTTGGGAAGAGCGAGGTGTTTCTGGTGAATGTGGCGGGGTGGGAGGCCAATTTGGGGGGCATTGCCGTTTAAGGTGGCTTGTGAAAGGTTTAGGTGTTTGGGGATTCGGGTGACGCGAGAGTGGGCTACGATGCACAGGTGGAATTTGACAGTATTAGTGGAGGAGGAACACTTTGTACTTGACGCTGGCAATGAGAGTGCAGGCGGTAAAGCTGCCAAGGTTCCTGATTGTTTTCCAGACCCTCACGACCTTTCTCCCCAAGACCTTCTTCCGGAGTTAGCGACATTGGTCTCAGAGTTCATATGGGCAGAGAATGTGCCGAGGGTAAAGAAGGTCTGTTGCAGAGGCAGAAAGGGGGGTTGGCGCTCCCGAACCTGCTGCACTATTATTGGATGGTGGATGTGGAGAAGGTGAAGCAATGGGATGAGGGTCAGGATGGAAGAGGAGTCCTGTCGAGGATTCAGTCTGAGGGCCATGGCAGTGGCTCCACTGTCGTTAGCTCTGAGGAAGTACACGGGGGGTTCGGTGGTGCAATCGATGGAACCAGTTGAGGAGGCATTTCAAGTTGAAGAGGATGTCGGTGCTGACTCCACTGTGTGGGAACCACAGATGCAAGCCAGGGGAGATGGATGGGATTTATGGGAAATGGAGGGAGGCAGAGCTGGAGAGGGTTCGGGACTTGTTCCCGGGAGGTTTGCGGGTCTGGACAAGTTGCGGGAGAGGTTTGAGTTGCCGAGGGGCAGTGAGTTGAGATATATGCAGGTGCGGGACTTTGCGCAGAAAGAGTGGAGGGAATTTCCCAAGCTGCCAGAGCACACACTGTTAGAGCAACTGCTGCTCCCGGGTGATTTGGGAGAGGACAGGATTGGAGATATGTACAGTGGTTGGGGAGGTGCAAATGGTGAGGATCAAGAATAAATGGAAGGAATTGGGGGGGGGGGGGAAATAGGTTGGGGGCTGTGCTGTGAGGCGATATGGCGGGTGAACTCAACCTCCTCCTGCGTGAGGAGGAGCTTCATTCAGTTCAAGGTAGTGCATAGGGTTCACATGACCCAAATGAGGATGAGTGGGTTCTTTCAGGGGGTGGCCAATGGGTGTGAGAAGTGTGGGCAGGGCCAGCGAATCATGCACACATGTTCTGGGATTGCGAGAAGCTGGAGAAATACTGGGAGGCGGTGTTCGGGACATTATCGAAGATAGTGGGGGTGGAGGTCAAGCCGGATACAATGGTGGCGATCTTTGGGGTATCGGAGATGCCGGAGCTTCTGGAGGAGAAGGGGGTCGATGTCGTGATCTTCACCTCTCTAATTGCCTGGCGAAGGATCTTGTTAAATTGGAGGTTGGATACGCCGCCAGGGTTAGCAGCCTGGCTGGTGGATTTGTACAACATTCTCTGATTGGAGAAGATTGAGTTCGAGTTGAGGGGGTCAGCGGAGGACTTTGTTCATGATGCTGTTTGAGGAATTGTTCCGTCACAGGGGGGGGGGGGGGGGTAGGAGGAAGTGAGGGAATAAAAAGGGGGATAATTGTAAAAACTATGGACTGTGATTGTATGGATTGCGTATTTTGTATGTTGCTGTTGTTACATGTGTTCAGAATAAAATACCTTTTTTAAAAAAAGGTTATAAAGCCAATGTTTGGCACCAAGCCACAGGTATTAGGCTATATGAGATATTAGGATTTTAGGACCAAAACACTTGGCGAAAGAGTAGGTTTTTAGCAGTGTCTAAAGAAAGAAAGGAGAGAGGCGGCAAGGCTCAGGGATGGAAATCAAGCCCTTAGGGTCTTGGCAGCTGAAGCTACAGTCACCAGTGGCGGAGCAATTAAAATCAGGGATGCTCAAGAGAGGGCAGCACGGTGGCGCAGTGGTTAGCACTGTTGCCTCACGGCACTGAGGACCCGGGTTTAATCCCAGCCCCAGGTCACTGTCCGTGTGGAGTTTACATATCTTCCCAGTGTCTGCGTGGGTCTCACCCCCACAACCCAAAGATGTGCATGGTTGACAAACTGACCACGTTAAATTGCCCTTAATTGGAAAAAAATAATTGGGACTCTAAATTTTTTTTTAAAGCAAGAAGAATGTAAAACAAAAAGAGTTTTTTTTAAAAAAGGGATGCTCAAGAGGCCAGAATTGAAAGAACACATGTCGAAGGGTTGTGGGGCTGGAGAAGATGACAGAAAGAAAGAAGGATGGGTGAGACCAAGTGGAGATTTCAAAACAACAATGATATTTGAAAATTGAGGTGTTACTTAACCGACGTAGGTCAGGAAGAACAGGCGTGATATGTCAACGGAACTTGGTGCAAGTTAGAACACAAAGAACAGAATTTTGGAAGACCGAAATTTACAGAGGGCGGACACAGGAGTTTGGCCAGCAACGTGTTGGAATAACTATGTCTAGAGGTCACAAAGGAATGGATGAGGCAAGGTGGCACAGTGGCTAGCACTGCTGCTTTATAGCGCATGGGACCTAGGTTTAATTCCAGCCTTGGGTGATGGTGTGAAATTTGCACCTTCTCCCCGTCTGTGGGGTTTCTTTCGGGTGCTCCAGTTTCCTTCCACAGTCCAAAGATGTGCAGGTTAGGTGGATTGGTCATGCTAAAATTGTTACTTAGTGTCTAAAATTGTGCAGGTTAGGTAGGGTTATGGAGATAGGCCGCATGAGTGGGCCTAGGTAAGGCGCTCTTTCAGAGTATCAGTGCAAACTCGATGGGCCAAATGGTCTTCTTCTGCACTGTAGGGATTCTATGGAGGGTTTCAGTAGATGAGCTGAGGCAGGGCAGAGACAGGCAATATCATGGAGGTGGAAAGAGGGATGGTACAGGTAACGTTGTGGGACCAGAGTTTGCAAGTGTTTCTCTGGGTACAAATGGATAGATATGAATTGGATAGATATGAATGGGAAAGGGCAAATGCAGTCCTGCCCAACTGAGCAATGATGGAGACCTTGTAGAAGTAAACGTCAATAGTTTCAAAAGGCTGCAGGCAGATCAAGAAGGCTAAGGGGGAATCGTTTGCTGTCATCACAGTCATGTTAGATGTAATTTGTGACTTTGATAAGAACAATTTCAGTACTGTGGCAGGGCAGACACACGATTGATGGGATACGGACGTGGAATTCCGAGCAAGGTGGGGGTGAGATTTGAGGGGGGGGCGAAAGCACGCTCGAGGATCTTGGTGAGAAACGGGAAGTTGGAGGTGGGGAAAGTAGTTTGCAAGGAAGGCGAAATCAAGGGGTGTTTCTTTTGAGGAGGCTATGATGATGCAGATTTGAAGAGATGGGGATGCATCTGACTACCAAACTTCCCTTCCTGGTTCCATATTGTTGACGGTTCTCTCCTCTCCTTCCTTGTTAACTACTGCCTCATTTCCAACCTCCCTCTAAAAGCAAAATTGCATTTACACAAGTTGCTTAACCATTTTCTAAATTCAAAGTGTCTGAACATTTACCAAGAAGGCTCTCTAAAATCACTGATCAAAGAGAAGGCACTATCTGCAGTTTTGTTTTACAGTGCCATCTGGTGGCTGAGCTCCTGATAAGTTTGACTGCCAAAACACAGCAAAAGTAGACAAATTAGTCATATTTGCAGCTCCCGTTCCCCCCGCCCCACCTCCTCATTTCCAGCACATCCAATTTTTGCCAGTAGGAAAAGGGAGCGGGCGTGGTTCATACAAGAGGGAAACCTGGACTCAGCAGGGCTATTTGAATTCAATGCGGAGTTCTAACAAACCTAATTTTGGCTGTTACCATGGCCTAATTTGCACTGTTGAGAGTCACAAAATAATGGGCAGCTGTAAATGCTCTTGAAGTCCTCGATAACTATAAATGATCTGAAGTTTTTTAAATGCCCCACTATAAATAAAGACAGGCTGCAGGTGTTAGTGAGAGTTGGAAAGAAATCTGTCTGGTGGGTTCTTTTGAAAAAACATTGGCATCTCGTCATGCAGTTTCAATAGAGCTCTTTGTTGACATTTCCCCAAAAGCTATTATTGTCATTATGAATGTTTTATTGAGTTTTAAAAGCTACAATTATCCCAGCAGGGGGTTTTTGAGTTCACAGTTTGATTGACAATTTAAAGAGGTTAATATACGAATTGGCCATCTTTGATATGGGACAAGGTAGGTCATGTCTCACTAATTTAATTGAATTTTTTGAGGTGACAAAAATGATTGACGAGAGAAGGGCTCTGGATGTTGTCCACTTGGACTTTAGTAAAGCATTTGATAAGGTCCCTCATGGCAGTCTGGTGCAAAAGATTATATCATATGGGGTCAGGGGTGAACTAGCTGGATGGATCCAGAACTGACTTGACCATAGAAGACAGAGGTTAGCAGTGGAAGGGTGTTTTTCCGAATGGAGGGCTGTAACTCGTGGTGTTCCGCAGGGATCAGTACTGGGACCTCTGCTCTCTCTCTATATGTATATATACATAAAAATGACTTGGAAGAAAACGTAACGGGTCTGATTAGCAAGTTGTGGATTATACTAAGATTACAGCAGTTGTGGATAGTGCTGAACATTGTCAGAGAATACAACAAGATATAGATAGGCTGCAAAATTGGGCAGAGAAATGGCAGATGGAATTTAACCCGGACAAGTTTGAGGTGATGCATTTTGGTAGATCCAATTCAGGTGAGAGCTATAAAATAAATGGCAGAACCATCAGGAGCATAGAGACACAGAGAAATCTGGGCATGCAGGTCCACAGATCCTTAAAAGTGGCAGCACAGGTGGAAGTGGTGGTAAAGAAAGCATATGGCATGCTTGCCTTCATCGGACGGGTAATCGAGCATAAAAGCTCGAAAATTATGTTACAATTATATAGAACGTTGGTTAGGCCACATTTAGAATACAGTGTCCAATTCTGGTCACTGCACTACCGGAAGGACGTGGAGACTTTGGAGAGAGTACAGAAAAGGTTTACCAGGATGTTGCCTGGTATGGAGGGTATTAGCTGTGAGGAGAGATTGAATAAACTAGGATTATTCTCCCTAGTGAGGCTGAGGGGCAACCTGAAGTTTATAAAATTATTAGGTGTATTGATAGGATGAACAGTTGAAGGCTTTTTCCAGGGCGGAAATTACAATTACAAGGGGGCACAAGTTCAAGATGAGGGGGAGGAAGGTTCAGTGGAGATGTGCAGGAGAAGCCTTTTACAAAGGGTGGTGGGTGGTGGCCTGAAATGCATTGCCAAGTGAGGTGGCTGAGGCAGATACGGAAGCGACCTTTAAGACTTATCTGGATAGGCACATGAACAGACTGGGTATAGAATGGTACAGGCGGTTGGTTGAGATGGAACATGTGATCACCGCAGGCTTGGAGGGCTGAAGGGTCTGTTCCTGTGCTGTATTATTCTTTGGATCGGACTGGAAGGTTTTTCTCCCCCAATAAGAGATTAACCACTTAAGGAAATTTGAATGTGTCAAGATCCCGAATGAGATACCCAACAATTTACAATTTGTAAAACTGTTGAGTTAACAAATCAGGTTTACTTGCTTTTCTCTGTGCAAAGACCATAGAGGGAAGCTTGCACAAGCCGGCTGAAGCCCTGTCTTGTCAGACTAAAATCCTATGGCAAACTGCAAGCTACAGACAGACCTGTCTCCACCCATGAATTACATCATTAGGCATTATTTGGTCTCCTCCCAGTAAGATGTCCCATGATCTGTTTATCCAGGACTAAGTGCCATCCCTCAAATTACCTACAGCCAGGGATCCTCCAAAATCAAACAATTTGTTAACCATCTATTTGTAAACCAGTAAATGGTTAAAACTATAAATGGTTAAATATATAACAACTTCTTCCTTTCATCATAAATGTTTTGAGTATGTTTTGTATAAATGGGAAGGTTACCCCCCCGCCACACACACTAAAAGTCTGAGGTGATTTAACAGGATATATACTGCAAAACTGCGTCCCTGAGCTGGGGAATCTCAAACGCAGGTGCACAGTCTCAGGCTAAGGGATCGATTATTTAGGATGGAGTGGAGAATAAATTTATTCACCAAGAGGGCGATAAATCTTTGGAATTCTCAACCCCAGATGAGTTTTGGATGTTTCATTGCTGAGTATATTCAAGGTGTGGAGATGCCGGCGTTGGGACTCGGGTGAGCACAGTAAGAAGTCTTACAACACCAGGTTAAAGTCCAACAGGTTTGTTTCAAACACAAGCTTTCGGAGCACTGCGCCTTCTTGAGGTGAGGAAGGAGGAAGGAGCAGTGCTCCAAAAGCTAGTGATTTGAAACAAACCTGTTGGACTTTAACCTGGTGTTGTAAGACTTCTTACTGAGTATATTCAAGGCTGAGATTTTGATGTTTTTTCTTTTTTTTTTAAATTTAGAGTACCCAATTCATTTTTTCCAATTAAGGGGCAATTTAGAGTAGCCAATCCACCTACCCTGCACTTCTTTTGTGTTATGGGGGCGAAACCCATGCAAACACGGGGAGAATGTGCAAACTCCACACGGACAGTGACCCAGAGCCAGGATCGAACCGGGGACCTCAGCGCCATGAGGCAGCAGTGCTAACCACTGTACCACCGTGCTGCCTCAGGATTGATAGATTTTTGATTAATCAGGGATTCAAGGAATATGGGGAGCAGGAGCAAAGGTGGAATTCAGGCAGAAGATCAACCATGGTTCAATTGAATGGCAGAGCAGCTCAAGAAGCCATGTGGTCTATTCCAGCTCCTATTTCCATTTATATTGAGAGTCGGGTTACAGCAGTTGGCATATTGTATATTTTTTAAGTACAAGTCCCAATGAGCCAATATACAGGAAAGTAAAGTGTCATCTTACTGAATTTAAACTGCTCTTCAAAATCAGCTTGTTTCTTATCTTTCTGCTCTTGAAGCCTTTCAAATAATGATCGAGGATCATAAACCTGCTCAGGACACTCTGTAAGAGACAAAAGGAAATATTAAAGCCATAGTAAATGCTGACAGCTTGAGACTCTTTTCCAATATATCTATTTGTCTTTTAATTGTTTAAGCACTGAAAAAGACATTTCAATTTTCAAGTATACAGATTTAGATTTTGCAAATTCCAAATCAACGTTATATAAAAGCAGTAAAATGACATTCTGGATTCAAACAATTCCTCCATTTTGAGCTGGATTTTCATTCAGTGGCCAAGCAATCATGCCCTAGTGATCACTGTGGCATTGACTTCCCTTTTCCAGACATCAGTTTGCTTCTGGCACCAAATCAAGGTGGTCTTCAGGAATGCAGCAGTAGTAATGTGATCAACCAGGGTAAGCAGGCAATCACATTGAAATAACGACACAGACAGCAAACCAGGCAGTGTCGGTTATCTTTCTCTTAATTAAATTTACAACAAGTGATCTAAATGATTGGGACACTCACATGGTATTATTGTACAAGATAAAATATCATCTCCCACCGTAATGGAAAAAATTGGCGGACTTCCGGTGGCGGCCATGGAGTGAGTGGTCGCACATGTGGCAGCTCCCGCTCGTGGCGGTCTTTTTGTGGCCTTTTCCCCGGTTTGCAGTTGAAATTGTGAAGGGAAAAGGTGTAGGAGTGGGTGCAGAGGAAATTAACCCCCTAGTTTATGGAGCTCCGGACCAGAAGTGCCCGAAAAAGAGGAAGTCAGTTGGTTGGAGCGGGTGTGGTGCTGGTAATGCACGTGGAGATGGCGGAGGGGCATGGTCCAGCCCTACCGGCCCAGTGCTCGACAGAGGCTGGTGAGCTTCTCGAAACAAGAAGGTCACCCGGCAACAGAAGGAAAGTTTGGAGGACCTGGCCCAGGCGGTGGACTCGATCAAGGCGGTGGTTGACCGCGTTGAGACGAGACTGTTAGCCCAGGGGAAGGCGATCCGGAAGTTGGAGGAGCTAGCGGGGGAGCATGAAGATCAGTTTGCCTCGTTGGCAGCGGAGGTGGGACTGATGCGGGACCAGCAGAAGCGACTGCAGGAGAAGGTGGAGGTGAATGGGGGGGGGAACCGCCAAGGGCGATGGTGGTGCAGTTGCATCAGTTCCTTGATAAGGAGCATAACATGAGGTGGGGCCAGGCAGACGAGGCGTTGCAGCTGGAAGGTGGCGAGATTCGTGTATACCAGGACCTGGATGCAGAGCTGGCTAAGAGGGCAAGCTTTAGCAAGATCAAGGCATGCTTGTACAAGAAGGGCGTAAAGTTTGGGCAACTGTACCCTGCTCGCCTATGGGTGACCTATGGGAGCCAGCAGTTGTATTTTGGCTCATCGGAAGAGGTAGTGGTGTTCATGAGAGACAACGGACTGGCAGAAGGAGGAGGACTTTGAACTTTGGTGGAGGAGATGTGAACTGACTGTACTGTGAAAAAACTTTATTTTTGGTGTTCGAGGCCACATCCTTTTTCGGCTTCAGCTTTGTTTATCATTCTTCGTTAAGGGATGGGGACTTGGTTCCTGTGTTCGGGCTTGGGGAGGGGTTGCTAGTTTCTTTTCTTTCATCTTTCGATTGTTTGCACAGTTGTTTGAACGGGGGGGGGGGGGGGGGGGGGGGAGTGGGATCCGCAGGGGGGTAGGATGCCAGGGTCCAGGGGCAGGGGCTGCCTGGCTAGCTCGTTCACAGAAGCACAGTGGGGGGTGAGCTGAAGGTCAGTGGGGGGAGTTGGGGGAGGGGGGAAACAGTACTGCTGACAGGGGTGGTGCCTTTATAGTGAAGGAGGAGGAGGGTTGATGACAGTGGATGCCAAAGGGCGGGCCCAGGGAGGTGCGGGTCTGGAGAGGCGATAGCTGATTGGCGGGGGGCAGGGTGCCTCCCGACCAGACTGGTCATGTGGAACGTTCGGGGACTGAATGGGCCAGTCAAAAGGGCTTGTGTGTTCGCGCACTTGAGGCAACTGAAGGCGGATGTGGCCATGCTGCAGGAGACATATTTGAATGTGGGGGAATCACATTAGGTTGAGGAAGGGATGGGTTGGGCATGTGTTTCATTCGGGGTTAGACTTTAAAACAAGGGGTGGCGATTTTGGTCAATACGCGGGTAGCATTCGAGGTGGGGAATATAGAGGTGGACCACGGGAAGGGGGCGGTATATGTTATGGTTAGTGGGAAACTGGGGGGAATGTCGGCGATGTTAGTGAATATTTATGCCCCGAACTGGGATGACGTGGAATTTATGACACTGGTGCTGGGGAAGATTCCGGACTTAGATTCTCATCGACTGATTATGGGGGGAGATTTCAACATGGTTCTTGATCAAAGGTTGGACCGTTCGAGTTCTACGCCAGGGAAGGTATCAGCTATGGCAAAGGAGCTCCGGGGGTTTATGGAGCACGGGGCGGGGTGGATTCGTGGAGATTCGGGAGGCCGAGGGGTAAGGAATTTTCGTTCTACTCCCATGTGCATGAGGTGTATTCCCGGATAGACTTCTTTGTGATGGACAAAACGCTGCTGGCAGAGGTGGTAGATGCTGAATATTCAGCAATAGTGGTGTCAGACCACACCCCGCACTGGGTGGACTTGCGAGTGAGTAAAGGGCCCAGCACCCGCAATGGAGGCTGGATGTGAGGCTGCTAGCGGAGGAGGAGGCGCGTGAGCGGGTGAGGGAGGCCATCCGGGGATATATAAAGGTCAATGATACATGAGATGTTGGCGGGGGTGGTCGGGGAGGCGCTGAAGGCAGTTATTAGAGGGAAATTTATTTCTATTCGGGTGCACAAGGAGAAGGCGGACGGAGAAATCTTGTAGGTGGACAGGAGAGATGCAGAGACTCCGGAGGATGGGCTTTTGAAAGAATGCCAGAGGCTGCAGGTGGAATTTGGCCTCCTGTCCACAGGTAAGGCAGTGGGGCAGCTGAGGAGGGTAAAGGGGGGGGGGGTCTATTGATACAGGGAGAAAGCTAGTAGGATGCTGGTGCATCAGTCGAGGCAGCGAGAGAGATTGGGAAAGTGAGGGACGAAGGTGGGAAGGTGGTTTTGGACCCGCCAGGGATGAATAGTGTGTTTCGAGATTTTTATAGTAAGCTGTATAAATCGGAAGCCCCAGCCGGGAAGGAGGGGATGAGACGATTTCTGGGTGGCCTGGAGTTCCCGAAGGTGGATGAGGAATTGGTGGAGAGCCTTGGGGCCTCAATCGGACTTAAGGGGGGTAATAGAGGGGCTGGAGGCGATGCAATTGGGTAAAGCCCCGGGACCAGACGGATACCCAGTGGAATTTTATAAGAAGTTTTCCGGGGTGCTGGGGTCGCTTTTGGTAAAGGCATTTAATGAGTCAAAGGATTTGGGAGTGCTGCCCCCGATGTTATCGCAGGCATCGATCTCCCTCATCTCGAAACGGGACAATGATCCGGAAAGCTGTGGGTCATGAAGACCAATCTCCTTATTAAATGTGCATGATAAACTGTTGGCAAAGATCCTGGCCACACGTCCCAGGGGTAATAGGAGAGGATCAGAGGGTGTTGTTAAGGGGCGGCACATGGCGACCAATATTAGGCTGCTCTTAAATGTTATAATGATGCCTACGGAGGGACGCGAGGTCGAGGTGGTGGTGGCCATGGATGCAGAGAAGGCCTTTGATCGGGTGGAGTGGAAATATTTGTGCAAGGTCCTGGGACGGTTTGGTTTCGGGCAGGGATTTGTGGATTGGGTCCGGTTGCTCTATCAGGCACCGGTGGCAAATATAAGGACGGATCGGGTGAAGTCGGAGTATTTTAGCTTGTATCGGGCGATGAGGCAGGGGTGTCCACTCTCCCCATTACGGTTTGCCCTGGCCTTAGAACCTAGGGGATACTGGAGGAATTTGGTCGGTTCTCAGGTTATAAATTGAATATGGGGAAAAACAAGGTTTTCTCAATCCAGACAAGGGGGCAGGAGAAGAGATTGGGGGAGATGCCGTTCAAGGTGGTGGGAGGGAGCTTTAGCTACCTGGGTATTCAAGTGGCACGGGAATGTGGTCAGCTTCACAAATTGAATTTGGGTAGACTAATAGAACAGATGAAAGGGGACTTCCGAAGGTTGGATGTGCTCCCGCTGTCACTGGCGGGGAGGGTACAGACTGAAAATGACAGTCCTCCCAAGATTGCGGTTTGAGGGGCTGGTTCAGCTCAGTGGGCTAGACAGCTGGTTTGTGATGCTGAACAAGGTCAGCAGCGCAGGTTCAATTCCCAAAACAGTTGAGAATTCGGAATTCTTCCTGTGTGTACCCGAACAGGTGCCGGAATGTGGCGACTAGGGGTTTTTCACAGTAACTTCATTGCAGTGTTCATGTAAGCCTACTTGTGACAATAAAGATTATTTATTTTTTATAATTATTTTTTATTATTGTATTTCAGTGTCTCCCAATTTTTATCCCCAAGGCGTTTTTCAGGAAGATGAATGCGGTGATCTCAGGTTTTATTTGGTCTGGAAATTACCCACAATATGATAGAATTTACACCGCGGTTTGAGAAGCAGAACCTGCAATCAGATGTAACGGTATTACAATTAAATAAGGATAACTACAAAGACATGAGGGAGGAGCTGGCCAGAGTTGATTGGAAAAGGAGTCTAGCAGGGAAGACAGTGGAACAGCAATGGCAGGAGTTTTGGGGGGTTATTCGGGAGGCACAACAGAAATTCATCCCAAGGAGGAAGAAACATGCTAAGGGGAGGACAAGGCATCCATAACTGACGAGGAAGCCAAGGACAGCATAAAAGCTAAAGAAAAAGCATACAAAGTGGCGAGGATCAGTGTGAAGCCAGAGGATTGGGAAGTCTTAAAAGCGAGCAGAGGACAACTAAAAAAGCAATAAGGGGGGAGAAAAGAAGATGAAGTATGAGTGCAAGCTAGCTATTAATATAAAGGAAGATAGGAAGAGTTTTTTTCAATGTAGAAAAGGTGAGAGAGAGGCAAAAATAGACATTGGACCACTGGAAAATGTGGCTGGAGAAGTAATAATAGGAAACAAAGAAATGGCAGACAAACTGAATAGTTACTTTGCATCAGTCTTCACGGTGGAAGACACCAGTGGGATGCCAGAGCTCCAGAACTAGGGGGCAGAGGCGAGTGCAGTGACCATTACTAAGGAGAACGTTCTGGGGAAACTGAAAGGTCTGAAGGTGGACTGGATGGACTACACCCCAGGGTTCTAAAACAGATAGCTGAGAAGATTGTGGAGGCATTGGTGGTGATCTTTCAGGAATCACTGGAGGCAGGAAGGGTCCCAGAGTACTGGAAAGTGGCTAATGTAACACCACTGTTTAAGAAGGGAAGGAGGCAGAAGACAGGAAATTATAGGCCGGTTAGCCTGACTTTAGTCATTGGTAAGATTTTAGAGTCCATTATTAAAGGGCAGCACGGTAGCATTGTGGATAGCACAATTGCTTTACAGCTCCAGAGTCCCAGGTTCGATTCCGGCTTGGGTCACTGTCTGTGCGGAGTCTGCACATCCTCCCAGTGTGTGCGTGGGTTTCCTCCGGGTGCTCCGGTTTCCTCCCACAGTCCAAAGATGTGCAGGTTAGGTGGATTGGCCACGATAAATTGCCCTTAGTGTCCAAAATTGCCCTTAGTGTTGGGTGGGGTTACTGGGTTATGGGGATAGGGTGGAGGTGCTGACCTTGGGTAGGGTGCTCTTTCCAAGAGCCGGTGCAGACTCGATGGGCCGAATGGCCTCCTTCTGCACTGTAAATTCTATGATTCTATGATGCCATCGCAGAGTACTTGGAAGAGCATGATAAAATAGGACTGAGTCAACACGGCTTCGTCAAGGGGAGGTCATGTCTGATAAATCTGTTAGAGTTCTTTGAGGAGGTAACAATGAAGTTAGACAAAGGAGAACCAGTGGACGTGATTTATTTAGATTTGCAGAAGGCCTTTGACAAGGTGCAGCATAGGAGACTGTTAAATAAGTTAAGAGCCCATGGTGTTCAGGGTAAGATCCTGGCAGGGATAGAGGATTGGCTGACTGGCAGAACGCAGAGAGTTTCAGGATGGCAGCCGATGACGAGTGGTGTACCTCAGGGGTCAGTGCTGGGACCACAACTTTTCACAATATACATTAATGATCTGGAGGATGGAACCGAAGGCACGGTTGCTAAGTTTGCAGATGATACAAAGATCTGTAGAGGGGCAGGTAGTATTGAGGAAGCAGGTGGGCTGCAGAAGGACTTGGACAGGCTAGGAGAGTGGGCAAAGATGTGGCAGATGGAATGCAATCTGGAAAAATGTGAGGTTATGCACTTTGGAAGGAGAAATGGAGGCATAGACTATTTTCTAAATGGGAAGATGCTTAGGAAATCAGATGCACAAAGGGACTCGGAAGTCCTTGTTCATGATTCTCTTAAGGTTAACATTCAGGTTCAGTCAGCAGTTAGGAAGGCAAATGCAATGTTAGCATTCATGTCGAGAGGGCTAGAATACAAGACCAGGGATGCACTTCTGAGGCTATATAAGGTTCTGGTCAGACCCCATTTGGAGTATTGTGAGCAGTTCTGGGCCCCGTATCTAAGGAAGGATGTGCTGGCTGTAGACACCAGGTATTTCTAATACAACTAATATAGGTAAAAGATAGCTGTTTTAAGCATAAATATTAAGCCCCAGTTTTAAATACCCATTTTAAATTCACTTATAACCTCAGGTCATCTCTGAACATAGAGACACAAAAACAGCATGAAACAGCATAATTCCATCATGGATTAAAACAGCACAGTTGCAAGACAGATTGACACTATACTTGTGCTGTCAGATCAAGGCAATGCCACAGTAATATGAAGGCACCATTGTTCACAATGCAGATAACAGTTAAGTCAGCAGAAGACCAGTTTTTGCTGATAAAGATAAAGCAGAATATCGCATTCCATAACATGCACAAGTATTCAGACATGAAACAATTAAAACTAATGTTGCACATTGAAGATGGACGGCTTGCCGTCAAATCAAATGTGTTTGAGTCTAACCCAAACCAATTAGGATTATATTGGGGTGTGATTAGATGACTTAAGACAGATATGAAAGGGTATAACTGAAGAAGTTTCGCCCGCCATTGTGTGTGTGTGTTTTGATGTGTGTTTTGTGTGTGTTTTTGGTGTTTTACTTTAGCTGGAGTTTAGTTTTAGATTAGCTCTCTCTCTCCCTTTTTCATATTTCATTTTCAGACTTTGACCTTTTAAAAGTTATTGTCGAGCTGTCTGCCTAAGCAAGAAGATAATGTCTGTGATTCTCTCAAAGCTTCAAATTGTCTACGAATTGCCTTTTAAATGACTTTCAAATTGTAATCAATAGAAGACAAATAAAACAATTCCTATTGGCACCTGAGAAGTTTTAACTTAAATTTCGACTGAGTTCCAGTAATCGCAAAGTGCTGCTGGTAACCGAATGGTAGGAATCCTTTAAATTCCTTCACTGGCCTTGGATAGGGTCCAGAGGAGGTTCACAAGAATGATCCCTGGAATTAAGAGCTTGTCGTAGAGGGAACGGTTGAGGACTCTTGGTCTGTACTCCATTTTCTGAACGTGGTATTTAGCATGGCTGGGGGGAATCTGTGATTGCCGCAGATGGGGGCCATAGGGGACATTTTGGTTATCCCGAAGTGCTGTCTCAACTGGGTCCAAGCTCTCAGCGTGGCCGCTACCACTGGACTCGTTGTGTACCTTGTTGAGGAGGATGGGAGTGCTGCAGTGGCCAGGGCCCTGAGTTATTCCTTTACAGGATGCCTCCTCCATTTGTACCCAATCTGTGTTGGGTTCTTGTACCCATTCCTTCACTTTTTCTGCCGTTGCTGCCCAGTGGTAGTATTGTAGGTTCAGTAGAGCCAGGCCCCCTCTGACTTTCCCTCTTTGCAGTGTCGGTTTGGGAATTCTCGGGTTAACTTTATCAATTACTACTGGGCGGTTAATATATCTATGGTGAGGAAGTGGGTAGTAGGGGAGGGGTCGGTGTGGGAGCAGGTGGAGGCAGCATCTTGTAAGGGCACGAGCCTGAGGGCTTTGTAGACGACACCTCTGCCATTCTCGCCAGCTCAGTACTCCACATGTCCGGTGGTTGTGGCAGCCCTGAGGGTGGGGGACAGTGGAGGCAGCACATGGGAGTGGAGGGAGCGTTAGTGTGGGCACCGATCTGTGACAACCATCGGTTCGCTCTTGGCAGGGCTGGACGCGGGCTTTAGGCAGCGGGTAGGGATCGAGAGATTTGGAGATCTTTTTATTGAGGAGGGCTTTCCGAGTTTGGAGGAGCTAGAGGAGTTTGAGTTGCTAGGTGGGAACGGGTTCCAGTACCAGCAAGTACGGGATTTTGTTTGGAGGCAGATCTTGAGCTTCCTGCGCCTCCCACAAAGGGGGCTACAGGACAAGGTGATGTCAAAAACAGGAGTTGGAGAGGGGAAGGTCTCGGAGGGAGATAAGGAGCTGATGGAGTGGGAAGGAGTTCCAATAGGGGAGGTGAAGAGAAAGTGGGGAGAAGAGTTGGGTGGGGAGTTGGAGGTTGGGCGATGGGAGGAGGCCCTGCAGAGAGTGAACGCATCCTCAGTGTGCCAGGCTCAGCCTGATCCAATTCAATGTGGTCCACAGGGCTCATATGACTCTGGCCCGGATAAGCAGGTTTTTTGAGGCGGTGGAGGACAGGTGTGGGGGAGGTTATAGCACACCCACTGGAGAAGTGTAGAATCACTGACCTCACCTTCTGGATATCTGCATTTAATTGCTCAAGAATTGCCTCCAGAAGTAGCTTTCAATTTCAAGAGGAGTAATGATGGCAAATACTGACAGTTTCACTATCATTACCACCGCAAAATCCAGGCCATTACTTAAAACAAAAAAGTGAAGGATGCTGTTGACTGTTGTCAAACAAGTAGACTCAAATCCCCTGATATAATATTTGTTTTTGCAAAAAAAATATTTTATTCAAAAAATATCTAAATGAAACCTTTCAAATTGTCACAATAGGAAAATGCAATTATATTCACATTTTCTACAGAGATCAAAATGCACTTTGTGGTGCGACAATGCAGAAAATTACAAACATTTCAATATTTTTGCTTCAGAGTACAATGACGTTAAGAACAAGCTTACAGTTTAAGGGGTTCTGCACAGTTTTAAAAAAAAATTTAGAGTACCCAATTCATTTTTTCCAATTAAGGGGCAATTTAGCGTGGCCAATCCATCTACCCTACACATCATTTGGGTTGTAGGGGTGAAACGCACGCAAACACGGGAAGAATGTGTAAACTCCACATGGACAGTGACCCTGAGCCGGAATCGAACCAGAGACCTCAGCGCCATGAGGCAGCAGTGCTAACCACATAGCCACCGTGCTGCCCGGTGGGGTTCTGCACAGTTAACAACCCCTTTGTTTAATTTTACTGAAAGGCCTCACACAGTGGCCTTTCCCCATTGCGCAGTCACTGGGAACATCCTGTACAGCACAGAGTTCTACTTCCGCGAAGCTGTTCGGGATGAATCTCAACAACGTATCTCTCTGCAGACCTTCTTTGCAAAGGCGCATTCCACAAGGTGGTGTGCGATGGCCTCCCCCTCCCACCCCCACAGCTGCTCGAGGGCAGCACAGCATGCGATGGTGCAGACACTTCGGGTGTGAATGAAGTGCCTGACAAAAAGAGTGTCCTTCTCATCACTAGTCAAGCTCAGTCTTTGTGCTTGTTGTTTGAAAGTTCTGGCAATTTGGAGTTTTGCTAATTGACTTTGACAGTTTTCTCATGGAACCATCAAACAGAATCCACCATCTCCTTTTCTCTCAGGGCCTCGACAATGATAAGTGCAGACCACTGCTTGATGGACTTTCTGCACACACTTTTCCACATGGAACAGGTGATACAGCATGGTCCAACTACTTGGAGCGTTCCAATGCAACGTGGCCAGACCCATCTTTAGCAACACTGGGGACAGGTAGAACCTCAGTACGTAGTGACACTTGGTGTTTGCGTACCAGGACCTATGCAAAGCTTGATGCAGCTGCACACAAGGATGGTCATCAGGAGGAGGGTGACGTTGGGTAGATTCCTCCTCCTGGACATGATTTTCGTTTTGTTTCAAAAATATACTTCATTCGTAAAGTATCTGAAAGAACATTACAAGCATTTCAAAATTGACATCATAGGAAGTGCAATGATATTCAAGTTTTCTACATAGATCATGTTGCACCCCGAGATGGTTCATTACAATTGTGATACATGAAATATTTGCCATATACACCTGAGGGGTTCTATACAATTCCCCTCCCTTCGGTGCACAATGGCTAAAAGGTCTTTTAGGCAGCTATCTCCCCATCACACCTCTGTGGCAGTTGCCCAAAGCTTTAGTGCATCCTTCAGCACGTAGTCCTGGTCTTTGGAATGCGTCAGTCTGCAACGCTCATTCAGGGACAACTCTTTGCACTGTAAATAATTTCAATTCTTTCTCAAGAGTTACAAAGCCAATATGTTGAGTATGCAGGGCAAGCTCTAATCCATTTCCTTGCTTGCTCCAAAAACCTATTTAAATTGAATCCAATTCATGGTCCCCACAAGGGAGATGTACAAGTTCCAAGCTAAGAAGAACAGGCACTACACCTGATCTTGGGCTTTATCTGACAACCAATGCTTAATTTTAGCTAAAAGGCCAAGAAGCCAATAATAATAATAATAATAATAATAATAATAATCTTCATTGTCACAAGTAGGCTTACATTGCAATGAAGGTACTGTAAAAAGCCCCTAGTCGCCACATACTGGCGCCTGTTCGGGTACATAGAGGGAGAATTCAGAATGTCCAAATTACCTAACAGCACGTCTTTCGGGACTTGTGGGAGGAAACCGGAGCACCTGGAGGTTACACACGCAGATACGGGGAGAATGTGCAGACTCCGCACAGACAGTGACTCAGCTGGGAATCAAATCTGGGATTTTGGCACTTTGAAGCCCCAGTACGAAACACTGTGCTACTGTGCTCAAGCTTCACCTGGAGGTGGACTGGAAATGGTTCTTGCAACAGACTTTCAACCAAAAGGACCTTACTTAATAAGAGCACCATGACATGCAATATAACTGCAGCACAATGCTTGCAGAAACTAAGTTACCAGCCCCAAGAACTATCCACGGATTTCCTTTTACCTTTCTAAAATCAACTCAATTACCATCCTGCAGTCTCTCGTGAATAAGAAGGCCATGAGTTCAAGTTTCTGTAAAGATTTGAATGCATAATTTAGGCCAAGACTTCGCTACAGTACTAAAGGGAGTACATGGTAGCACAGTGGTTAGCACTGTTGCAGCACAGCTCCAGGGTTCCAGGTTCGATTCTCGGCTTGGGTCACTGTCTGTGCGGAGTCTGCACGTTCTCTCCGTGTTTACGTGGGTTTCCTCCGGGTGCTCCGGTTTCCTCCCACAACTCCTGAAGGACGTGCTGTTAGGTCATTTGGACCTTCTGTATTCTCCCTCTGTGAACCCGAACAGGCGCCAAAATGTGACGACTAGAGGCTTTTCACAGTAACTTCATTGCAGTGTTAAGTGTAAGCCTACTTGTGACAATAAAAATTATTACTTTTCTTATTACTTCCCAGCCCATTATTTGAATTCTAACAGAAACCTCAGTTTGTGCCCTGGACAACATTCCGCCCCTCAGCAAATTATCCATTTATCCACTTATTTTCTGTTGAAGACTTCATGCACAAATTAATTGCCACTTTTTCTATACATCACACTGACTGCACTGTGTGTTGAAAATGGGATATCTCATAGGGGGAGTGAGGGATGAGGAAGGAGAGATGGAGCGGGGAGCGGAGAGAGTGAATGGAGTGTTCAAGACATTTTATAAAAAATTATATGAAGCGCAACCCCCGGATGGGAGGGAGAGAATGATGGGCTTCTTGGATCGGCTGGAATTTCCCAAGGTGGAAGAGCAGGAAAGGGTGGGACTGGGAGCACAGATCGAGGTAGAAGAAGTGGTGAAAGGAATTAGGAGCATGCAGGCGGGAAAGGCCCCGGGACCGGATGGATTCCCAGTCGAATTCTATAGAAAATATGTGGACTTGCTCGCTCCGGTATTGACGAGGACCTTTAATGAGGCAAAGGAAAGGGGACAACTGCCCCCGACTATGTCTGAAGCAACGATATCGCTTCTCTTAAAGAAGGAAAAGGACCCGCTACAATGCGGGTCCTATAGACCTATTTCCCTCCTAAATGTAGATGCCAAGATCCTGGCCAAGGTAATGGCAATGAGAATAGAGGAATGTGTCCCGGGGGTGGTCCACGAGGACCAAACTGGGTTTGTGAAGGGGAGACAGCTGAACACGAATATACGGAGGCTGTTAGGGGTAATGATGATGGCACCACCAGAGGGGGAAACGGAGATAGTAGTGGCGATGGATGCCGAGAAAACATTTGATAGAGTGGAGTGGGATTATTTGTGGGAGGTGTTGAGGAGATTTGGTTTTGGAGAGGGGTATGTTAGATGGGTGCAGCTGTTGTATAGGGCCCCGATGGCGAGCGTGGTCACGAATGGACGGGGATCTGCGTATTTTCGGCTCCATAGAGGGACAAGGCAGGGATACCCTCTGTCCCCATTATTGTTTGCACTGGCGATTGAGCCCCTGGCGATAGCGTTGAGGGGTTCCAAGAAGTGGAGGGGAGTACTTAGAGGAGGAGAAGAGCACCGGGTATCTTTGTGTGCGGACGATTTGCTACTATACGTGGCAGACCCGGCGGAGGGGATGCCAGAAATAATGCGGATACTTGGGGAGTTTGGGGATTTTTCAGGGTATAAATTGAACATGGGGAAAAGTGAGTTGTTTGTGGTGCATCCAGGGGAGCAGAGTAGAGAAATAGAGGACCTACCGTTGAGGAAGGTAACAAGGGACTTTCGTTACCTGGGGATCCAGATAGCCAAGAATTGGGGCACATTGCATAGGTTAAATTTAACGCGGTTGGTGGAACAAATGGAGGAGGATTTCAAGAGATGGGATATGGTATCCCTGTCAGTGGCAGGGAGGGTGTAGGCGGTTAAGATGGTGGTCCTCCCGAGATTCCTCTTTGTGTTTCAGTGCCTCCCGGTGGTGATCACGAAGGCTTTTTTTTTTTTTATAAAAGGATTGAAAAGAGCATCATGGGTTTTGTGTGGGCCGGGAAGACCCCGAGAGTGAGGAAGGGATTCTTACAGCGTAGCAGGGATAGGGGGGGCTGGCACTACCGAGCCTAAGTGAGTATTATTGGGCCGCTAATATTTCAATGGTGAGTAAGTGGATGGGAGAGGAGGAGGGAGCGGCGTGGAAGAGATTAGAGAGGGCGTCCTGTAGGGGGACTAGCCTACAGGCTATGGTGACAGCCCCATTGCCGTTCTCACCGAGGAACTACACCACAAGCCCGGTGGTGGTGGCTACACTGAAGATTTGGGGACAGTGGAGACGGCATAGGGGAAAGACTGGAGCCTTGGGGGGGGGGTCCCCGATAAGAAACAACCATAGGTTTGCCCCGGGGGGAATGGATGGGGGATATGGAACGTGGCAAAGAGCAGGAATAACGCAACTGAAAGATGTTTGTGGATGGGAAGTTCGCGAGTCTGAGAGCGCTGACCGAGAAATATGGGTTGCCCCAAGGGAATGCATTCAGGTATATGCAACTGAGGGCTTTTGCGAGGCAACAGGTGAGGGAATTCCCGCAGCTCCCGACACAAGAGGTGCAGGACAGAGTGATCTCAAAGACATGGGTGGGGGATGGTAAGGTGTCAGATATATATATAGGGAAATGAGGGACGAAGGGGAGACTATGGTAGATGAACTAAAAGGGAAATGGGAAGAAGAGCTGGGGGAGGAGATCGAGGAGGGGCTGTGGGCAGATGCCCTAAGCAGGGTAAACTCGTCGTCCTCGTGTGCCAGGCTAAGCCTGATTCAGTTTAAGGTATTACACAGGGCGCATATGACTGGAGCACTGCTCAGTAAATTTTTTGGGGTGGAGGATAGGTGTGCGAGGTGCTCGAGAAGCCCAGCGAATCATACCCATATGTTTTGGTCATGCCCGGCACTACAGGGGTTTTGGATGGGGGTGACAAAGGTGCTTTCAAAAGTAGTGGGGGTCCGGGTCGAACCAAGCTGGGGGTTGGCTATATTTGGGGTTGCACAAGAGCCGGGAGTGCAGGAGGCGAGAGAGGCCGATGTTTTGGCCTTTGCGTCCCTAGTAGCCCGGCGCAGGATATTGTTAATGTGGAAAGAAGCCAAGCCCCCGGGGGTGGAGACCTGGATAAATGACATGGCAGGGTTTATAAAGCTAGAGCGGATTAAGTTCGTTCTAAGGGGGTCGGCTCAAGGGTTCACCAGGCGGTGGCAACCGTTCGTCGAATACCTCGCAGAAAGATAGATGGAATGGGAAAAAGAAGGCAGCAGCAGCAGCCCAGGACCGAGAGGAGGACCAATTAGGGGGGGGGGGGGGGGGAAGAGAGAGGAGGAGGAACCAGAAGGACTCTCAGGGTTGTTAATATATACTGTATAATATGTATAGGTCGTTGCGACAGATAATTATATATTGGACTGTTAAATTATATTTTTGGAGAGTGTTACTTGTGATAAGGCAGTTGCCAATTAGGGTTAGTTTTCATTTTTGTTATTTATTATTTATTCATTTTTGTTTATAAAATAGGTCATTGTTATTTGTGTTGTTATAATATTGTGTAAAGGATGCACAATGTACTGTGTTGGTTGACCAAAAACTTTCAATAAAATATTTATTAAAAAAAAGAAAATGGGATATCTCACTGTATAAATGCAAATTATTTGGAAAGATAATTTTGAAAGTCATAGAATTTACAGTGTAGAAGGAGGCCATTCAGACCATCGAGTTTGCACCGGCCCTTGGAAGAAGCACCCCACTTAAGCGCACACCTCCACCCTATCCCGTAACCCAGTAACCCCACCCAACATTAAGGGCAATTTTGGACACAAAGGGCAATTTATCACGGCCAATCCACCTAACCTGCACATCTTTGGACTATGGGAGGAAACCGGAGCACCCGGAGGAAACCCACACAGACATGGGGAAAATGTGCAGACTCCGTACAGACAGTGACCCAAGCTGGAATCGAACCTGGGACCCTGGAGCTGTTAATCATAGAATTTACAGTGCAGAAGGAGGCCATTCGGCCCATCGAGTCTGCACCAGCTCTTGGAAAGAGCACCCCACCCAAGCCCACACTTCCACCCTATCCCCATAACCCAGTAACCCCACTCAACACGAAGGGCAATTTTGGACACGAAGGGCAATTTATCATGGCCAATACACCTAACCCGCACATCTTTGGACTGTGGGAGGAAACCGGAGCACCCGGAGGAAACCCACGCACACATGGGGAGAACGTGCAGACTCCGCACAGACAGTGACCCAAGCCGGGAATCGAACCTGGGACCCTGGAGCTGTGAAGCGACTGTGCTAACCACTGTGCTACCGTGCTGCCCCCGTGCTAAGGAAGAACAAGAGTTTGTAAGTGGAATATCAGAAAGCAACACAGATAGATATTAGTATTAAAATTTTATAGCAAAAAGATTGCATTTTTATCATGCCCTCTTGATTTCATCCTGCTAATACAAAGTAATCGGTATTATTCTATCAGTTTCCCCTTGGCTTTGTATCATTCTATTCACAGAATGTTCATTTCTGCTGCTGGTGCTACATTTATGGCTTAAACTGGCTATGTTTGAGCAGTGAGCATAAGCCCATTTTTCTTCTAAGTTCGCTGCAGATTACCATTATACATTGATGGGAGTGATCAGTCTTCAAAGAGTACAATTGGTTCACATTTGATCACCACACGTTATTGCTGATGCAAAGCCATCTTTAAATAGCTACAAGCAAGCTTGATTTATAATGCAGACTGAAACTCTATTTGCCAATTTTGATGAGATTCCCTCATCAAAAAAAATGTAACTTCAATTCACCCAAGGCAAACTCACATCAAAAAGACTTTTTGACCTTCAAAAGACTGCAATCTCCACTTTAGCCGCAGAATAATACTGTACATTACAGGGCATAAAGCTCCCTTCCCTCTCAAGACTACTGTTCCGGGAGATGTTCCGACTCAAAATACAAGGAGGCATAGTGGAACCCAGCAGGTATAGCGCAAGTCACCCACCACAATCATAAAATAAATCTTTTTATTTCCAGACTGACATAGACAGAACTTGTTTCAAAGTTTTGGTATCCTCGCCCAAAACAGGGAAGATGATGGCATGGTGGTAATGTTGCTGGACAAGTAATCCAGATGTCTAATACTCTGGGGTCAATGGTTCCAATTCCACCACAGCAGCTGATGACATTTAAATTCAATTAATAAAGCTAGTCTCAGTAATGATAACCATTAAACAATCACTGCTTGTCATAAAGACATAACTGGCTTATTAATGTGCTTTGGGGAAGGAAACCTGCCTACCTTACTGCTCTGGTCTACATTTGACTCCAGATCCATAGAAATGTGGTTGACTCTTAACTGTCCCCTGAAATGTTCAGTTCAAGGGCAATTATGGATGGGCAACAAATGCTGGATTTGCCCACATCCCATCAAAGAATTTTCAAAGTACTTCGCACTTCATACATTGTTTTCAGTATGTACCATTTAGTACAAATTCTTGGATAATATTGTTGAAAAAAGACTTATGTTGTTGAAGCTTTACATCTTGCAATCATCAGGACAATTCGAAAGAATGTCAAATTGTAAAGGGAACAACAATTTATGCTGCATGTGATGAGAGGAAAGTGCTGACTGGTTAGTAAATGGAATTTGACGGGTAGGCGCTGCCATGGAGAATGCACCAATTAACTGATAGCTGACTGTGAACTGCTAGGTTTGCATAAACTTAAACCAGGCAGCTTGACTGATTGGTCAAGGCAATGCCCTGGGGAATGAACCAGGGAATGGTTTTGTTTAGTTGAAAAAGGCAGTGTGTGTATACACATCCTTTGGATCTGCAAAGGACAGGGCCGTGTGTAATAACTTATGTAGCTTCTAGCATGTGCAAGTAAGCCATACTGTGGGCCCCACCGATAATCTTAAATTGGTTGTCACTGTACTTAATTCTTAGCACAATCGGGATTGTCTAGCAAATATTGTCTCATAGCGGAATCATATCTAATACTGTTTCAAGTTTTGCCAGCACGGGCTAGTCGGGTACAGTCACTACTCTGCCTGTTAGGAACAGCCATGTTCGGTTTGATATGATCCTCCCGCCAGTCTTTGGGACAGACAACCTACATACCTAGCATCTCATCAACACCGGTACATTCTTTATGGTAATGCCTCTATCAATCAGAATCCATTTGCCAATTAATCAATCAGCACTCATCTCATACAGTATAAATTGTTCCCCTTACCATTCAGCAACACTCAAATTCTGTACTGCTAAACAACCATTCTTGGATAGCACTGGCAAGAGAACTTGTTGAGTGGTCAGAGCACAAACGGAGTAGGATTAACCTCCAATTGTGAAATTTAAGAGTGGCTGTTATTCTCTTTCATTTTCATGGTTGTGCCAATTGGACCACTTTTATTGCTAGAGCATGACTGCGCTTAGTGAGCCTCCCTCAATGAGACATCCAGGGTTGACTGCCATTTCCTGAATATCATGCAGAGGTTGCACATTACTTATTCAAGAGTTGCACGTGTTGCACTGTTAAGTCGGCAGGTTTGTTTTGGGGTGCTTCATTACATACTGGAATGCATCTTAGAATCACAGAATCCCTACAGTGCAGAAGGAGGTCAATTCAGCCCATTGAGTCTGCACCGACCCTCTAAAAGAATCCCCTTCCAATGCCCACACCCCCACCCATCCCCGTAACCCCACCTAACCTGCACATATTTTGAACACAAAGGCAATTTTAGAATGGCCAATCCATTTAGCCTGCACATCTTTGGACAGTGGGAGGAAATCAGAGCACCCGGAGGAAGACTTCTTGCCATCAACAATAGCCACTATGCTAAATTGTACATCATGGAAGGATTCTAGTCTCTGGATAACAGGCCTGAGGCTAGTAAAGGAGATTGCAAATCATAATCTTTGATATCTCCCAAAGGAGGAATAGAGAACCAAATTTCCAGCCCAACTCTCCCCCTTTGGTCACATTCCTTCTAATACTCGGGATTAATGCAGGGAATTAAGTGGAACCTATGCAGTGTATGTTTGGAGGATGATTCTGAATTGCCCTTATATTTTCCTTCACACTTGGCTTGTGAGTGTCAGCTCCCCAACTCCTCCCTATTCGCTCACCTGATGATCTTTGTTCCTTCACCTTCGATCGTGTTCATGTTGTGTGCCACCTTGTCCCACACTCAAATAGTTCAGCACGACTGTGTGCATTGAACATAATGTCTGTAGCAGCCGTAAGCAGCACACAAGAATACAAATGGCATTCAGATTTACCTTTACATTATGAATCATTTGTTTATCAACCATGTACAAATTCATTAGTTTACATTGAAAAATCAGAGCAATATATTACTCCATAAGTATTATGTGACATGTTGCACAGTGACTTGATAAAATGTGTATAAGGTTTTTAAAAAACATTGAGTCTGCCTTTGATATTTCCTCAGGACCAGCAATGCTGAGCACCCGTTAGTGGCCTCCACATCTAAAATTTAATTGAAAAATTCTTGGGGTGAGTGAGGTAAAAAGAAAATTGAGCTATTTCCGCTCTGCATCAATCAATAGATGGGAGTGAGGTGAGTGAGCCATGTCTACTATCTGCAGTGAAAAAATCTATACAGCAGTCACATTGCCATCCTTCCAGACATGCCATGATAAGACAACCTACAGAAATGTACTTGACTGGAACAGATTGTTGTTTCCAGTAACCATATTCACCCGGAAAACAATGTCACAAAACTAAAATAGTTCTCCTGCAGCCACGGACGTTTTAAATTTCAATCAGCGCTGACCAATGTTTTAATCAATTTCACATTAGAGAATTAATAGCTAATTGAACACTGCATTCCACAGACTTTTGATTCTCAACATAACCAGATATTTGGTGCTCATCATTTGATACTGAACAAGCCTCCTTTCATTCTAAGTGGCTGTCTAAAATAAGGTGATCAAAAAAAAAGCTGAAAATTGGATTGAAATCAATGATTCATGATCTAACAGCTGTGACAAAAATCTAATTCGTTGTTCATGTTAATATTTTAAGAGGTAATATTTAGTTCTAGGATTGTTGTTGTGAATGTAACTAAAACGGCAGACTTTAGATATTGCCAGAACACCCAAAAGAAAACGCAGTTCAGCGAGGGGATTCTCCGTCGGCTGACGCCAAAATCAGGAAGCACGATTGGGCGGAGAATCATTCTGACACTGAAATCACGGCGGGTGCAGAATACACGGCAAGTCGCAACCCTCTGTTGCCCCGACAACAGCGTCAATGTGTTCCGGAATGCACATAGTGTAAACATTGGGGGCGGGCACAGAAAACGACCAGACAGTCCGACCGACATATGCAGCCCAGGGGAAGGTAGCTGGTGTCCAGCACCTGGACAGGCGCAACAGTATGGGTGCTGACTTGGGGTGCAGGATGGGGGTTTGGCTGCTCTCGGGTGGGGGTTTAGTGCCAGTGTTGCCTACATGCACTTTTTTACGGCACTACTGGCTGGTGTTGCTCGTGGTGCTGACCGCCTCTGCCACCTGTGCCCAGGCACAACGAGTTGCAGCGCATGGCAGCCTCCTTCCCGGGCTGGGTGTCCTGCCTCTCCTCCACTGTGTCCAGCAGGGTCTCCAGCGTGCTTCCATAAATCGTGGGGCCGTGCGTCTTGCTGCCATCTTGTTGGCTGGGATGGTGTGTTCTCGCAGTGAAGTGTGTATATGCGGCTGCAGCTGGACAGCCTCCTGAGTGTCAATCGCGAATCCGGCGAATCCCGCATAGTTTCTCATTGGAATCGATAGTGTTCCACGTGGCGCCAGTGCTAGCCCATCAACAGTCACTGAATCAGTCCAGGTGCGGCCCCAGTTTTGCTGTCGTGGAAGTCCACGAATCCTGCGCCAGCATCAACACTCAGTACGGAGAATCCTGCCCCAGACGTTCACTCATGTTTGTTTAATAGAATCGGTGCAGAATAACATATAAAACAGATGAATCTACCTACTTGGAGAACTGGGGAAGTGATGGATACACTATTTGTGAAGAAGTGCAATCTAGCTGTGTTGGAAGCTAGTGCAAAATTAGTTTTAAAAATATGCAGTGAACCCTAAAAGGCTATGTCCTCGTGGAGATGGGTGGAGCTTAAGAAGGTTCTTAGGTTTCAATTTATCTGCGTGTTGTTCTGAATAAGGATTGATTGCATGTTGGACCTCATGTGGTTTGCAGCCCAAAGGGATTCCCTGGAAACTGTTAGCAGGCTCCAGGTAATTAGGACTTTGTGAAATCCTGGGGGGCTGAGAAGGTGGCAGAAGGTCACTTGCTTCAAGCTGTAGAGGGCTAGGGCTCAGAAGAAGCTGGGAGACTAGAGTACGGAGAAACCTGGCCAGTGCCAACTTAGTAAAGTTGGCAGGCTGCAAAAGAGTTGGAAGTGTGTTGTAAATTGAGGCAGCACTGCAGGGTTGCAAATCCCGTACAACACACTCTTAAGAAGAGAGGTTGAACCATTGGGAGATGAGCAGTCATCAAGGCAGCCCAAGTCCGAGTGAGTTTTGAGTGAATTCAGAAACCAAATCTTTGAAAGTGAAGAGTTGAAATCCCTCAGAGGGAGACAGAATTTTAAAGTGATATTGTGAATCACTGTGATCACGGACATCTGGGTGGGTTGCTGAGAAATCCATGGGATCTATCTTGGTCATATCAGCCATTTAATGTGTCGTGTGATGTGGTCGACTATAGTATGCCTGTTAACTAATATTTACCTCATGTTAATTCAGAATGTTGACGTATAAGATAGATAATGTGGATTGTTTACTTTTCTGACTTAGCGAAGTTTATTTTTTAAACCCATGAACTCGTGTATCTTTTTTCCTCCTAGTGGGCAACTGGGATTTAAACGGTGTCTGCATTAAACAAAAGTTACTGGTCCCTAGTATTATACAAAACCAAAGGTTTTCAGAAGTACAAAGCATTTCTAACAGCAGATAATAAACAGCAGAAAATACAGAACTAATCTAAATCACAATTTTCAGCATCTTCCAACCTTCCTATCATGAAATGGCAATTAATAAAATCCTAACGATTTAAATTTCATACATTCTGGTGATAACAACAGCACAGTGTTACTCTATGCAGAACACATTTGCAGATGTTTTTACAGCTCCAATGTTCTCCTTTCCTTCTCTTCTTTCCTGGCTATGCTGCCTCATGTTGGATATGGTCCTCCAGCCATTCTGTTACCGTGCAAGAGAATAGAGTATGATGCTGGTAGGTGATTTAATTGTGGAGAGTTTCATCTATGCCCTGAACATGTGAAACTCTAACACTGTTCCTCTCTCCACAGATGCCACTGGAGCATCATTTCCACCATTTTTTATTTTTAATCAATACTTGTGCAAAAAGATTATGGTAATAGTTTCTCAGCACATGATGACATATAAACACAGGAATAAAATTTGGAAAACCATGGCAATTCATGTTTTCATGTTGATTATTGATAAAAAGATATGTTTACAGGATAGTGTATACAGACTGGATGTCTATCAAATGTTGAGTCATTTCTGCCCAGAAGTGCCAGACAAGAAATCCTCCCAGAGATAGTCTGGCTTTAGACCATCAACTATGATGGACTGGACACAGTATCTGAGTGGGTGAAAAGTGTCTCCTCTGCCAGGCCCTGTGTTCGTAACTCTCAAATAGTCTCATTAATTATCAAATGAAGCTGAGACAGTATGATGACTAGTGGAAAGTCATCACTGTACGGGAGGTAATTTTACCTAGATTTCCAATTAAATACTTGACAGAAATAACACAATTAAAATTTTAAGGAACAGTCTGCTGAAGGACATGACGTTAAACCGACTGTAAGCTCCAAAATTGCTTCTAACTGTGCCTCTGATTGTTCTCTGGTCAGTAACTGCTTGTTTACATTGAAAAACTGTACAGTGCACGAACAATCTTGTTAAATGTTAAAAAGATGGGAAAAGATAGTTATTATAATGTTGTGGGAGGACACAGCAATTTCGCACAGACGTTATATTCAAATGCTCAACTCAATTTACTGGAAGCTGTGCTATAAATAAATTCTCAGCACGAGACACTTTGCATAAACATTCTCCTTATCTGAAGGAACCTCAAGTTAAAATCCTATTAACACTCACATGTACAGTATTTTGCTGAAAAATTAAGTGGTATGCAATGAGCTTGGTTAGTATAAGGCTGCAGACATGCAACACATTACATTAAAATAGAAGCTCACTGAATTTGGGATAAAAAGTTGCATTACGATCGAATTTATACATCACTTTTTGCATAGCAGTATTTCTGATTTTCAGGGGATAGGAAATTTGCAGCGAGCATCTCCCCTCCTGACTCTCCAGAATCTGTCAGGCACAAGTCAGGAAGGTATGGAATATTCTCCAGTTACCTGGATGAGTGCAGCTCCAACAACACTCCTCAGCATCCAAGAGTAAGCAGCCTCTATGCACCACCTAAAATATTCACTACCTCCACCTGGCCCTGGTACAGTGACAACAGAGTGTACCATTTGCAAGATTCACTGCAACAATTCACCAAAGCTCCTTCAAGAGTACCTTCCACACCAGTGACCACCACCACCAAGGTAAATGAGCAGCAGACACATGGAAAACCACCAACTTTAGTTCCCATCTCAGTGTAACAAAAATAATGCTCTCTTGCTGCTCATCATCAGGATGTCTTGTATGGGGATTAGCTCCTGTATGAAATCCAAAATTCATAGAAGAACTAAGTTTCATTTTGAGCTTGAGCAATATCACATCTGGATGGTGTGCCAAACCAAACAGGAGCGTCTTCAAAAGCCTCATCACTTTTAGATGCAACAATCAGAGTTTAAGGAATGTGCTTCAAAGAAGATATTGTAATCCCAATGGACTGATTCTAATGTCTCGGGTACTATATTGATGCAGTGTCTTGCTGTGTCATTTAAACAGTGTATTATCTAAATGTAAACAAACCCGGACAATGTGCTTTGGTCTGTTGGTGGTTACTTGTTATTTTTGATCTTTTCCTATTCCACATGACCACTAGAGAGCTAAATAACTACAAACTGGGGATAGATGCTAATTCTGTGCATTCTATCCAATGTATGGCAAATACATGAACAGAGGCGTTTGCTTACAGTCTACTCAGAGAGCTGCCTTTCTAATGCCATTGACACAACTTAGAAGTGTTTGGGGAAAGATGAATGAAAAATATATATTGCACTATTATCACTTGTTTTTATATAACACCTTTAACGTAGTAAATGACTCGAACATTCATGTCCAATCTCGTACCGACAATATGTGGGCGAGTAATGCACCCGATAGCTTGCCTGTCTGTCCTTTGACCTGTTGAGGCCCTTGACAGCCCAATAAACAGGCAATTAAAGGTCTAATTCCACCTCTGTCACCATGAAAGTTTGGGCTGTGGAAGGTGGACAAGAGTGGTCAGGTTCTGATGAAAAAGCTGGAAGGGCATTGGCCAACTCCTTTTTAGGTCTGGGGGACATTCCCCGTGTGCATCGAGGAACACCCAATCTTTTGTTCCCTTCAATCTCCAAAACTCAGCCCCCACCTTATCAAATTAGCAGGCAGCTCAAGAGCAGGACTTTGTTCCACTGAGTGGCAGAAATCCCATGCTGAGCTTTTTAAGGCCACCCACAGCGTAATATCACTGCAGGGCAGACTTTTTGTTTTAAAGTTGGTCGATTTACGAATGAGGGAGGAATGAGGGAGGGGCGAGCAAGACAAACATTTGACTTTCTGGGCATTTCACTTATATAGGATCCTTATCCCATTAATTATGGTGGTTTTCACAAGAATATAACCACTGAAATGAAGAGAAAAAGACAAAAAGCGTAGTACTCTAGTGGGAGCCGTCTTCCCCCTACATTATGTCACCAGAACTTCCATTTCTATGAAGATAAATGTGTGTTACGTGACACGGAAAAGGTCAACTTTAAGCTGAAAAAGATATTTAGGAATCAAATGTGTTTTCCTGGACATTACAATAAACAGCTAGAAATGGAAAGTAAAATACTTTTGTAAAATGAGTTGCAACTCAGCAGCAGGTAAAAAAATCTCAAGATATTCTGGATAAAATTTAGTTTTGTAAAATTTGCAGTTGTAATAACCACAAAACTATCAGTGTTGCAATTATTGCCATGTAAAACCAACAGCAACTTCTGGCAGTAACCACATGCACAGTTAAACATGGAAATCCACAAAGCTGAAGTCAGTGACACCCTGCTCTCCCATAGGGCACACTATTGCTATCTTCGCAGATGAAATCAACACAAAGACTCTTTGATGTGAACTTCTTGTGCAATATTTTCACTATAAAAACAAACTTCAAAACGCGAAACTTTGTTGAATAAGGTGTAACTGAGTGCCCAATGGCATACCGTGAGCCAAGTCGCAACCACACCTGACAACCTCGCTGGTCCTTCAAAACTAATTTGTGTGAAGAGTAGCATTCCCTGGCAATATTTCAAAATCTTGTTATTTTTAAAAGAATAAAAAAGTATTTTAAGTTCTGATTTTCCCTTAATCTGATGTCCATGTGCAAATCTTGATTTCACTTTCTGGAAAATAATTAATAACTGAAGAGCCAGCGGTTTTCACCTTCTGATTTGCAGCCTAAGAAAATTCCTCCAACTGACAGGCTAAAAGGTCTGCTTGAAGGCTTCACCGTTGCTAGGTGTCTCAGATTCCATATAAATGGTGCCAAGCTGCAAAGTCTTGTCTGAAAAAGGGGGAATCAAACTGCCTGCTAAAGCTTTGTGGGCAAAATTTTTCAAAGTCAGTGGTGAGCACCATTCCTTTTGTTGCTGACTGCTAAATCCAGGGTAATATATTAAATTGCTTCAATTCAAAACCACCAAAGAATATTGATTTTTGATTTAACCTTCAGCGCACTAGTTGAGGTAAAACAAAGAAGTCCATTACAAAGTCATGCATTTGATATCAATTGCTTCCACTATTGTCATTGGTGCAATAAGTGGACCCAATTCTGGCTTCTGATTTAGGCATTTCCTGCCTAAGTCATGCTCAGTGCATGCACAGTTCGCGCCTGTTTCTTTGTGATATAATTTGAAGCAACACAGTAGGCAGCAGCCAGGACGAAAGAAGGTGCTGCTGAAATCGTCACAATTGGTTGACGGCATCTTTTTAACATGCACGCGGAGCAGAACTGTGAAACGCAAAAATTTGTAGCCATCCAAAGGAGGTTAGTTCTAGGCATGAGAGATTTAGCAGCTGAAAACAAGGGTGCCAATTTTGGAGCAACGAAGAATGCCAAGAATGCTAGGTCAGGGGCTGGTTTAGCTCACTGGGCTAAATCACTGGCTTTTAAAGCAGACCAAGGCAGGCCAACAGCCGGTTCAATTCCCGTACCAACCTCCCCGAACAGGCGCCGGAAGGTGGCGACTAGAGGCTTTTCACAGTAACTTAACTGAAGCCTACTCGTGACAATAAGCGATTTTCATTTCATTTCAAGAGACCCGAATCGCAGTAACACAGAAGTCACAAAGGGTTGCAGAAGTTGGAGGAGGTCACAGAGATAGGGAAGAGTGTGGGGTCTGTGGCAGGTTAGTGAGGTTTGTAGGGCATTAAGTATCAGAAATAGGGAGGCACAGGAGAGCTGCCCAGAGTGTGCCAGACTTCATGGTGGCTGTGCATGATGCCCGTTGTCAACTCGGTTGCAGAGCTTGATGGCCTCTTTTGTCATGACCTTGCAGAGAGCCCGTCAGTGCTCCCTCTTCAGTTTAAAATAAAAACCTAATTTTGAAAAAACACATTTACGATCCTTCTGCCAACAGCACGCCCATGCAAAATGATATAATTGGCACATGGGCGGCTCGGTAGCACAGTGGTTAGCACTGCTGGTTCACAGCGCCAGGGTCCCAGGTTAGATTCCCAGCTTAGGTCACTGTTTGTGCGTGATCTGCGTGAGTTTCCTTCGGGTGCTCCAGTTCCCTCCCACGGGTCCCAAAAGACGTGCTGTTAGGTGAATTGGACATTCTGAATTCTCCCTCTGTGTACCCAAACAGGCGCCGGAATGTGGCGACTAGGGGCTTTTTACAGTACCTTCATTGCAATGTAAGTCTACTTGTCTGAGGACTTTTCACAGTACCTTTATTGCAGTGTTAATGTAAGCCTACATGTGACAATAAATGTTATTATTATGTGCAGAGTGGTCCTAACAGGCTGGGCACAGCATTGTAACATTGGCATTCCGGTACGTGCAGAGTCGTATACCTGCACAGAAGCTCAGACCATCACATTTGTACATTCTTTCAGTTCTGAAAACCTTAAACTTTATTTCACTCTCCACCCACAGATGCTGTGTAAGGATCCTTCCTATTTATTCCCTTGTCTCCCCTTTCTTTATTTTGTTGTTCTTTTGGTGATTAATGGACATGTGTCTATAAGGGAAGCAGCAGAATTCAAAGTTACAGGAAGGAACTCTGCTGGTCTCAGCTGATTTGAACAGGAGGTTGCAGGCTTGTCTGCCACCAGAGGGAGATATGGAGTGGACTGGGTTTGATTGATTGGCTGGAGGTCAACGCATTGGCCCAAACGGCCATATTCTGTATGGTAACAGGTGGTCATTGGATCCTATCCCAGTGTACCTAGGAGTTTCAGTTTTGATTCTGGCAACAAAGGGGCTGGTTTAGCACACTGGGCTAAACAGCTGGCTTGCAATGCAGAACAAGGCAGCAGCGCGGGTTCATTTCCCGCACTGGCCTTCCCGAACAGGTGCCGGAATGTGGCGACTAGGGGCTTTTCACGGTAACTTCATTGAAGCCTACGTGTGACAATAAGTGATTATTATTATTATTAGCAAGAGTCAAGAACCGGCTATCTGTTCCTCCAGAAAGATTGCTGTGAGTGCTATCTCTCTCTCTCTCTCTCTCTCTCTCTCCAGAAAGGCAGCTAAAAACTGTAAGTACTATATTCTTGAAACTACAGAGACCTGAATGAAAGATTCAACAGAGAAGACCATTACAGGCTACAGAGACTTCAACCTGCAAGCTTGCTGTGCAGGATGGTGTGCCAGAAACCTCTGTGTATATCTGTTGTGTGTATGTGTTTGTGTGTACACACACATACATACATATACATAGAGAGGGGGTGGGGGCAAGTTAAAGTGGGAATTAAGTAATAGTTAACCAGTTGTATTTGTTGCATATTTCATTATAGTTCTTGCTATAAGTAAATAGTAATTGTGTTCTCATTTACAAACCTGGTGACTACAATTATCGGCAGCCAAGGGTTAAAGGCTTGGAATGTTTTGCGAAGAATTATTGGTTAGTTCCCTTGTGCTGTGCCTCCGGTTCAGGTGGGGTTGGAATTGACCTTGCACTAGTCAAAGGTGTTGTAACAGCTGCCATACCAATTAAGTATTTCCAGCACTTTGTTTTTATTTCAGATTTTCAGCATCCTCCACAATAATGGGCAGGAAACCGCTTTGTAAAAATTTCCGCTTGGTTACTGCATCCATTCAATGCCTCTGCCAGACCTTTATCATATACTCAAAGTGGCAAAACATCTAACTTCATTTTCAAACAACTGAATAAATAAACTGTAATATGTTCAGAGTAAACATTACACTAAACCAGCTTGTCAAAAGGTAATAAATATTTGCAATCGCTGCCAAACTATTATTTTATAATTTAGCTTCATATAGAATTATAATTTTCTTAAAGTCTCATCAACTGCACAGCTAACCAGCAGAATGTATTCCTAGAAGTTTCAAATCAGCTTCATATTTTAAATTTCCCCCTCCCTTTAAATACTTGAACAGTAGCGCAAATGTGAATTACTGTCTGCTAAAATAGGAAAAATTGGCAGTCATAAGCTTAACTGAATCAACGCTCAGCATTGTGTCCTTGAACTGCATAGTCTTAGACACAATCTAAGAAACTGAGTTGGACTGGGACATGACTTTAAACGCAAGCTGATTTTTAAATTCCTTCAGGACAGAGACGGAAATAATTGGACCACTACAGAATTAAATCGAGACATTACTTAGCTTTGTCGTCCTAAAACTTACTACCTGTGTACGTCAATCCCAGAGGATTCACCGTAAAAAGGAGCCCCAGGCAACCAATTCAAAGATTATGCACAAATCAAGAGGTTGTGATATCTTAAAATGAAGTCTTACACTGTGATCACACAAGAAACGCCAGCAGAACTGAAAGGATTATGTTCACCAGTCCGTTCTGGTCCCTAGATCTTGAGATTTAAGTAACATTTTTCACTAAGATGTAGCAGTCCCTAATTTTTGTGTTGAGGTTTAGCATGCCAAAGCACCATGGTTAACCGATCTACTTTGTTGTAGTCAATCCATTTCTTTTATGGTTTGCAGCATTTTTCCTGAATTATTCTTTTTAGAATGCGTTATGTTTCAAACCAAAGCATAGTGATTATTTTGATGGTCCAGGATTATATTGGAAAAAAAGACACTGTGGGCCAAGATGGCTATCGCATTTTGTGGAGGTAGTTCCAGAGAAAAGTCGAGGTTTTCATCATAAGCGCTTATCTTTGTTCAAGTTACTGTTTGTTTCTACACTGTGTTTCTCCACTGAAGACCTTGCAAGCCTTCAGAGCTCAGAATAATGTCAACCCGAGATCAGCCCCATTTCAAGTCATACCCTCCTTTGGAGTTTAAAGTGTAACTGAAAATCAATATGATCATTCAACCCTTAAGCCTTTGAAACCTGCAGCGACAGAGTGCAAACAAAACACTGATATACTCAAGGTTAAATCTGAAACTTATGGAAATCTAAATTAAACATGGAAAATGTTCGAAATCTATAGCATCCCAATATACATTTAAAAAAAGAGATTTGATGGAGGCCCACTGAAATCTAATCCTATCTCCTCTTTAAATGTCATTTCTATTTCTATCCTGTGTATTAAGTTGGTGTCTTTCACACCAGGCAAAGCTGGTGCTCTCAGGATGCACTGTCTTCCCCTCATTGGTCAGGTGCTTTGCTCGGTTGCTTGGAATTTTCACTTTTTGTTTTTTAAATGCTACACGAAGGACTCAAAATATATAATGGCTGTAATTATGGTGTCATGGCCAACCATTAGTACCATCTAAACCCCATTATAAAGTCTTCGACTCAAATTTAGGTCCATCAGATTACACAAGACACTGTATAAAATTAGCCAGCACTGTGTCTAGTCTGGAATTCAATGGACTGGTCGGTTGTTTGGAAGGTACTTTTTATAAAATTAAGACTGTAATCAGTCTCAGTATCCATCTGGGATACCACGGGGGTTCAGGCAGAAGTGATATCAAAACTTATTTTCCCAGCTGACACCAAGGAATTCCATCGCCAATTTGGGATTTGGGAAGAAACGGAGTCACACGGCAAGTGGCACTGCCTGAGAATGGGGTGGAGGCAGGTTCCATCGAAGCATTCTAAAGTGAATTTGACTTTTATCTGAAAAGAAAGAACGTGCAGAGTTACAAACAGGAGATGGGAGAATGACACAATGGGAATTTCTCATTTGGAGGGGCGGTGTACACACAATGGGCTGAATGGCCTCCTCCTGTGATTCACAGAAACTTAGTGGGTAGTGAGCTGGACCAGGTTGTGGGGTAGGATTCGACAAACTTTGTGATGACCATATCATTAGGTCAGCAGCTCAACTTGGGGGTGTTACACATGACAACACGACTGCAAGTAGTTCAGTTAAGCAAACCACAGTTGCCTGGAATGGCAATGGAATCAGTGGCAAGTGTACAGCAACTGCACTCATTGGTCAGGGAATATAATTGCCTCCAGCATCCCCAATTGGATGAGGGAACAGACGAGAGTGGTGAAAATAACAGCTACAACAAGTGAGGAAGAATCGAGTTGGCCAGTTGCAATGTCCCAAGTTGGATTTTCCATGTCACATGGTTTAAAACCTTGGGCTTTTGGTTTGCAACCAAATAACTGAAATATGCATTTTGTGTCAAAGGAAGATCATGACTACACCCCAAGAACCTTCAAAGAAATAATGCAGACGATGCTACTAGATATTGGTAACCTAAATCTAATGACTAAAGTGCAATATCATTTCATTTCAGTTTGAATTGCTTTGAAACCTACACTGGGTTTCCTGCATTGTCAGACAAATGATATGCAGCAAGTCTTATAGGTGATCTTTCAGCCGGAGATTCATAGCATTAATGGCAAAAGGCAACAAATGAATAGGGAGCAATTTACAGTTTCATGAAAGGAAAATGTGAGACTAAATTCAGCGCAGTTATTGAGTTTCCTTCATCCAGATGAGTAAGAAGGTATTCTCTGCAAAATTCTTGAAAAGGGTTTTCAGAACAGACAGAAGAGCAGATGGAGTAGGCAATTAGAACTTTTATGAGTAATACAAGAAGCATTTTATCGGGGTTTGGTTCCCCCGATGACCAGGGAGAGAAATCATGGGCCTCGGTGCTTCTCCTGTCTCCAGGCACTCAGGTATGTCTGTGCAACATAAGAGGTCAGAGAACAAAGACTGAATGCTTCACAATTGGATTTGCTTCCTCATCAGCAAGTCTGAAGACTCTGTTGATTATTGCTTCTCACTACAATAGATTTTCAATATCTACTATGCCACACGATATTTCAATATCTCAAAAAACTCAATACAAAACACCAAGATAGAGTGGAATAATAGGTAATGTTGCTAACTTTTGGTTGGTTCAATTGGCTCTGTTTTATAACCTTTGCTCTCGAGTCGCCAGGTATCTTTATACCGCCACAAGGTTCAAGTTCAAGTAACGATCAATAACTCAATACACCAATTAGTAAGATTCAAATCAAAGCACATTTATTATACACAGTAAATCGCTACTCATGCATAAATTCTACTTTCTAAGCTATTTCTACAACTAACAGGCCTATACTTAGCTTCGGACTGGCCCACCAGGTCAGGGGAACAAATGGCCTTTCTTTCGGATTCTGAAACTGCGGGATTCAAAGTTGGTATGGACTGGTAGCTAGGAGCGCCTAACTCGTAGCGAGCGTTGACTTAAGACTTACGTTCGTGGAGGCAGCTGGACAGGTCACTCTCAGGGGTTCCTTCGCATTGCTGAGTGACCCTGTCAAGAAGGACGATTTGAACTTGGGGGCTTTACTTTATAGTCCCCAGGGGCTTCCCGCCTTTCGGGGCAGACCCCGTACCTGGTTTCAAGTGATTGGACTTTGTTCCAATCACTTGGTTCGATTTCTCCAATACTGGAGTGGTTCCCTGATCGTTGGACGGTCTTTAAATGTCCGATAACCTCTTTTGTGTTGGCTCCTGCTGGCGCCGAGGAGTCTGGCTTGGCCTTGTTTACCTTAAATGTTTCGATTGTTCCCAGGGATCGCTCATTAGTATGTAGATGGCTACTACATTATTATGCCGATGGTTGCGGTATCGATGCTGTCTGGGCTTTTGCAGAGTCTAATACACAGTAAACTTGCACCTGCTAGTTTTTGCCTGTGTTGGCTGAATTTCCCTTCAGCCTTTGCTGTTCTCCATTTTAGGTCGGGAATTGGCCAGCTCAGGTGGCTACAGTAAGTAGACAAACGGACAAGATTGAAGTGAATGGAAAGACTCTTGAGAATTAGGTGCACTGTAAAACAGGTTACTGCTTCACTCTGAGCCCTTTATGCACTCCTGTCCTGGCAATCTTACCCCACAAAGCCTGCTCAGGTTAACTTTCAGGAGCAACAAAATAAACAGAACTCCAGACATGATTCCACCCTTTGTTCGCAAGATATTTATGGATGACAAAGGCACGTAGCCCAGTTCATCTCATTGATCCCAGCATGACATACAAACATAGCAATTAGGAGCAGGGGTAGACAATTCAGCCCCTGTGCCTGTTCTGCCATTTGGTAACATTTGTCTACATTATGCCAGTAATTCAAAAGTTCTAAATTAGCTGTAAAGACATAGGAGATACTGTGAAATGTGCAGTATAAACGTAGGGTTTGTCTTTCTTTCATTACACCTGTATGCAATACGCAGAGTGATTGTAACAATGGTCAAATTGGAGGGAGAATGCTGATTCCGTAAAGATGATAAATCACAGAACAATCAACTGATGTTAGGAAAGTGGCTCCAAAGAAATCATGACGCTTTCAAAAACAATTCAAATCTGTATCGAATCAACCCCCAACATCCCCTTCAAACTTCCGCCAACTCCCTGCCCCGTCCCACCTTTTCCCCCCAATTCCCCACCCACCTCCTCCCCCAACTCCCAGCCCCCACCCACCTCCTCCCCCAACTCCCAGCCCCCACTCACCTCCTCCCCCAACTCCCAGCCCCCACCCACCTCCTCCCCCAACTCCCAGCCCCCACCCACCTCCTCCCCCAACTCCCACCCACCTCCTCCCCCAACTCCCAGCCCCCACCCACCTCCTCCCCCAACTCCCAGCCCCCACCCACCTCCTCCCAGCCCCCACCCACCTCCTCCCCCAACTCCCAGCCCCCACCCACCTCCTCCCCCAACTCCCAGCCCCCACCCACCTCCTCCCCCAACTCCCAGCCCCCACCCACCTCCTCCCCCAACTCCCAGCCCCCACCCACCTCCTCCCCCAGCTCCCACCCACCTCCTCCCCCAGCTCCCAGCCCCCACCCACCTCCACCCCCAACTCCCAGCCCCCACCCACCTCCACCCCCAACTCCCAGCCCCCACCCACCTCCACCCCCAACTCCCAGCCCCCACCCACCTCCACCCCCAACTCCCAGCCCCCACCCACCTCCTCCCCCAACTCCCAGCCCCCACCCACCTCCTCCCCCAACTCCCAGCCCCCACCCACCTCCTCCCCCAACTCCCAGCCCCCACCCACCTCCTCCCCCAACTCCCAGCCCCCACCCACCTCCTCCCCCAACTCCCAGCCCCCACCCACCTCCGGCCCCAACTCCCCTCCCAGCTCCGGCCCCAACTCCCCTCCCAGCTCCGGCCCCAACTCCCCTCCCAGCTCCGCCCCCAACCCCTCTCCCACCTCCGCCCCCAACCCCCCTCCCACCTCCGCCCCCAACCCCCCTCCCACCTCCGCCCCCAACCCCCCTCCCACCTCCGCCCCCAACCCCCCTCCCACCTCCGCCCCCAACTCCCCTCCCACCTCCGCCCCCAACTCCCCTCCCACCTCCGCCCCCAACTCCCCTCCCACCTCCGCCCCCAACTCCCCTCCCACCTCCGCCCCCAACTCCCCTCCCACCTCCGCCCCCAACTCCCCTCCCACCTTCGCCCCCAACTCCCCTCCCACCTTCGCCCCCAACTCCCCTCCCACCTTCGCCCCCAACTCCCCTCCCACCTTCGCCCCCAACTCCCCTCCCACCTTTTCCCCCCCCAACTCCCCTCCCACAACACCCCTCCAATCTTGCCCCACATTCCTCCTCTACCTTCTCCCCCAACATCCCTCCCACCTTCTCCCCCAACTCCCTGCCCCCTCCAACTTTCTCCCACAACTCCCCTCCCCTGCAGCCTTCTCCCACATCCCTCCTCTACCTTCTCCCCAACTCCCCTGCCCTCCAACCCTTACCTCAACTCCCTGCCCCTCCAACCTTCTCCCCAACTCTCTGCCCCCCCACCTATTCCCCAACTCCCCTCCCACCAACTCCCCACCCCCTTCAACCCTCTCCCTCAACTCCCCATCCTTCCAAATTCTCTCCCAACTACCCCCCCCACCCTCCAATCTTCCCCCCCCAACCCTCTAACCTTCCACTCAACTCCCACTGCCCTCCAGCCTCCCCCCCCCCTCCTCCAACCTCCCTGCCCCCCAACAAGATCACTCGTGAGCCAAAACAGAGTTCCTTCTCTGAATTGAGCAGTGGTATTTCGATTCAGGTATTTCCACAAGACAGTTCACAAAAGAGCAGTTCAGAACACTGTACTGTACCTTCTGGATCTTCGGGTTTCCGAACCTTCTCCCATTCCTCCTGTCTTTGTTTGCGTCTTTCATCTAACTCAGCTTCAGTTACAAACCGTTTCTTAATGAGGCTATCTTCGGTCCCGCTGTCCATTCTTCAATGACGCGAAACTGTAATAATAATAATCTTTATTATGTTACAAGTAGGCTAACATTAACACTGCAATGAAGTTACTGTGAGGAATTTGACTATTTTATCTACTGTTGTGCAAGCTCACATTTGTTGTCAAAAACCTGTACTTATATTTAAAGAAAAACTGAGTAATATATCGTCCAAAGACTTAGACATGGTTGTGTTAACGTTCTGCAGACTTACTTCTGACACAGGGCTCAAGACCAGTTCCTCAAACGTTGTAAACATTCAAATTGCATTTTCAGTGATTAACTATTTTCTCAAAGAACTAGGCTGTTTCCCCCATTTTATGTACATTGTTACATGCACCCCGTCATTGCAAGGTCATTGGAGACTCCATAGTTAGGGGGATAGATAGGAGATTCTGTGGGAACGAGAGAGACTTGTGGTTGATGTGTTGCCTCTCAGGTGCCAGGGTCCGTGATGTCTCGGATCATGTTTTCGGGATCCTTAAGGGGGAGAGGGAGCAGCCCCAAGTCGTGGTCCACATAGGTGCCAACGACATAGGTAGGAAAAGGGATAGGGATGTAAGGCAGGAATTCAGGGAGCGAGGGTGGAAACTTAGATCTATGACAAACAGAGTTATGGTCTCTGGGTTGTTACCCATGCCACGTGCTAGCGAGACGAGGAATAGGGGGAGAGAGGAGTTGAACACGTGGCTACAGGGATGGTGCAGGAGGGAGGGTTTCAGATTTCTGGATAATTGGGGCTCATTCTGGGGTCGGTGAGACCACTACAAACGGGATGGTCTACACCTGGACCAGAGGGGTACCAATATCCTTGGGGGGGGGGGGGGGGGGGGGGGGGGGGGGGGGGGAAAGAGAGAGAATTTGCTAATGCTCTTCGGGAGGGTTTAAACTAGTTCAGCGGGGGATTGGGAACCTGAATTGTAGCTCCAGTATAAAGGAGGTTGAGAATAGTCATGAGTAAGGCTTTAAAGTTGCAGGAGTGTACCGGCAGGCAGGAAGGTGGCTTAAAGTGTGTCTTCTTCAATGCCAGGAGCATCCGGAATAAGGTGGGTGAACTTGCAGCATGGGTTGGTACCTGGGACTTCGATGTTGTGGCCATTCGGAGACATGGATAGAGCAGGGATATTTCAGTAAGCTCAGTAGATATTTCAGTAAGCTCAGGGAAGGTGGTAAAAGAGGGGGACGGGTGGCATTGTTAGTCAATGACAGTATTACGGTGGCAGAAAGGACGTTTGATGAGGACTCGTCTACTGAGGTAGTATGGGCTGAGGTTAGAAACAGGAAACGTGAGGTCACCCTGTTCGGGGTTTTCTATAGGTCTCTGAAAAGTTCCAGAGATGTAGAGGAAAGGATTGCAAAGCTGATTCTGGATAGGAGCGAAAGCAACAGGGTAGTTGTTAAGGGGGACTTTAGCTTTCCAAATATTGACTGGAAACACTATAGTTCGAGTACTTTAGATGGGTCCATTTTTGTCCAATGTGTGCAGGAGGGTTTCCTCACACAGTATGTAGATAGGCCAACGAGAGGCGAGGCCATATTGGATTTAGTACTGGGTAATGAACCAGGACAGGTGTTAGATTTGGAGGTAGGTGAGCACTTTGGTGATAGTGACCACAATTCCATTAGGTTTACTTCAGTGATGGAAAGGGATAGGTATATACCGCAGGGCAAGAGTTATATCTGGGGGAAAGGCAATTATGATGCGATGAGGCAAGACTTAGGATGCATCGGATGGAGAGGAAAACTGCAGGGGATGGGCACAATGGAAATGTGGAGCTTGTTCAAGGAACAGCTACTGCTTGTCCTTGATAAGTATGTACCTGTCAGGCAGGGAAGAAGTGGTCGAGCGAGGGAATCGTGGTTTACTAAAGCAGTCGAAACATTCGTCAAGAGGAAGAAGGAGGCTTATGTAAAGATGAGACATGAAGGTTCAGTTTGGGCGCTCGAGAGTTACAAGTTAGCTAGGAAGGACCTAAAGAGAGAGCTAAGAAGAGCCAGGAGGGGACATGAGAAGTCTTTGGCAGGTAGGATCAAGGATAACCCTAAAGCTTTCTATAGATATGTTAGGAATAAACAAATGACTAGGGTAAGAGTAGGGCCAGTCAAGGACAGTAGTGGGAAGTTCTGCGTGGAGTCCGAGGTGATAGGAGAGGTGTCAAATGAATATGTTATCATCAGTATTCACACAGGAAAAAGACAATGTTGTTGAGGAGAATACTGAGATTCAGGCTACTAGACTAGAAGGGCTTGAGGTTCATCAGGAGGAGGTGTTAGCAATTCTGGAAAGTGTGAAAATAGATAAGTCCCCTGGGCCGGATGGGATTTATCCTAAGATGCTCTGGGAAGCTAGGGAGGAGATTGCGTAGCCTTTGGCTTTGATCTTTAAGTCATCTTTGCCTACAGGAATAGTGCCAGAAGACTGGAGGATAGCAAATGTTGTCCCCTTGTTCAAGAAGGGGAGGAGAGACAACCCCGGTAACTATAGACCACTAAGCCTTACTTCTGTTGTGGGCAGTCTTGGAAAGGTTTATAAGAGATAGGATGTATAATCATCTGGAAAGGAATAATTTGATTAGAGATAGTCAACACGGTTTTGTGAAGGGTAGGTCATGCCTCACAAACTTTATTGAGTTCTTTGAGAAGGTGACCAAACAGGTGGATGAGGGTAAAGCAGTTGATGTGTTGTATATGGATTTCAGTAAAGCGTTTGATAAGGTTCCCCATGGTAGGCTACTGCAGAAAATACGGAGGCATGGGATTCAGGGTGATTTAGCAGTTTGGATCAGAAATTGGCTAGCTGGAAGAAGACAAAGGGTGGTGGTTGATGGGAAATGTTCAGATTGGAGTCCAGTTACTAGTGGTGTACCACAAGGATCTGTTTTGGGGCCACTGCTGTTTGTCATTTTTATAAATGACCTGGAGGAGGGCGTAGAAGGATGGGTGAGTAAATTTGCAGATGACATTAAAGTCGGTGAAGTTGTGGACAGTGCGGAAGGATGTTACAAGTTACAGAGGGACATAGATAAGCTGCAGCGCTGGGCTGAGAGGTGGCAAATGGAGTTTAATGCAGAAAAGTGTGAGGTGATTCATTTTGGAAGGAATAACAGGAAGACAGAGTACTGGGCTAATGGTAAGATTTGTGGCAGTGTGGATGAGCAGAGAGATCTCGGTGTCCATGTACATAGATCCCTGAAAGTTGCCACCCAGGCTGAGAGGGTTGTTAAGAAGGCGTACGGTGAGTTAGCTTTTATTGGTAGAGGGATTGAATTTCGGAGCCATGAGGTCATGTTACAGCTGTACAAAACTCTGGTGGGACCAGTACAAGCAGGATGGGTTGCATTTGAACCAGAGGGGCACCAATATCCTGGGAGGGAGGTTTTCTAGTACTCTTCGGGAGGGTTTAAACTAATTTGGCAGGGGAATGGGAACCGGATTTGTAGTCCAGCAACTAAGGTAGCCGATATTCAGGACGCCAAAGTGTGTAGTGAGGCAGTGGGGAAGGGAACACTGACAAAGGAGAGTACTTGCAGGCACGGAGATGGGTTGAAGTGTGTATACTTCAATGCAAGAAGCATCAGGAATAAGGTGGGTGAACGCAAGGCATGGATCGGTACTTGGGACTACGATGTGGTGGCCATCACGGAAACTTGGATAGAAGAGGGGCAGAAATGGTTGTTGGAGGTCTCTGGTTATAGATGTTTCAATAAGATTAGCGAGGGTGGTAAAAGAGGTGGGGGGTGGCATTTTTAATTAGAGATAGTATAATAGCTGCAAAAAGGAAGTTCGAGGAGTATCTGCCTACTGAGGTAGTATGGGTTGAAGTCAGAAATAGGAAAGGAGCAGTCACCTTGTTAGGAGTTTTCTATAGGCCCCCCAATAGTAGCAGAGATGTGGAGGAACAGATTGGGAAACAGATTTTGGAAAGGTGCAGAAGTCACAGGGTAGTAGTCATGGGTGACTTCAACTTCCCAAACATTGAGTGGAAACTCTTTAGATCAAACAGTTTGGATGGGGGGGGGGGGGGGGGGGGGTGTTTGTGCAGTGTGTCCAGGAAGCTTTTCTAACACAGTATGTAGATTGTCCGACCAGAGGGGAGGCCATATTGGATTTGGTACTTGATAATGAACCAGGGCAAGTGATAGATTTGTTAGTGGGGGAGCATTTTGGAGATAGTGACCACAATTCTGTGACTTTCACTTTAGTAATGGAGAGGGATAGGTGCGTGCAACAGGGCAAGGTTTACAATTGGGGAAGGGTAAATACGATGTTGTCAGACAAGAATTGAAGTGCATAAGTTGGGAACATAGGCTGTCAGGGAAGGACACAAGTGAAATGTGGAACTTGTTCAAGGAACAGGTACTACGTGTCCTTGATATGTATGTCCCTGTCAGGCAGGGAAGAGATGGTCGAGTGAGGGAACCATGGTTGACAAGAGAGGTTGAATGTCTTGTTAAGAGGAAGAAGGAGACTTGTGTCAGGCCGAGGAAACAAGGTTCAGACAGGGCGCTGGAGGGATACAAGATAGCCAGGAGGGAACTGAAGAAAGGGATTAGGAGAGTTAAGAGAGGGCATGAACAATCTTTGGCGGGTAGGATCAAGGAAAACCCCAAGGCCTTTTACACATATGTGAGAAATATGAGAATGACTAGAGCGAGGGTAGGTCCGATCAAGGACAGTAGCGGGAGATTGTGCATAGAGTCTGAAGAGAAAGCAGAGGTCTTGAACAAGTATTTTTCTTCTGCATTTACAAATTAGAGGGGCCATATTGTTGGAGAGGACAGTGTGAAACAGACTGGTAAGCTCGAGGAAATACTTGTTAGGAAGGAAGATGTGTTGGGCATTTTGAAAAACTTGAGGATAGACAAGTCCCCCGGGCCTGACAGGATATATCCAAGGATTCTATGGGAAGCAAGAGATGAAATTGCAGAGCCGTTGGCAATGATCTTTTCGTCCTCACTGTCAACAAGGGTGGTACCAGGGGATTGGAGAGTGGCGAATGTCATGCCCCTGTTCAAAAAAGGGACTAGGGATAACCCTGGGAATTACAGGCCAGTTAGTCTTACTTCGGTGTTAGGCAAAGTAATGGAAAGGGTACTGAAGGATAGGATTTCGGAGCATCTGGAAAGACACTGCTTGATTAGGGATAGTCAGCACGGATTTGTGAGGGGTAGGTCTTGCCTTACAAGTCTTATTGAATTCTTTGAGGAGGTGACCAAGCATGTGGATGAAGGTAAAGCAGTGGATGTAGTGTACATAGATTTTAGTAAGGCATTTGATAAGGTTCCCCATGGTAGGCTTATGCAGAAAGTAAGGAGGCATGGGATAGTGGAAAATTTGGCCAGTTGGATAACAAACTGGCTAACCGATAGAAGTCAGAGAGTGGTGGTGGATGGCAAATATTCAGCCTGGAGCCCAGTTACCGGTGGCGTACCGCAGGGATCAGTTCTGGGTCCTCTGCTGTTTGTGATTTTCATTAATGACTTGGATGAGGGAGTTGAAGGGTGGGTCAGTAAATTTGCAGACGATATGAAGATTGGTGGAGTTGTGGATAGTGAGGAGGGCTGTTGTCGGCTGCAAAGAGACATAGATAGGATGCAGAGCTGGGCTGAGAAGTGGCAGATGGAGTTTAACCCTGAAAAGTGTGAAGTTGTCCATTTTGGAAGGCCAAATATGAATGCGGAATCCAGGGTTAATTGTAGAGTTCTTGGCAATGTGGAGGAGCAGAGAGATCTTGGGGTCTATGTTCATACATCTTTGAAAGTTGCCACTCAAGTGGATAGAGCTGTGAAGAAGGCCTATGGTGTGCTAGCATTCATTGACAGAGGGATTGAATTTAAGAGCCGTGAGGTGATGATGCAGCTGTACAAAACTTTGGTAAGGCCACATTTGGAGTACTGTGTACAGTTCTGGTCGCCTCATTTTAGGAAGGATGTGGAAGCTTTGGAAAAGGTGCAAAGAAGATTTACCAGGATGTTGCCTGGAATGGAGAGTAGGTCTTACGAGGAAAGGTTGAGGGTGCTAGGCCTTTGCTCATTAGGACGGAGAAGGATGAGGGGCGACTTAATGGAGGTTTATAACATGATCAGGGGGATAGATAGAGTAGACAGTCAGAGACATTTTCCCCGGGTGGGACAAACCATTACAAGGGGACATAAATTTAAGGTGAATGGTGGAAGATATAGGGAGGATGTCAGAGGTAGGTTCTTTACCCAGAGAGTAGTGGGGGCATGGAATGCACTGCCTGTGGAAGTAGTTGAGTCGGAAACATTAGGGACCTTCAAGCAGCTATTGGATAGGTACATGGATTACGGTAGAATGATATAGTGTAGATTAATTTGTTCTTCAGGGCAGCACGGTAGCATTGTGGATAGCACAATTGCTTCACAGCTCTAGGGTCCCAGGTTCGATTCCGGCTTGGGTCACTGTCTGTGCGGAGTCTGCACGTCCTCCCCGTGTGTCCGTGGGTTTCCTCCGGGTGCTCCGGTTTCCCCCCACAGTCCAAAGATGTGCAGGTTAGGTGGATTGGCCATGATAAATTGCCCTTCGTGTCCAAAATTGCCCTTAGTGTTGGGTGGGGTTGCTGGGTTCTGGGGATAGGGTGGAGGTGCTGACCTTGGGTAGGGTGCTCTTTACAAGAGCCGGTGCAGACTCGATGGGCCGGGTGGCCTCCTTCTGCACTGTAAATTCTATGATAATCTATGATTAATCTAGGTCAAAGGTTCGGCACAACATCGTGGGCCGAAGGGCCTGTTCTGTGCTGTATTTTTCTATGTTCTATGTTTGGAGTATTGCGTGCAATTCTGGTCGGCGCATTAGAGGAAGGATGTGGAAGCATTGGAAAGGGTGCAGAGGAGATTTACCAGAATGTTGCCTGGTATGGAGGGAAGTTCTTATGAGGAAAGGCTGAGGGACTTGAGGCTGTTTTCGTTAGAGAGAAGAAGGTTAAGAGGTGACTTAATTGAGGCATACAAGATGATCAGAGGATTGGATAGGGTGGACAGTGAGAGCCTTTTTCCTCGGATGGTGATGTCTAGCACGAGGGGACATAGCTTTAAATTGAGGGGAGATAGATACAAGACAGATGTCAGAGGTAGGTTCTTTACTCAGAGAGTAGTAAGGGCGTGGAATGCCCTGCCTGCAACAGTAGTGGACTCGCCAACACTAAAGGCATTCAAATGGTCATTGGATAGACATATGGGATAAGGGAATAGTGTAGATGGGCTTTAGAGTTGTTTCACAGGTCGGCGCAACATCGAGGGACGAAGGGTCTGTACTGAGCTGTAATGTTCTATGTTCTATGAGTACCTATCATACTCAATCAGACCATGCTTGCAAAACTCAGAACATAATGTCTAACATTACAGACCATGCTTGCAAAACTCAGAACATAATGTCTAACATTACATGTGATTCTGCAATTGAGCAGAACTTGCTAAACAACCCAGAGCGTGCCAAGAATTACACCAACAACCAATTTAACATTCAGTCGGGCTCATAATGTGGCTCACTTACACATGCTAGAAACAACATATATTCATACACAAAGCCTTGTCCTCCAAAGACGAAAGGAAAATGTCCAGGCATTGCACCTTTCTAAAAATTAAACAAAAGCCTGGGGGAAATAATTCCCTGGTGCATTCCCCATGACAACGCCTCAACCAAGTTAACTTGCCAACCAATCACCACCCTTTTTTCATGCAGTGTAAATTGATGCTCTCGTTGAAATTTTGCAATCTGTGTGCTGACGAGTGAAGGATGAAAAGCTTTGACCACGTCTCTTTTTTAACAACACTTCGGTTCTGTACTACTGAACGATTTAAAATAATATACATGCAATAAACTTGGCCAACCAGTTGAATAGCATATTAGACAGAAATTAAATCTTAAATTAGACTAACAGCCACCACTCACAGCCAATAAACTCTTGGCACTTCTTTTCATAAATGCTGATTTCCTATCAAGGCACAGGAGTTTAACCATTGCAAGTATGCATTCCATGGAAGCAACACTTTCACAGGATGACTGATTAATCAACTGGAGGCACACAACTAACTTCCATGACTGAACCATTGGAGCTCCCCATTTGTGAACAGCATTTGGCTGAAGCAAAGGTCTTCCTCATATCAACACATAGCTGTCCCCTGCATGCTCCTTGCAAGAACTTAAGATATAGAAATAGACCATATGGCCTCATAAGTCTGCTCCACCATTCAATACATTCCATGTTTGATCTTCTGCAGCAACTCCCCGAGAGATCAAGAATATATTCATCCGAGTCTTTAATGCAGTCAACGATGGAGCATCCACAATTCCCTTGGGTATTGAATTCCAAAGATTCACAGCCCTCAGTGTTGAGTGAGGAAATTACGTATCTCATTCTTAAATTGAGGTATACAAGATGATAAACAGTATGGATAAAGTAGACGTGGAGCAGATGCTTCTTCTTGTGGGACAATCTAGAACGAGAGGTCACGGATTTAGGATAAGAGATAGCAAATTTAAAATGGAGTTGAGGAGAAACTACTTCTCCCAAAGGGTTGTGAATCTGTGGAATTCGCTACCCCAAAGTGCGGTGAGACAGTGAGTAAATTTAAGCAGGAGTTAGTTAATTGGTAATGGGTTGAAGGATTATAGAGACGCCAAATGGCCTAATGCTGCTCCTGTATCTTATGAACCTATAAATGATCACATCTTTATCCTGAGGATGTACCCCATGTCTGTACTCTAACTCGCATCAAGTCCTGTTCACCCATTCTACATTGGTCCCCAGTCCAACAATTTTAATTCTCATCCTAATTTAAGTCTCTCCATTTCTTTGCTCTTCTCTAACTCTGCAACCTTCTACAGCCCTCGAACACCCAGAGATCTCTGCACTAATCCAATTCTGGACTCCTGCACATCCCATATTAAAAGACATTAAAGAATTGGATGAATATCCTCTTGGTCTCTCAGGGAGTTGCTCCAAACATTGAATGGTGGAGCAGACTTATGAGGCCATATAGTCCATTTCTATATCTTAAGTTCTTGCAAGGAGCGTGCACATCCCTACTGACCGCAGTGCATTCAACTGCCAGAGTCCTAATTCACTGGAATTAAGTGTTTTTAAATATTTTTGTTGAAGATTTTCCATTAATAACTCAATTACAACAGGTAGAACAAATATTACATCATACAATAAAGCAGAAACCCAACCAACCATATAAATCCCATCCAAAAGGAAAAACCCCTCTCTAATCACTGGAATCCCATCCTTAAACCTCTGTCTCTCCAGTTCTCTCTCCTCCTTTAAGATGCTCCTTAAAAGACTACCTGATCTGTCCCAATGTCTCATAGAATAATAGAATGCCCACAGTGGAGAAGATGGCCATGGTGCAAGTCTGCACCAACCTTCCAAAAGAGCATCACACCCAGGTCCAATACCCCAGCCTATCCCCGTAACCTCACCTCACCTTGGGCGAAATCTATCATGGCTAATCCATCTAACCTACACATCTTTGGACTGTGGGAGGAAACCGGAGCACCCGGGAGGAAGGGAGAACGTGCAGCTGCCGCACAGGTAATCACCCAAGATCAGAATCGAACCCTGGTCTCTGGCACTGTGAGAAGCAATGCTAACCACGATGCCACCGTGCTGTCTCAAGTCACTCATGTCTAACTCTGTTTGATAATGTTGCGGTAAAGCACCTTGGGATGTTGACTACATTTAAAGTGCTATACAATTGCAAGTTAGTGTTTTCCTCGCTAAACATTCAACATAGTCTCCGGTTAATGTTATTTTGTGAAGTGGCAATTTGTTGACATATGGGGCACCATTAAATTGTTTGTGAATGTATTCCAAGGTGGTGTATAAATGTATTCAAATTCCGCCTCAGCATAAAGGATCAAATATTCTCAGTCAACTTTGCTTTCTTTTTCAATAGCTGAATGAGCTTTTAAACAAAAGAAAAGCACCACTTGCAAGTTGTTGTCACTGGTGCTCCCTATGTACACTTGTAGGTGAATCGCAAGATGGTGGTCCATGTCGGCTTATTTTTGACAACAGTGGCCAAATATTGTGACCAAATCCAATCTTATTTTGTGAATCAGACATGACAGGCTCATGGCCTAAAGCAACTGAAACAGCTACACCGCAGAGGTATCACGGACAAAGCTGGGTTGGGTGGGGGTTTATCTTCGCTTCCACATTATGTTCACTCAGTCTTGAATGATAGGCAATATTGAAGGGATGGATGGGAAGAAGAAATGGTTTTACAAAATAATTTTGTTTCATGAGAATTACCTTCAGGGCATATCTTGCACAAGTCATGATTGCAGCAATCTTTTTTCCCCTTACAAATGGCTATCCTAGAAAAATTGAAACCTCCACAGCAAAAGACAGTATACACAGCTGGTATGAACCACTAATTTAAAAATAACCTGTTTCTTTCCTCCATCAAAATGACTACAGGCTAAAATAAACAATCCAACACACACGAGCTAAACTATATTAAACAGGAGCCAATTATCAGCCCGCAACTACGATTGCAACAGTGCACGTACAGTGACAGTATGCACAGTACCCACACAGTTCATTTACTGCAAAATAATAATGACGTCAAAGGACTCAAATAGTATGTTGTAAATTACACTCATCACTAAAGACGGGAGTAAAAGCAAAACTTCTGACACTTCTTAAAACAAAATAGTTTGCCTGAGTGCTGTGCAGAGTGGAAACAAAAATAAATAAGTTCCATTTAAGTCATTACAGTGCATGCAGTGGTGTGGTCATGGCATTCAATGTTGCTCCAACAGTGTCACTAAGCTACAGGCCAGGAGTTTTTTTTTTTTTTAAATTGGATTAAGCAGTCTAATGCTGTCATTGGGATTTTAGTATTGTTACAATAGGAAGATGTCAGGAAATTGGATCCTGGAATGGGATTGAAGATTTGGTGGGCAATGTAAGGGTTAACAGACTGAGGGTAAAACTACTCTGGGGTGCTCACCCCAGTCCAAGGCCAGGATCTCCACATCATGGTAAAACTACTAGCAGAGTCAGAGGTATACACCCACACGTGGCCTGAAATATTATTGTCCCATTCAAACTTAAACTCGTTGATGGGAATAAACAGAATACTCCAATTCAACTGGGGGGATTCGCTCAAGATCCAATGTGCTCCGGGACACTCTGATCTGACCAGCTATTAGCCCATTATACAGAGTCGGATGGCCTCTTTTGTGATTGGGCGTATGCACACATTTCAGGGCAAAGAAAAGATTCGGAGGTGGGCCAGGGCGACTCGGGACTGCAGCTGGAAAGGAAATCGTATCCAGATCTACCAAGACATTGGTGCTGACCTGGCCAAGAGATGGGAGGGTTTAATAAGGCTGAGGCAATGCTTTTTCAGAGCAAGTTTCAGTTTGGGGAAGTGTACACAGCCAAATTTTGGGTAACTTTCAAGGACCAGGACCATTATTTCTTGATGCCAGAGGAGGCAAATAACTCTGTTAAGGAGCATGGATTGGGAAAGGGCTGAGGAGGGGACTTTTCTACGGTCTGTATCTTTTGAGATATTTGTACCTGGTGTACAGTTTATGACCAGTTAAGTTTGTGCTTGCGTGGGTTCTTGAGTAAATTGATACTTGCATGTATGGGGGCTTCTTTGGTCAAATGGAGTGGGTAGGTGGAAAGGCATAGGTGGGGTAGCCACTGGGGTTTCAGGAGGTCCTGGAGTGAGTGGTTAGATGCATTCAGGGAAGATGCCTGGGCTGGACGGCTTTCCGACGGAATTTTATAAATAGATTTTGGTGGAGTTGGACCCCCACCTCTTGAGTATGTTTAATTAGGCAGTGGAAATGGAGGAGTTGCCGGCTATGCTGGCGCAGGCATCTATTTCACTGATCCCGATAAACGACAAGGACCCGATGGCGTGTGGGTCATTTAGGCCCATTTCCTTGTTGAACAAAGATGTGAAAGTGTTGGCCAAGCTGTTGGCGAGGCGGTTGGAGGGGTATGTGCTGGACTTGGTCTCAGAGGATCAGACGTGGTTCGTGAAGGGCTGGCAGCTCTCTAGTAATATTAGGAGGCTATTGAATGTAGTCATGATGTCTTTGGGGGAAGAAGGGAAAAGAGTGCCTGAGGTGATCGCATCTCTGGATGCAGAGAAGACCTTTGACCAGGTGGAGTGGCAGTACTTGTTCGAGGTCCTTGGGAGGCTTGGATTTGGGCCAAAGTTCATGGCTTGGGTACGGCTATTATACACGTTCCCTGTGGTGGGGTGAGAATGAACGAGTCAAATTCAGGGTATTTTAGGCTGTAAAGGGGCCAACTGGGTTGCCCGGTGTTGCCATTGTTGTTTGCGTTGGCAATTGACTTCCTTGGCAATTGTGCTCAGAGCTTCATGAGTGGCAGGGGATTGTGTGCGAGTGCTTTTGTGGGTTGGGGGGGGGGGGGGGGGGGGGGAGAGAGCATAGGGTGCCTTTATACACCGATAATTTATTGTTGTATGTGGCAAATCTAATGTAAAGTATGGGGAGAATCATGGACTTATTGGGGTTTATTCTGGGTACAAATTGAATGCTGGGAAAAGTGAGATCTTCCCGGTGAATGCTCAGTGTTTAAGTGCGAACTTGGGGGCCCCGCCATTTAATGTGACTAGTGTTAGATTTCAGTATCTAGGGATTCAGCTGGCACATGACTGGGACACTATGCACAAGTGGAACCTGGCGGGCCTGGTAGAGGGAGTTAGAGGGGATTTGAAAAGATGGGACACCCTGCATTTGACATAGACGAGGAGGGTACATGTGGTAAAGATGCATACGTTGCCAAGGTTCTTGTTTATTTTTCAAACTCCCAATTTTTCTTCCCAAGGCTTTTTTCCAGAGGGTGGATAAACTGATCGCAGAGTTTGTTTGGGCATATAAGACACCGAGGGTTAGCAGGGCTTTGCTGCACAGAAGACGGCGGCAGAAGGGGGGGGGGGGTTCCCAAACCTGCTGCATTATTGTTGAGTAGCAAATGCTGAGAAGGTGAGATGGTGGTTTGGGGGGGGTGGGGGGGGGGGGGGGGGGGTGCTGGGTCCGGCTGGAGGAGGACTCTTGTCAGGGGGCGGGTTTGAGAGCCCTGGTGACAGTCCCGTTGCCATTTTCCCTGGGGACATAAACGTGCAGCCCAGTGGTGGAGCCCTCAGTTAAGATTTGGAATCAGTTGAGGAGTCCCTTCAAATTAGGGAATATGTCTGTATTGACCCCATTATGTGGGAATGGTAGGTTTGCACCAGAAGGGATGGATGGGATATATGGGAGGTGACAGAAGGAAGGGATAGAGCGGTTAAGAAACCTATTTGTAGAGGATACGTTTGCAGGGTTGGAGCAAGTGCGAGAGAGGTTTGAGTTACCATGGGGAAGTGAGTTCAGATACTGGCAGGTGCGGGACTTTGCGCGGAAGGAACTGCTCTCGTTTCCTCCGTTACCAGATTATATACGCTGGTAGAGAAGTTGCTCGTCCCGGACGCGTAGGGAGAAAGGAAGGAGGGATATCTATGGGTGGTTGGGAGAGAAGGCGGTGGCCCTACTGGAAGTGATCAAGCAGAAATGGAAGGAAGAGTTGGGAATCAAGTTGGGGTGGGGAATCTGTAATGAAATAATGCGATCTTCGGGGTATCGGAGGCGCCAGGGCTGCAGGAGTGGAATGGGGCCAATGTCGTGGCCTTAACTTCTCTAAAACCTGGCGATAGATATATTGAACTGGATGTCGGCAGCGCAGCCAGGGGCTGTGGTTTGGTTGGGGGATTTGTATGAATTTCTCAGGCTGGAGAATATAAATTTCGCCCTTAGGGGATGAGTGGAGGGGTTTTAACTGTGGTGGAGGCCATTTCTGTCCATGGTTGAGGAATTGTTTGTCGCGGGTAGAGCAGGAGGCTAGGTTGGGGGGAAAATTGAACAAACTGGATGTTCTGTGTTTATTTTGTGCTGTGTTAATATTTTGAGTGTGTTTGGAATAAAACCTATTTTTAAAAAAAATAACCAAGCCCTATTTCCCATGCAATCACTCCTGGTGCGCATTGATCTTTCCAGTCTTAAAAATAAAAAAAAATTGCAGTTCTGGTCCAGTATCTTAGCCACTGTTGGGATCTGACCAGGCATCCGTAACAGTACTTGTATGGGATTGTAATGATATACGTGCACCAGAATGCTGAAAAACCACCATTAGAACTAGAGATTCTGTCTTCTAAGCTTGGAACCTGCCTGGAGGGAGTGTATTGAGCTATCTAACAATGAGAATACAAAACTGAGCTTGCAAGCAGTTCCCTTAAGATTGTGCAGCAAACCAAAAGTTCCCGTGTAGGTCACGTGTATGTCAATCCCTTTAAGTTACTAAACTTGTGTTGCCACGCAAAACATTTAAAGGGCCCATCCGCTTAAACTTAATCGCCTGAGCAGTGCAAACAAAATTAGAACATTTGTAGAGTGCAAGAGATTTAAACATGTATCATGTTAAGGAAAGACAGTTAAGCTCATCAGTGCAATCAAACCAAAAAGGCCAATTACAGGAACTTTGAAAAGTTTTCTCCAACTCTGTAATCACAGAATCGACAGCGCAGAAGGACGCCATTAAGTCCATAGAGTCTGCACCGGCCCTTGGAAAGAACACCCAAATTAAACTCACACCTCCAGCCTATCCCCATAACTCCTAACCTTTTGGACACTAAGGGCAATTTAGCACAGCCAATCGACCTAATCACATCTTTGGACTGTGGGAGGAAACCGAAGCACCCGGAGGAAACCCACACACAGACAGGGAGAAAGTGCAAACTCCACACAGTCACCCGAAGCTGGAATTGAACCCGGGTCCCAAGAGTTGTGAGGCAACAGTACTCCTGAAGCAAGTCCTGAGGCATTACATTTCCCCATGACACACTACTACATGTACCTTCACCCACTCAGGTTCCATTTTCTTTAAGGTACAGCACTGTATAGGTCCAAAAGTGAATGTCTTCCTCCATCGTACCAGCCCAAAGATTGCATATAACTTCCTTACTCAATGTTACTTTCAATACTCTTCAATAGTCAAGTCCCACTTCAAGACTTAATGGTCATGGAAGGTGCATTCATAACATGGCGAAATACGTTGATTATCAGCCTGTCAATCTTTCCAGCACGCCTGATGGTAGGTAAAAAGAGTGAGAGAGCTTCCTGGTCAACCATACTCAGAAAGCATTAGCAAACGACTGCAGTACTTTGTCAAGCATAATAATGGGCCAATACAATGGAAGTACATGGTCACCAAAGCCTTCTTCGGACATGGTACTTAAAGAGGAGAACCCTTTAATTGACCTGCCTACACCACACAAATATCACTGTCCGTGTGTGCGTTGTATAATTTAATTGCATATTCACACTTCTCATCTAACTTTGAATATTTATCCTAATTTCCCTTTAAAAACTTTCTCCCAATGTAAACATCCATAGTACCTTTGGTCTTTCCTCATTACTCAAGTACTCAATCCCATTTAGGAACTTCTTTTGTACTTCCTCGAATTCATTGTGGTCGCCCTGTGATGCAGTCCCTAGAACTCTCAGCTAACAACTTGTTTTCTGTCCTTCAAGTCATACACCCCAAGATTCTTTCCATCACCATTGAATATTGTGCTGATAGCTTTAAATGTTTTCCTATAAGACCCTCTGTGATGCCTCATTTCTTGGAAACTATTCACATTTATTTTATATTCCCAATGCTTATTCCTTATTCTTGAACCACTGGAACAAGAGTTCAGTCTTGACTCAATGATAGAAAAACTAGAAACATTATCCCTCAACCACCATCACCAAAAAAGTGTCCTTTACGTCATTGTTATTTGCGGGAGTTTGCCGTGCACAAACTGGATGCTACATTTTCTCCATTACAACATTGACTGCACTCGAAAAATATGTTTTAGGTTGTAAAATACTTTAGAATGTCCTAAGCGTATTCAGGTAAACAGTAATAACCCCGTTGTCAAATCGTTAATCCTTTGAGAAAGTAAACACTCCTGCCCTGGCTCTGGAACCATTAAAAATGGACAAGCTGGGGAGTTTATACATGCAAGCACATACTGGCAAAATTCTCTCCCACTGGGCAAAATGCAATTCACAGCTCGCAATGTAACAGAGATCCTATAGCGCACTGTAAGCTTTGGCTAAAAGTAATGCAAAACTGTCACAATTGAAGTTAACTGATTGTTGTGCAAGTTTCCCTGTAGTTCATTGGTAGCGATAACTTGAGTAACCGTGAAACAAGAATGCAGTCTGGGAAGGAAAGCAAAGAAAGCAACTCACTCTGGGTAGCTTTCAACAACTGAAGACAGTCACATACAAAAGGAAACAAAGCAAGAGGTTGACATGTAAACACGCTGCATTATCAGAAGAAATCACCACCAGGGGAAATTTGCAATGAAAGTTGAAAGAAATTTAAAAATTTAATGAATGTTAATGCAGGACAGGCTGACATTTAAGCAAAATTAAAACTCAAGTCTCAATGGAGAGAATCAAAATCCAATTACTTTCATCAAAGTTTAATTTATTATGGATATTAAGGCCAAGGATCATCACATATTGCACGTTACTTTGATAGATCTCAATTATACTTAAAATGGACTATATTGCTCAAATTTCCCGTTTAAAAGAGATGGAAATAAAACACTCACTACTTTGTCTTTAATTTCACTTTCACATTGAAACATCTCAACTTAACATCAAGAAATCAGAAATCACCCAATCCCAATTCTTTCGCAATCCGTCAACTATCTTACTTAAATGAATCTTTTGAGAATCATACTGGAGGTGGGGTTAACAGAAATAAAAGTGACAATAAAAGCACAGCAATTGGGGAAAGCTATATATTTGGCTCCACATCCAATGGTACCAGAACTTCAAGAATAAGTGGACTTCCAATTTAGCGCTGTGCCGCAGACAGCAGATTTCAGTGTACAATTGGAACCTCCAATCCCTCCCTCATTATATGCTGCATGACAGGGTGGGAGCTCTGCAGACATTCTCTGGTTTAAATCCAGTCCACAGACCTGAGCATGTAATGTGGACTGACATTTCAGTATAATATTGAAGAAGCACTGCAATGTCAGCAGTGCTGGCCTTTGGATGAGATTCTAAACCAAGGCTTTTTTTATTCTCCAAGACAGATGCATAAGATCCCATGACACCACTATAAGCTACTTTGGGAGGGGGCAAAATATTCATTCCAAAATCAATATCAATCAAATAGACTATCTGGCCATTAACTCACTGATCTCCATGTGACCTCGATATATGCAAATTAGCTGCTGTATTTCCCTCAATTACAGCAATGGCTACTTCAAAAGCTGCTGTTGGTCTTGGGATGCCTCAGGGTTATAACAGCTTCTATATAAATGAAGGTTCTTTTATTCTTTGCCACTTGGAGATGAGATTTATTTATTTTATCCCCCGCCATTTGGAACACAGGGCCAAATCAACAGTCGCCTGACTTGAGACACACTGTTTACAGCTGTAGACGATAGCCAACCTCTGATTAGGTGCTCAACATGCCCAACGTGAGTTTTAAAAAAAATATATACTACCTGCTACAATCTAATGCTCACATTTACCTGGTATTGTCATAACTGATTTCATAGCCATTCATGCATCCATCCCTTGGTTATGAACAAAAGAAAGGAAAGTCTAAAACATATTTGCAAAACCCTTCAAATGCTTGAAAGTATCCCACTTCTCTTGGTTCTATTTTTAAAATATACATTTTGATTCAAACCAGGACATACATAAACATGAACAAATGATCCATCAGAAAACAGAACTCTGGGCAGCACGGTGGCACAGTGGTCAGCACTGCTGCCTCACGGCGCCGAGGTCCCAGGTTCGATCCCGGCTCTGGGTCACTGTCCATGTGGGGTTTGCACATTCTCCCAGTGTTTGCTTGGGTTTCGCCCCCACAACCCAAAGATGTGCAGGTTAGGTGGATTGGCCACACTAAATTGTCCCTTAATTGGAAAAAATGAATTGGGTACTCTAAATATATATATTTTTTAAACATAACTCGAGCCTCCAAAATTTTGCATTTTCTCCCCTTAACACCACACCCCAACTCCCTGCTGGCAACGAACAGATCCTCAAACAGGGACAAGAACAACCTCCATCTCACCCAGAACCCCCTCCCTTGAGCCCCGAAGGACAAACTTAATCTGATCCACTTTAAGGAATTCAGCAATATCCTCCAATCATGCTGACATCCTTGGCGGCTCCATCGACCTCCACTCCAATAGAATTCACTGCCGGGCTATCAGCCTGGCAAAAGCCACATCAGCCCCCTCCCCTCTAACAGGGAGGTGGTGGCGTAGTGGTATTGTCACTGGACTCGTGATCCAGAGGCACAGGGTAATTCTCTGGGGAACCGGTTTCTAATCCCAACATGGCTGATGGTGAAATTTGAATTCAATAAAAATCTGGAATTAAACATCCAATGATGACCATGAAACCATTGTCAATTGTCGTAAAAATCCATCTGGTTCATTAATGTCCTTTAGGAAAGGAAATCTGCCTTACTTCCCTGGTCTGACCTACATGTGACTCCAGAACCACAGCAATGGATTGGCTCTTAAATGCCCTCCGAAATGGTCTGGCAAATTAGGGATGGGGAACAAATGCTGGCTCAGCCAGCGACGCCCACATCCCATGAACCAGCAGTTCCAACAGCCCAGAGGCTCCCTCCACATCTCTCACACTTATCCTCTACCTCCGCAAAGATCCCTCCCTCACTCACCACCACCCTGCAACTAATATTTCTCCTGAAACTCCCAAGCGTGCAAACTTTCCTTTCACGCATTCCACCCCTTCCCTGTGCCACCACCTATATGTCACCTCCATCCCTGCCGGGCAAATCGGTTAATCCCAGAGATGGGGGCCAGCACAGGTACCGTCGAAATGCTGCCTCAGCTAGTTCCAAGCCTCTAAGAATAAAGCCACCACCAGACTCGCTTATACTTCCCCGGGGCAAACAGAAGCGGAGCAGCAGACAGAGCCCTCAAACCTACCCCCACACATGACGCCTCTTCCACGTGCACCCATTCCGCCCCTTCCTGCCCCCACCATTTCCGGATCTTTTCCGCATTCGGCGCCCAATAATAATACAGCAGGTTCAGGAATGCAAGCCCCCTCCGCCCACCACTTACTTTGTAAAAACACCCGTTGAATCCGCGGCGTCTTGCCAGCCCATACCAAAGCCAAGATTAACATGTCCACTTTACAAAAAAACACCTTTGGCAGGAATATCGGGAGGAACTTAAACACAAACCAAAATCTTGGCAGGACGTTCAGCTTGACCGCCTGCACCCGCCCAGCTAATGAAAGTGGGAGGGCATCCCACCTCTTCAGATCCCCTTTCACCCCCTCCATCAAGCCAGCCATATTCTATTTATGCATTGTGGCCCAATCACAAACCACCTGAATACCAAATACCTGAACCTACCCGGAGCCAGTTAAATGATAGGACACTCAAATCTGCCCCTCTCCCCAGGGCATTCACCAGAAACACTTCACTTTTGGTCATTCAATTTGTAGCCCGAAAAAGCGCCAAACCTTTCCAATGTACCCATAATCTTTTCCGTACAATCCAACAGATTAGAAATATACAGCAACAGGTCATCTGCATACAACGAGACTCTTATGCTCCATGTCTCTCTTTACAATACCTGCCCACTCCCCTGGTGCTCGGAGCGAAATAGCCACGGGCTCGATGTCCGACGTGAACAGAAGTGGGGATAACAGGCACCCCTGCCTTGTACCCCTCGATAGCCGGAAATCTCTCAAGCTAATCAAATTCATCCCAACGCTAGCCATGGGGCAGCATATAACAACCTTATTTTTCTTATGTTGTCGCTCCCCAAAGACAAATCTATCCAAGCTTCCATTAATGTGAACTTTGTCTACTACTTGACCAGAGCCATGTAGGTGAATTCTCTTGCAGATTTTCTTGTCTCAAACAACCCATGAAACTAAGAACTCATTGAGTGATTACAAATAGAACAATTTTCCCCCTCAGCAATTCAGTGAACAAGGATAGATGGAGAACAATGTAAACACTGATTATTGGTGGAAGCATATAGAGTTATTTAGAATTCAATTTGGGGTGCCAAAGGACAAGTCCAGGACAGAGATAAAATAACGTGCTACACCACAATGATGCTACCTTATTAAATGCTCTTCAAAAAGGTAAAAATAATCACTTTGGACTAAGCATCACTGGAATCGCTCAATTTCTGGCCATGAGTTCGATATCAAGTTAAGCTGCTGTGCAGTCTAACAACAACTTCTCATTCACAGAGCAAATGAAGTGTTTGTTTTCAAATACCTACCCACTCTTCCACTTGAAAAACCAGCAAATACATTTGCAACAAAAATATTGCATAATTGAAATGCCATCCAATCCTACACACTGCTATTCCAGATGGTTTTTCAGTGTTTCCACTTGTTAAATGTCATATCAAATATCTAAAAGCTTGTATAAGTAGCTGCCATTGCCCAAATACATAATTATATGATTAAATGAACGCAAGTACAATCTCTTTTTAAATCAATTTTCAGCTTCCAATTTTAGCCATCAAAATAGAATGCAGTAACGTCCACTGTCACTAACAGTCAACACTTGAATTAAGAAGTTATCCAAATCAGTCATTTTAGGTGAAGGGCTGCACGCTCCAATTACATTTATGTAATTGCTAATAACCTTATTTCTGTTTAATTGCAGCCAACTCCTTATATTTGTACAGTAGTAAGATACAGTCACAAAGGATATATTGTGGGAGAGGAGATTTAATAGAGGTATTAAAAATCATGAGGAGTCTGAACAAGGGAGAAAGGGAGAAACTGTTCCCATCGAGAACATGCAACGATCGAGAATGAGGATACACAGATTTCAAGCAAAAGCAACAGAAGGAAAAGCATTATTTCCAGAATGCCACCCTTCTAACGTTAATTCATCATTTAAGTTCAAAATACTTCACCACTATTTGCACAAGTTTTAAATAGACAAGTGTGGAAAATAGCCACCCATCTCATTAAGTAGTCCAAATCTTTCCATTTATGTCACCTCTCTGTGCTATTTTCATGAATCAAGAATTCATCCAACTGTATTTGAATGCCTCAACAAAGTCACCATTTACTAAGAGGCAGTATATTCAATAAATCACTGCTCCTAGAGTTAGGCTATTCTTCTTCTAGATTGAGCTCCATGATTCTGTTTATAATGATCAACCGGTTCTCATTACACAAGGTGTCCATGTAATGATTCCTTTAAAAAATGTAGCCACTCTTAATTAGTCCATCATTTGATGCCTATAACTCATTTAGATGGCCTTTCCAAAACCCTTTTCTGCCCCTCTTAGGCTGTAGGGCTTTACACATGGTCAACCATTCTGTGTATTTATATCAACAGATCTATTTATTTGCTGTGACAAAATTTCAAAATTCTATCATCTATTAAACATCGATCTTTATATTGACTCCGGTTAATGGTATATTCTTTTCATTTTCAATCACATCTGTCCTTATTACTACCAATGTCAATAGAATACCTCAATTTTAAATGCAATTTACAACTCATCTGGCTAGTTACTTTGGCTCCACAGAACTTCCCAAATGTTATCCTTTCCTTGATGCATCCCACAAAAATCAGTATCGGCTTACCTCTGCATCTTATAACATATCCATCAAGGTCTGTGACAAACACTGTGATAACTGTGAATAGATGATCCCAGACAAGAACACAGCCTACTTCAGATTACAGCTACCCTCTGTTTCTTATTGTTTAAGGTTAGGTACAAAATCATCCCAGGAACTTCAACTAAGTTACAAGTCTTTGCTGCCTTCAAATTCTAGGTATCCATCCTTGCCCAGTCACTGTTAGCATTCTGAAATAATTCAATAAATTAACTTGCAATGAGATCCTTCATTCTCATGAAATATCCAACTCTCTCTTTTATAATAAACTCGCAACATTTTTCTTAGCCGATGTCAATTTAATGACGTCTAATTCCGGAGGTTGTGTTTGACCTTTTAACATTAGGTCTTTTTCAATGAGCTGTGACTATTCATGGATAAATTAGCTCCCCCTCCATTTTTCTTCAATTCCTTGTGTATTTTTGGTAGCTTTTGATCTCCTGCTGTGCCTAGTGCATCCTTATGCATTACAGATTTTCAAAAGAATGTTTCATAACTGGTCTGTAGAGACCTAGCAGCTAGCCAGATGAATCACTGGTTCTATGCAGATACTGAGAATTTCTCAAATCTTCCTCGAAACACAGAATCACAAACTGTTAGGAGGAGGCCATTTGGCCCATCGTGACTGCACTGGCTCTCCAAAACAGCATCATGAGTCCGTACCATTCCTCTGCCTTTTCCCCGTACGCCTGCACATTGTTTACATTCAAGTAATCATCTAATGCCACCTCTTGAATGTTTCGATTGCACCTTCCTCCACCACATCTCCAGGCAGTGCATTCCAGGCCCAAACCACTTGTGTGAAAAAAAAATTCTCACATTAAATTTGCTTCTTTTGAAAACCACTTTAAATCTGTGCCCTCTGAACTCACTTTAGGCATTTGGGGGTGCAGGAGGAGCGGGACTGGGCACGACTTTGTACGCTAAATTTCACGAGCCTGGTGCAGAAGGTGTGGGAGGACTTGGTGAGATGGGACAGTCTCACTTTGCTGTTGGCAAGTCAGGGGCAGGCAACAAAAATGAATATTTCCAGTGTCTGTTCCAGTGTCTGCCGGTCTTTTTGCCAAAGTCATTCTTTCGAGGGGTGGACAGGCTGGTCTCCTCGTTTGTGTGGGGATAGAAGGTAGCCAGGATAAGGAAGGCAGTGCTTCAAAGGGGACGGCAGTCGGGGGGGCTTGGCCCTTCCGAACCTGTTGCACTATTACGGTGTGGCGAATGTGGAGACGATGCGGGGCTGGAGTCAGGAGACGGAAGCTTTGCGGGTGTGAATGAAGGTGGGTTCTTGTATAGAGTTGGGGTTGCGGGCGCTGGCAACGGCACCGCTACCCTTCGACCCAGAGAAGTATTCAGGTAATCCTGTAGTGGTAGCCACGCTGAAGATTTTCGATGGGGCAATTTCGACAAGTACTTCAAGTTCAGGTCAGCGCGAGGGTGATGCTGATGAGGGAATCATGGGTTCAATCCAGGGAGGATGGATGAGAGGTTCCAGGGATGGGAGGAGAAAGGGCCAAAAAAGAGGAGGGGGGGGGGGGGGGGTGCTGGAGAGTAGGGTAATTTCCGTGATCTACAGCAGGATTATGGAGGGATTAAGGCCAAGTGGGAGGAAGAATGGAGCATGGGGCTGGAAGAATAATTCTGGTGCAAAGTGCTGCAAAGGATCAATGCCTTGACCTCATGTGCGAGGTTGGGGTTGATTCAGTTAAAAGTGGTATATAGGGCACACTTAACAAAGGCAAGGATGAGACGACTGTTTTGAGGGAGGGCAGAGGATAGCTGCGAGCGGTGCGGGAGGGGCTCAGCAAATCATGTCCATATGTTATGGTCTTGCCAAAATTGGAGAAATATTGGGGGTTGTTTTTTAGCATCATGCCTGAGGTTCTGCAAGTGGAATTGGAGTCCCCTGGAGGTCATATTCGGAGTGTCAGACTTGCCAGAGCTGCAGATGGGAACGAGGGCAGACGTTTTAGCCTTTGTATCGTTGATTGCTCGCAGACAGGTTCTGTTGGGGTTACTGTACACAATACTCCTACTTGCTCTTGTACTTCTATGCCCTATTAATAAAGCCCAGAATATCATATGCAACATTAACTGCTCTCTCCACCTGTCCTGCCAATTTTAATGATCTATGTAAATATACATCCTGGTCCCTTGGCTCCTGCATCCCTTTAAGAATTTTACCCCTGATTTTATATTGCGTCTCTATGTTCTTCCTACCAAAATGTACCTCTGCAGTGAACGTCGCCTGTCACCCATGTGCCCACTCCACCAACTTAAATGTCATTTTGGAATTCTACATTATCCTCTTCACCGCTTCCAGGTTCTGTCATCCGCAAACTTTAATTGTCCCCTGTACAGCAAGATTTAGATCATTAATATATCAGGAAAAGCAAGGGTCCCAATACCTGGGAAACATCACTACAAACCTTCCTCCAGCATGAAAAATATCCATTGACCATTACTCCCTGCTTCCTATTATTCAGCCAATTTTGTATCCGTGTTGCTACTGTCCTTATTATTCCATGAGCTATAGCTTTTTCTCACAATTCTGTTGTGTGGCACTGTATCAAATGCCTTCTGAAAGTCCATCTACACCATTACTCCCATCAACCAGTTTTGTTACCTCCTCAAAAACCTCCATAAAGTTAATTAAACACAATTTCCCCTTTAGAAACCCATGCTGGCTCTTCCCAATCAACCTACATTTTTCCATGTGACAACTAATTTGATCGCAAATAATTGTTTCTGGAAGTTTGCCCACTCCTGATGTTAAACTGACTGGCCTGGAATTGCTGGGGTTAACTTTACAATCTTTTTTGAACAACACTGTTGTTAAAACATTGAACATCATCAGTCATAAATCTGTGATAACTTCCCTCTTCACCAAGGGATGGCAACCGATGTTCTCCTACTGCATTTCTAGCAATGTAGGCAGTTTGCACTTGGTACAGTTATTGAAATAGTAATAATTACACAATTCTTCGACAGAATTCATGCACAGGTAACATACAGAAAACCAGTTGCTCACTTCCACAACAGTGGCATTGAAAACTGAACCAACAATTTTGCAATTTATTGACATTTGCACAGGCAAAGTAAACAGAAAGTTAATTCCATAAAACACAACTACATTTCTACCTATTAAGGGGAAAGGTTAACGCTATCTAGCTACACCCGAGGTGCTCAGAGGTCTTCTCAAAATTAATTTTGAGACAATGGTTGAGTATCTGAATGACAGCAATCTCACAAGCAATTTAATGAAAATCTAATAACGCATGTTTAGAAGAAGGGACTTTAATCATTAAGAAATTATTACAACTTCATCTACATAACCTTGCCATGCATTATTGGGCAACTTCAATATGTGCAGTGGGCGGTTTGTAAACAAAAGTGCAGTTTAGCTTTAATTAGACTTCAACAGGCACAGTCAATCCTCAACAGACACCTCAAAATTCCTCCCTCGATATATGCTTTAAAAAGGTACCATGGAACAGTGCGATGCAAAAGTCTGAGAATTCAGCTGTCAAACCAATTACTGACAGTACTCAGCAGAATGCATTCCTCGGGTTCATCTTCAAAATATAGCTTCAAAACATATTTGCAGTACCAAAAGAAATTAGGTCAAATTTTACTTTAATAATTTTGTGTCTTTTGTTTGCATATTTTAGTGAGAAAAGTACACAAGAGGCATTTTCTGTTGATGACTTAAGAATATCCTAAATTGCTCTTAGGTTACAAGGGGTTATGGGGATAGGGTGGAGGTGTGGGCTTAAGTGGGGTGCTCTTTCCAGGAACCGGTGCAGACTCGATGGGCCGAATGGCCTCCTTCTGCACTGTAAATTCTATGATCTATGATCCAATTGTAAACTTTACTAGATGAACCATGTTAGTTCATCAGGGCTTTAAAGTTTAACTGCAACCCCCAACCTCTCTTATAGGAACAACTCAATTACTTTCTATGAGAATCTAGGCAATTGGAACAGCTTGTAAACTGTTTCAAGTCAATTAGAGACCAATATATTGCTTTTAAACTGAAATTTTCACCATGTCACAAAACCAATAGTGTTTAGATTATTCCTCCTAATTCTGACGACAGCATTCCTTGTGAAACATCACCTTACACGAAAGCTGTGATACATACTGCAGTAAACCATCCCAAACTGCTTCTGGTAAGTGTAATCAGACAGAAATTAACACCATCCAGACATCGGTAAAGATAGTTGTTTTCTTCTTTTGTGTGGCTCTGACCTTCCTGCAGTTACATGTATCTGTCTGATGACGATGTTTACCTCTCCCGTACAAGTCTGAAGACAATGTTTTTCTGGCCCAAGACCCACGAGGGAACTTTCACCAGCTGATTCAAATCTGTGAACTGATGAGCAAATGGTCAGTATTGTAAACCAGGGATGAAGCGGCGTTGTCGCTGGACTCGTAATCCAGAGACCCAGGATAATGCTCGAATCCCGGGTTCGAATCCCACCACGGCAGATGGTGACACTTGAACTCAATAAAAATCTGGAATTAAAAGTCTGATGCTGACCATGCGACCATTGCGGATTGGTGTAAAAACCCAACTGGTTCTCAGGAAAGGAAATCTGCGATCCTGCGGTTGACTCTTAGCTGCCCCCATTGAAATGGCCTAGCAAGCCACTCAGTTCAAGGGCAATTAGGGATGGGCAACAAATGCTGGCCCAGCCAGCTCCGCCCACATCCCAAGAACACTATTTTTAAAAAGCTCAGAGAATATGGGACATGAGGTAATAGAGGGTTAATAATGAGACCTCCATCATGTGAAGTTAGGAAGAGCTGGTGCTGATCATAGTGTCACTATGCTCAGCAATGGTAATATGAGATCTTTCATAGAATCATAGAATTTACAGTGCAGAAGGAGGCCATTTGGCCCAGAGTCTGCACCGGCTCTTGGAAAGAGCATCCTACTTAAGCTCTCGCCTCCACCCTATCTCCGTAACCCAATAATCCCACCTAACCTTTATGTACATCAAGGGCAATTTAGCATGGCCAATCCACTTAACTTGCGCATCTTTGGACTGTGGGAGGAAACAGGAGCACCAGGAGGAAACCCACCCAGACACTGACCCAAGCCACGAATCGAACTTGGGATCCTGGAGCTGTGAAGCAACTGTGCTAACCACTGTGCTACCACACTGCCCCAGCCTACAATGCTAGCATCTATCGTCAATGTGGAAAATTGCCCACATGCATCCTGTGCACAAAAAGGACAAATTCATACTCTCTACCATCAGTAAAGTGATGGAAGGAGTCATCAGCTTTGCTATCAAGCGGCAACTTACTTAGTTGGAGTCCATACCTGGCACAAAGGAAGATGGTTGTGATTGTTGGAGGTCAATCATCTCAGCTACAGGACATCACTGCAGGTGTTCCTCAGGGTAGTGTCCTAGGCCCAACCATCTTCAGCTGCTTCATCACTGACCGAAGGATATAGGAGACGAATCAGGCCGTTCAGCCCATCGAGTCTGCTCCACCATTCGATCATGGCTGAAATGTTTGCCATCCCCATTCTCCTGCCTTCTCCCTGTAACCCCTGATCCCTTTATTAATCTAGAACCTATCTATCTCTGTCTTAAAGACACTCAGTGACTTGGCCTCCACAGCCTTCTGCGGCAATGAGTTCCACAGATTCACCACCCTCTGGCTGAAGAAATGCCTTCTCATCAGGACAGAGTTGGGGATGTTTGCTGATGATTGCACAATAATCAGCACCATTCATGACTGCTCGAATACTTAAACGGCCTATGTTCAAATGCATCATGACCTGGACAACAGCAAGGTTTGAGCGGACAAGTGGCATTTGTGCCACACAAGTGCAAGGCAATGACCATCACCCCGTGACACTCAATGGATCCCCCACTTTCAACATTGTGGGGATTACCATTGTCCAGAAGCTGAACTAGACTAGCCGTATAAATACTACAGCTACAAAAGCAGGTCAGAGGCGAAGGATCCTATGGCAAGCAGCTCATCTCCTAACTCCCTGAAGTCTTCTCATTTCAAGGCACTAGTCAGGAGATGGAAAACTCTCCACTTGCCTGGATGAGTGCAGCTTCAGCAACACTGAAGAAGCTCAACACTATCCAGGATAAAGTGGCCACTTGATTGGCATCCTATCCACAAACTATCACTCCCTCAACCACCAATGCACAGTGGCAGTAGTGTGTACCATCTGGAAGATGCAATGAAGGAGCTCAGCTAGGCCCCTGTGACAGCACTTTCTAAACCCACAACTGCTACCATCTAGAACAAGTGCATCAGACGCATGAGAACACCACCACATGGAGGTTCCCTACCAAGCCACTAACCACCCTGACTTACAAATATTTCACTGTTCCTTCAGTGTCTCTGGGTCAAAATCCTGGAATTGCCTCCCCAACAGCACTGTAGGTGTATTGGCATAACATGGGCTGCAGCTATTCAAGGTGTAGCTCAACACCATCTTCTCAAGGGCAATTAGGGATAAGACCATAAGACATAGGAGCGGAAGTAAGGCCATTCGGCCCATCGAGTCCACTCCACCATTCAATCATGGCTGATTTCAACTCCATTTACCCGCTCTCTCTCTATAGCCCTTAATTCCTCGAGAAATCAAGAATTTATCAACTTCTGTCTTAAAGACACTCAACGTCCCGGCCTCCACCGCCCTCTGTGGCAATGAATTCCACAGACCCACCACTCTCTGGCTGAAGAAATTTCTCCTCATCTCTGTTCTAAAGTGATTCCCTTTTATTCTAAGGCTGTGCCCCCGGGTCCTAGTCTCCCCTGCTAATGCAAACAACTTCCCTACGTCCACCCTGTCTAAGCCATTCATTATCTTGTAAGTTTCTATTAGATCTCCCCTCAACCTCCTAAACTCCAATGAATATAATCCCAGGGTCCTTAGACATTCATCGTATGTTAGGCCTACCATTCCTGGGATCATCCGTGTGAATCTCCGCTGGACCCGCTCCAGTGCCAGTATGTCCTTCCTGAGGTGTGGGGCCCAAAATTGGATGGGCAATAAACGATGGCCTAACCAGCAATGTCCACATCCCATGAATTAATGAAAAAAAGGATCACCTCTCATTCTTCTAAACTCCAACCAGGCCCAACTGACAACATTCCATTTGCCTTCCTAATCCCTTGCTGTACCTGCATTCTAATGTTTTAAGATTCCTGTTCCAGGACATCTAGATCTGTATTGCACAGTTCCAAAATCTCTCCATTTAAGTAATGTACTGTCATCTCTTCTTCCTGCTCTAGTGGACAAATTCACATTTTCCCACATTATACTCCATATGCCAAATGTTTTGCCCACTCACTTAACATAACTATATATCCCTTTACAGATTGCTTCTGTCCCCACAACTTACTCCCTTATCTAAAATGAAAATAAAGTGCTGGAAAAACTCAGCAGGTCTAACAGCATATGTGGAGAGAGAAACAGAATTAACATTTCAAACCCAACATGACTCATCTGCAGAACTCCGAACAGCTCTGAAGAAGTCATATTGGTTGCAAACTGCCATCTGCGTGTTTTTCTCTCCACAGATGCTTTTAGACCTGCTGAATTTTTCCAGCACTTGGTCTTTATTTCAGATCTCCAGCATTTGCAGTATTTTGCCTTTTCTCCCTTAACTATCTTTAGGTCAGGAAATGGAGTGGGGTGGTTAGAGGGGGAGAGGAACATAAAGTGTCACTCTACGCAGATGACCTACTGCTGTATGTGGCGGATCCTGTGGAGGGGATGACAGAGGTTATGCAGATATTGAGGGAGTTTGGAGATTTTTCGGGATACAGGCTTAATATGGGGAAGAGTGAGTTTTTCGTAGTACACCCCGGGGGTCAGGGAAGAGGGATAGGCGCCCTGCCGTTAAGGAGAGTGGAAAGGAGCTTCCGATATTTGGGGATTCAGGTAGCCAAGAGCTGGGGAACTCGACACAAACTCAATCTGACGCGGCTGGTGGAGCAGATGGAGGAGGATTTCAAGAGGTGGGATATGCTGCCGCTCTCACTGGCGGGCAGAGTGCAGGCGGTAAAGATGATGGTCCTCCCAAGGTTTATTTTTGTGTTTCAATGTCTCCCCATTTTGATCACCAAGGCCTTTTTTAAGAAAATAGATAGGAGTGTTATGAGTTTTGTGTGGGCAGGGAAGACCCCGAGGGTAAGGAGGGGGTTCCTGCAGCGCAGCAGGAACAGAGGGGGACTGGCGTTGCCGAATCTGGATGACTATTACTGGGCCGCCAATGTGGCGATGGTTTGCAAGTGGACGAGGGAGGGAGAGGGGGCGGCGTGGAAGAGGCTGGAGATGGCCCCCTGTAAAGGAACGAGCCTAAAGGCGCTGGTGACGGCGCCGCTGCCGGTTTCCCCAAAAAGGTATACCACAAACCCAGTGGTGGTGGCAACCTTAAGGATCTGGGGGCAATGGAGGCGTCATAGGGGGGTGACGGGTGCCTCGGTGTGGTCCCCGATCAGGAATAACCATAGGTTTGTCCCAGGAAGGATGAACGGAGGGTTCCAGAGCTGGCACCGGACAGGAATTAGGAGATTGAGAGACTGGTTTATTGACGGGGAGTTTGCGAGCCTGGGAGCGCTGGAGGAAAAGTACGAGTTGCCCCCGGGGAATATCTTTAGATATATGCAAGTGAGGGCGTTTACGAGGCAACAGGTGAGGGAATTTCCGCTGCTCCCGACACAGAGGATCCAGGATAGAGTGATCTCGGGGGTATGGGTCGGGGAGGGCAAAGTGTCCGAAATATATCAGATGAGAGACGAGGGGGAGGCGCTGGTAGAGGAGCTGAAAGGAAAATGGGAAGAAGAGCTGGGGGAGGAGTTTGAGGAGGGGCTGTGGGCTGATGCCCTAAGTAGGGTAAAATCCTCTTCCTCGTGTGCCAGGCTTAGCCTGATACAGTTCAAGGTTCTACACAGAGCACACATGACGGGAGCGAGGCTGAGCAGGTTCTTCGGAGTGGAGGACAGGTGCGGGAGGTGCTTGGGAAGCCCGGCGAACCACACACATATGTTCTGGTCGTGTCCGGCACTGGAGGGGAGTGGCAAGAGTGATTTCAAAGGTGGTGAAGCTCTGGCTCAAGCCAGGCTGGGGGTTAGCTATATTTGGGGTAGCGGAGGAGCCGGGAGCGCAGGAGGCGAAAGAGGCCGATATTCTGGCCTTTGCGTCCCTGGTAGCCCGGTGAAGGATTTTATGTGGAAGGAAGCGAAACCCCCCGGCGTGGAGGCCTGGATAAACGACATGGCAGGGTTCATAAAACTGGAACGGATGACGTTTGCGATGAGAGGATCGGTTCAGGGGTTCTCCAGGCGGTGGCAACCGTTCCTTTACTATCTCGCGGAACGTTAAGGGAAAATAGATCGTCAGCAGCAGCAGCCCAGAGGGGGGGGAGGAGGGGTGGGGGGGGGGGGGGGGGGGCACTATTTTTTGTTACTTTGCTAGTTCACTATTTTATTTAAATAATGTTACTTATTAGTTATTGTGTTACCTCTTATGTTGATTTGTAAAGTGGAAACATTGTGTTTGAAAACTTTATTAAAATATATATATATTTTTTTTAACTATCTTTAGGTCATCAGCAAATTTAGCAACCCTACATTCAGTCACTTCATCCAAGTCATTTAGATAGATTTCAAAGAGCTGAGGATCCAGCACTGATCCCTGGCACTCTATGAATTGCATCTTGCCAACCCAAAAATGACTAATTTATCTCTACTCCCTGCTAGCTAATCAATCGTCTATCAATGCTAATATGTTACCTCCTACACGACAAGCTCTTATTTTGTGTAGTTACCCTTGATTTGGCAACTTATCAAAAGCCTTTTGGAAATCAAGGTATACTACATCCAAGTTATACTACACACACCCTTTAGCCACGTTACTTGTTACCTCTTCAAAGATCTCTACTAAAGTAATCAACCATGATTTCCCTTTCTCAAAACTATGTTGACTTTGCCTGATTGTATCGAGATTTAAGTTTCCTGCTAAAACCTCCTTAATAACAAACGCTAGCGTTTTCCCTCTGACAGATGTTAGGGTAACTAGGCTGTCGTTAGTTTCCTGTTTACTCTCGCCTTCCCTTCTTGAACAGAGGAGTTACATTCTCCAATTCCCAAACGGATGGAACTTTTGCAGAATCTAGGGAATTTTGGAAAGTTTAAATCAATGTATCTACAATATCCGCAGCCACTCCTTTTAAAACACGAGGATGCAGGCTATCAGGTCCCGAGGACTCATCAGCCTATAGTTTTAGTTGACTCAACACCCTTTCCCTGTTGATTGTAATTATTTTAAATTCCACTCTCTGGATTGAAAGCATGGAAGATGCGATTTGTATCTTCTATAATGAAGGCAGACACAAAATATCTGTTCATCGCTTCTGCCATTTCCTTACTTCCCATTATTAATTCCCCAGGCTCGCTCTCTGGAGGACAAACACTCACTTTAGTTACTGTTTCTCTTTCTGAATAGAATTAATTATAAAAAGTCTCTCTTTAAAAGTGACCAAGGATCAAAGAAACCATAGCTCTGGATTTCTCCTGAATAGCGAATCAGGTTTAGGAACACCATTGCTCTGAATTTCTCCTGAATGGCGAAACATGGTTAACAAGGGGCCATGGTTTGTGAATAATTCTAAACTTTGTCCATTCTGTTTTCTTAAAAAAAGAGTACCCAATTTTTTTTTTCAAATGAGGGGCAATTTAGCATGGCCATTCACCTACCCTGCACATCCTTTTGGGTTGTGGGGGTGAGACCCACGCAGACATGGGGAGAAGGTCCAAACTCCACATGGACAGTGACCCGGTGCCAGGATCGAACCCGGGTCCTCAGCGCATTAAGGCAGCAGTGCTAACCACTGTGCCGCCCTCTATTTTGTCCATTCACATACAAAACGTATGTGGATTGTCACAGCATTCCACACAAACCTCAACTATAAGAGTCTTCAGCTTTGTGGAAAACACTAGGTTGCAACTTAAAAAAGGTAATTTGATTGGCATCCTTTGTTCTAGCCTTTAAATGGTAGATTTTGGAAACTGTATTTAGTTAACTTTAGCAGTCTAAATTTTGTGTGTGTAATTTATTTTTATCCTATCCAGCTGTGATTAGTCAAATATTAAATTTGAGCGCATCAGGTCCTAGTGTGACTAAGCAACATGCAAGTCCATAGCCTTGACAATAAAGTAAAGTGGAATGGAACCACGGTGAATTAGACAGAATACATCAATATATACACATTGTAATGAACCATTGCACAACTCACACTAAACCAAATAAATTAACAAGAGTGTTATATTGTGTAATGTGCAATCTATATTAAAACTCTTATGTCCATTCACAGGTTATTAATGGTTTCCATTATAAAATTCCTATGTCCATATTCTTAACGGGAGCTACCTACTTAAACTGGTCCTGCTACAACGACTCCTCCTCTGAGTGGAGGCAGTGCAGTCTCACCACTGACATGACAGTGTAATTACAGCAATGCAAGTTTACATAGATAGTTCCCATCATAATTGTGACCACAGCAATTTAAAATGAAAATATAAAGATGACAATTTACAACTTTAAAATGGGAAATTAATTCTGCCTCTACTGTTCCAATTGTTCCTTAATTTCTAACCTTGTTACATCCAAAACAATCTGTTCTTAATGTTTTTTTAAATAAATATTTTTAGTCTCCTCCTTTTTTTCATTTAAATTTACACCCACCAACAAACAATCAACGATAATAAATACAATGTCAATCCCCTGGCCAACACTTCCTCCCTCCCACCAACCCCCAAATAATCCTCAACACTTCAAATACAAAAATCAAAGAGGAATCAGGAATCATCCACACATACATAGTCACCAACAAATCATTTGTTCTCCCAACAACTCATTTGTTCTCAACTTAACATGTGGAACTCCTTGAGTGATTGACAAATATATTATAATCTCATTTTTCTCCACCAGCACTGCCTAAAGCAAAAAATTCCTTTCCTATACAGTCATTTCATTTCTTTACAACATTATTATTTTTTTTAATGTCACTTTGCCTTTACGGTTGCCACAAACGTTTTCTATGAAAGAGTTTGATTCACTCAGCTCTATTGCACTCTCTGAAGCTCTCCTTCGCTTTCTTTCTTACGTGTTTTCACACATCCTTGTTTACCGGTCTACTCCATTCCTGCCTCAACTCTTTGAAAGCCTATACTAAAGCCTATATTACCAAGGAAGATGGCAACACAAATCTTCTGCAACATGGGCAATGTGGGAGACGGTGACAGTGATAATGTCAATGGACTTGCAATCCAGTAGCCCAGGCTAAGGCAGCTGGTGGAATTTAAATTCAATTTATAAGATCTGAAATTAAAAAGCTAGTCTTAGTAACGGTAATTATGAAATCATTGTCGATTGTCATAAAAACTCATCTAGTTTACTGATGTCCTTTAGGAATGGGAATCTGTTATCCTTAGCTGGTCTGACCCATAAATGACTCCAGACCCATTTCCTTGCAAGCTGCTCAATTCAAGGATGGACAACAAATCCTGGCCTTGCCAGCGATGATCATATCTCATGAAAAAAAATGAATGAGGAAATAAAGAGAGAAAAGACATCCATTTAAAAAGGTAAAAAGAAAGGCCTTGGGATCAGATGGATTGGGTCAGAGTTGAGTGGGAGTTCGAGGTATTGGCTGAGGGCCTGGGTGAGCCAAGCACTGGGAGAACAAGCTCAACAGACCAAAATGCTCTTTTTAAAAAATTCTTCACTTTTTTTCAAGCTTCCACAAAATTTGACGGTGTTAAGGATGAACTTGCACAGTGGAGTGTTACAACTACAGCTGATGTTATTGATGAGCAAGCCAGACCCCCAAGGGAAGTTTGTCTCGCTGATCACAAATATTTTTTGTTGTGAAGATGAGGAGAGATACTGCCCTCAAAAGCATAGAACTCCAGTTAGAATATTTTTTTAAAATTGTAAATGTATTAAAAAGAAAAAAAAACTTAAGCACACAGGATCAAAGTTAAAACCGTATTGCAGAAGCCCAAAAAAACATGCTTGGTCAAAAGTATACAATTAAACTACCTTTCTGGCAACAACCCCTTGTATATTCTTGGCCATAAATATTCAGTAAATATTACCCAACTCATGGATTTATCACTTTAATAAAGTTACACCTGACAACTTCTCAGACACTTCCACCATGAGGTGGAGTTCCAAAAAGAGGATCAGAAACAATCTGTTCCCCCACACACGCAGGCACACACAGAGACAAATCATAAAATAGAAAAATATATATTCTCATAGAATCCCTACATTATAGGTCAGAGGTCATTTGGCCCATCGAGTTTGCACCAACTCTGTGAAAGATCACCCTACCTAGGCCCACTCCCCCGCCCTATCCCCATAACCCCACCTAACCTGCACATCTTTGGATTGCGGGAGGAAACTGGAGTACCCGGAGGAAATCCATGCAGACTCGGGAGAAAGTGCAAACTCCAGATAGAAAGTCAGCCAAGGCTGGAATTGAGCCCGGGTCCCTGGTGCTGTGATGCAGCAGTGCTGACCACTGTGCCACCTAATCACAGCAGCTTGCTCATCACAGGAGCATGGTTTTAATTACATTACAGAATGATCAGTTACAGCTGAATTAAGATTTTTCCCACTAAAACATCTCCCAGAACTATTTTCAAAATGAGTAAGATTAATGAGCAGGATTTGGACCTATTCCCTTTCAATAGTGGGGAAAAGGTTATATCCCCCAGCAGTTTTAGTTCCTCACATCAAATTGTGGTCAAACCCCATCACGTTAAACACTTCCAACCTCCAAATATAGTCATCTCAAAAGATCGGTTTTATTTCCAGCTTCTCAATCATGTTTGATTGTTTCACTTTTTATTTGGAGAAACAACACCGCAGGACGAGAAGGTTGATCAGCAGTGCCATAATGAAAAAGAAAGCTCAATAGAAGAGATGGCAAATCACTTCCCTAATCACCATCACCTCATGGCCACAGCAGATCACTGCATATAAAATTGGTTGGTGGTAGTCAGCATTTCTAACAATTGACAAGTGTAGCTAAATGTATTTAAAGACCAATAATGTAGCTCCACCTGGTGGATGAATGAGACCACAGCAAATTAAAATCGTCACAGTGATCTTGCCATCAAACCAGATACACATATAGCAGTATAAAGACCCAAGTGAAGCAGATTGATATGGTGGCAGGTCCACTTTTTCTCTTTCTGATGCAATCAACTTCTCTTGTGATCGCTGTGATAAAAGAAGGAATTAATTTGCCACATTCCCAATTCCAATTGAGAAAATGATGCTGCTCCAGAAGGTTTAAATAGATGAGGCATTTGTTACTATAATCTATGAGATGATGGGCCCGGAGATGATTGTTGTCCAAAGGTGTAAAGAATGTAGGGCAAGATCTGTTTATGCAAATCTGTTGTCTGGTTTGTTGTCTGGGATAGACCAGATTTTTAATCAGTAAGGGAATCAAGGGTTATGGGGATCAGGCGGGAATGTGGAGTTGAGAATTATAATTTCACATCAGCCATGACCTCATTCAATGGTGGGGCAGATTCGATGGGCCGAATGGCCTACTTGGGGCCCCTACATCCTATGGCCTTGCGGTTTCTGGAGATTCCGATAGCCAAGGGAAATAAAGGTTTTTTAAAATTGCAATCACTGAATGGTTGCAGCACAGTTGAAAGCAATGACATGAACTTCTCATTGTCCATCATTGTACAGCAGTCACATTCAATGCTTCAGCATCAAGCTCCACTTCTTTAATATTTAATTTGCAAATTACATTTTGATTATCACTACTTACACGTGTACGTTTTCAAGCTTTATTCCCCTCTCCACTACTTCTCTTCCTCTCGAAGGTCTCTGACTTTTTCCTGAGGGGTGGTTTCAGGGGCAGACATGGGGCTAGTGGTGCCCAGCTGAGATCCACTGACAGCCAAGACAAAGGGCAAAACTTTGAACCGTCATTGTCTGCACGATTCAGCCACCCACTACATTAATCAGCATCCCATCCAATAGCATTTCCGATGATACACCATTCTCTCTGTACTATCATCGAGGTTTATGGCCTTGAATGGCAGGAGTTCTCACCAATGTTCTGGTCAACATCACAAAAAAGAAATCAGGTCATTATCACACTGCTAAGAACATCAGAAATAGGAGGTGTAGGTCATATGGGGCCCTTAATCCTACTCCATTATTCAATATGTTTGCAGCTGATCTTGTCTCAACTCACTTGACCCTCGGCTCCCCATATCCCTTTTCCCAGAGAGATCAACGATCTGTCTCAGCCTGAAGTATATTCAACAATGGAGCATTCACAATCCTCTGGGATAGAGAATTGCAAAGATTCACAATTCTTGAGTGAAGAAATGTTTCCACATCTCAGTCAAAATGATCATACCCCAAGGGGTCTAGGTCTTCCGAACCAGACATTATTACTGGGCGGCAAATGTGGAGAAGGTACGGAGCTGGGTCAGAGGGGTTGACACCCAGTGGGTCAGAATGGAGGAGAGTTTGTATAGGGGTTCGGGATTGAAGGCGCTAGCAACAGCGCCGCTCCCGATGGCCCCGGGGAAATACTCAAGGAGTCCGGTAGTAATAGCTTTGTTGAGAATTTGGAGACAGTTTCGCCAGCACTTCACGTTGGGGGCAGGGTCAAGGGAAATGCCAATTCGGGGGAACCATAGATTTGAGCCATGGAAATGGGATGGAAGTTTTCGGAGATTGGAGGAGAAAGGAATTAGGACACTAAAAGATTTGTTTCTTGGGGGTCGGTTTGCAGGATTGAAAGAGCTGGGAGCGAAATATGGGCTGGAGCAGGGGGCAATATTTAGTTATATGCAGGTTCGAGACTTCTCCAGAAAGGATATACAGCTTCCCAGTAGGGTCAGCTTCCACATTGCTGGAGGAGGTGCTGACAACAGGGGGGCTGGAGAAGGGGGTTGTGTCGGCGGTTTATGGGGATATTTTTGAAGAGGAGAAGGCACCGCTGGATGGGATCAAGGCAAAGTGGGAGGAAGAGTTGGGAGAGGGTATGGAGGAGGGGTTCTGAGGTGAGGTACTCCGGAGGGTGAATGCCTCCACCTCGTGCGCGAGGTTGGGGTTGATACAGTTGAAGGTGGTGTATAGAGCACACCTCACAAGGGCGAGGATGAGCCGGCTCTTTGAGAGGGTAGAAGATGTGTCCACATTGCAGGGGGGCTCCTCAATCCACGTTCATATGTTTTGGTCCCGTCCAAAGCTGGAGGATTACTGGAAGGTTTTCAGGGTAATCTCTAAAGTGGTGCACGTGAAACTGGACCCGAGCCCTCGGGAGGTCATATTCGGGGTGTCGGACCAGCCGGGTGTGGAGGCAGATGTTGTAGCCTTCGCCTCGTTGATTGCCCGAAGGCGGATCCTGTTGGGATGGAGATCAACCTCTCCACCCTGTGCCCTGGCATGGCTGGGGGACCTACTGGAATTATCGACTCTTGAGACGGTCAAATTTGAACTGAGGGGAAGGATGGAGGGGCTCCCCCCAACTCCCCCAACCCAGTGTTCTCAATTCTCCAGCCAGGAGAAACAACCTCTGTGCCACCCTGTCAAGCCCCTTCAGAATCTTGTATGTTTTAATGAGATCACCTTCCCTTCTTCTAAACTCCAAAGTGTATGAGTCAACTTCCGGAGCCTCTCATCACAGGTCAACTCGCCATCCCACAGGCCAATCTAGGAATCCTTTACTGCACCGCCTCCAATTAAAGTACATCCTTCTTTTAACATGGAGACAAAATCTGCATACAGTACTCCAGACGAAGTCTCACCGAAGCTCCACGTAACGCAAGACTTCCTCATTCTTGAACTTTTAATCCTTTAGAATAAAGGACGTATTGCAAGCTCTTCAATAGCGCTAACAAATTAGCACCATTCCTCTGCTCGTTCCCTATAGCCCTGCAAATTCTTCCCCTTCAATAAATGGGAATATACTAAGAGGGGTAGATGAAGTGAGAGATCTTGGCGTACAAGTAAACAGGTACCTAAAGGCAGCAGTTCAAGTAGAGAAGGTTGTAAAGAAAGCATATGGAATGTTCTCCTTCATTGACAGAGGTATAGAACATAATCTTAAGGATATAATGTTGAAACTATATAAAACACTGGTGAGGCCCAACTGGAGTAGTGTGCGCAATTCCAGTCACCACATTACAAAAAGGACGTTATTGCTCTGGAAGAATGTTGCCAGGGCTAGAAAAGTGTAGCTACAAGGACAGATTGGTTGGGGTTATTGTCCTTGGAACAAAGAAGGCTGAGGGGTGATTTAATTGAGGTACACAAAATTATGAGGGGGGAAGAGATAGTGTACAGGATAAAACTGTTTCTCTTGGTGGAGAATTCTAAAACCAGAGGAGATAGATTCAAGGTAAGTGGTAGAATGTGCAGCAGGGAAATTAGCAAGAACTACGTAGGTGGTAGTGGGTGTCTGGAGTTTGCTGCCCATGCTGGTGGAGGAGGCAGAGACCCCAAGCTCTAAAAAGTACCTGGATCTGCACCTGAAGTGCTTTAAGCTACAGGGCTATGGACCAGCTGCAGGAAGGTGGGATTAAAAGAGCAGCTGGGTGTCCTCGGGCTGGCATGGGCAAAATGGGCCAAATGATCTCCTTCTGGGCTGTAACTTTTCTATGGCTCAAGTATTTATCCAGCCCCCTTTTGAACATTACTTCATCTGCTTCCACCACCTTCTTGGGGTACAAATTGAACTTGGGCAACAATGAATGCTTTCCGGTGAATCTCCCAGGGAGTAGAGCCGATCTGGGGAGGTTGTCCTTTTGCCAGGCCAGATCCAGCTTCCATTATCAGGGAATCCAGGTGGCCCACATCTGGGCCTCGCTCCATCAACTGAATTTTGGGGATCTGGTCAAGACTGTGAAGGCTGACCTGGGGAGGTGGGAAAACATCCCGTTGACCTTGGCGGGTAGGGTTCAGTCAGTAAAAAGAAATATCCTCCCAAGGTTTTTATTCTTGTTTCGGTGCCTTCCAATTTTCCTCCCTAAATCTTTCTTTGTTATAGTCAGTAAAATGTTATCTCCTTTACCGGGGTGGTATAGGGGGACAGATTCTGTATGGGGGCAGACAGGAGGAGGTGTCTGCAGAGGATCTAGTTTGAGGGCCTTGGTAACGGTCCTCTTCCCTTCTCTCAGCTAAATGGACTTCCAGTCCGGTGGTGGCCATCTTGAGAATATGGAGACAGTTTATGGAACCATTTTAAGCTGGGTGCTATGTCATTGTTAGCCCCAATCTGTGATAATCATTGTTATGTGCCGGCGGCCTTGGACTCGTTTAGGATGTGGAGGGAGGAGGGGTTGGAACAGTTTGGAGATTTGATGAGATGGTAAGTTTGCTGATTTTGAGGAGTGGGTGGGTAAGTACCGGCTCTCGAGAGCTAACCTGTTTCGGTATTATCAGGTACACACCGTTATACGCAAGGTTTCTTCCTTCCCTTGGCTCTACCCTTGTTGATGGATCGGGTTCCTTCAGTGGTGGATGAAGGTGAAGGGAAGATGTCAAGACATTTACTTTTTTTTTTTTGAATGTATTTTATTCCAAATGTATAGAAAATGTTACAAAACAAACAATTTGGGCAACAAACTCCCCAACACACAACTATAGTTTGTACTAATTCCCCCCCCCCCCCCCGACAAAGAGCTTCTCAAACACGACTACGAACATCCCCCAACTTACCTTGAAGCCCTCCACTGAACCCTTTAATTCGTACTTACTCTTTTCCAACCGAAGAAAGTCATATAATTCCCCAGCAGGCCGCTACCCCTGATGGCGTTGCTGACCGCCACTCCAGCAGAATTCTTCGCTGGGCAATCAGAGAGGCGAAGGCCACAACATTGGCCTTTCTCCCCTCCATCAGCTCCGGCTTCTCTGATAAGGGAGTGGATAGCTTGATCGTGGTTTCGGACAAATCTCGGCACAACATCGAGGGCCGAAGGGCCTGTTCTGTGCTGTACTGTTCTATGTTCTATCCCAAATATCGCCACCAATGCGTCCTGCTCAACATCCACCCCCACTATCCTTGTTAGCGTCGCGAACACTCCGCCCAAAACCTCCCCAACCTTTCGCAGACCCAGAATATATGAACATGATTCGCTGGTCCTCGCCCACACTTCTCACACTCGTCAGTTACTCCCTGGAATATCCCACTCATTCTTGCCTAAGTCATGTGTACCCTATGTACCACCTTGAACTGTATCAGGCTCATCCTAGTGCACGTGATCGCATTTACCTTTCGTAGTGCCAGATTATCGGCCCTCCCTACTCCTCCTCCCACTTCTCCTTAATCCTCACCACCGGCTCACCTGCCTGGTCTCCCAGCCACCTGTATATGTCCCCGATCTTGCCCTCCCCTTTTACATCCGGAAGCATGTGCACAGTGGTTAGCACTGCTGCCTCACCGTTCCAGGGTTCTGGGTCCAATTCCAGCCTCGGGTGACTCTGTGGAGTTTGCACTTTCTCCCAGTGTCTGCATGGGTTTCCTCCCACAGTGCAAAGATTTGCCGGTTAGGCGGAATGGCTTTGTTAAAATTTTCCCTTAGTGCCCAAAAGGTTAGGTGGGGCTACTGGGTTATGGGGTGGAGGTGTGGGCTTAAGTAGGGTGCTCTTTCCAAGGGCCAGTGCAGACCTGATGGGCTGAATTGCCTCCTTCTGGACTGTAAATTCTATCTCTCTATTTAACCTCGGCAGAATTTTCATCTTCACCACTTGAATTCTCCCTACCAAAGTCAAGTGTGGCGTGTCCAACCACTTCAGATCCTCCCTAACCTCCTCCACCAGTTTTGTTAAATTTCATTTGTGTAGCATCGCCCATTCCCTTGCTACCCAAATCCCCAGGTATCTAAACCTGTCGCTGGCCAATTTAAATGTTATCCCCTCTAGATTAGCTCACCGGCCCAACTCATTCACCAGGAACACTTTGCTTTTCTCTACATTTACTTCTATCGCGAGAACGCCCCAAACTTGCCCAACAGGCCCACGAACATCTCCATGCTCTCCAGCGGGTCCAAAACATGAAATAATAGGTCATCCACATATAGCGGCACCCACTGCTCCCTTCGTCCGCTCATAATCCCTGGTCACTCTTCCAACCCCCTAAGAGCCGTCAGACACTCGCTCGCCAGTGCAAACAGCAGCAGCGACAGCGGGAGCACCTGCCTTGTTCCCCTGTGCAGTTCAAAGTTCCATGAACCCATGTCATTGGTCCGCACACTCACCATCGGTGCCACATATAACAGGCGCACCCATGCCACCAACTTCGGCCCAAACCCGAATCTTCCCAGGACCTCAAACAGGTACCACCACTCCACCGGTCGAATGCCTTCTCCGCATCCATAGACACCACAACATCTAGCATCTGGGCTGTCGACAGGGTTATGATCATGTTTAACAGCCGCCTTATATTACTAGAAAGCTGCCTGCCCATTACAAAGCCTGTTTGGTCCTCTGCAATCACCCCCAGGACACAAACTTCCATCCTTCCCACCACCAACTTAGCCAGCACTTTCACATCTGTATTTAACAGCGATACGGGCGTATATGGCCCACATTCTAACAGGTTCTTCTCCTTTTTTCGTATTGTAATCGTTACCTGCGCCATTGTCTCAGACAGCTCCCCCATATCCAACCCCTCATTAAATGCACCAAGAGATGTGGTGCCAGGTCTGTCGCAAACTTCTCATAGAATTCTGCCGGGTAACCATCGGGCGGCCCTGGGCCTTCCTCTACTTCATACTCCTTATAGTACCCAATGTCTCCCTCAGCCCCAAGGGCTCCTCTAGCGCCTGCCTCTCCCATAATCAATTGATGCGTGGCTAAGTCTGGAATTGCTGCCAGCAACCCCCTCCTAAAACCTACACGTCCCAATTCAGTACATACACATTCACCAATACCACCGGCGTCCCTTTTAATACCCCGCTCACAATCACATATCTCCCACCCAGGTCCCTCACTTCCTTCGCACTCACAAACCTCGCTTTCTTACTCTTCAAATTGCCACCCCCCCCCCCCCCCCCCCCCCCCCGCGACTTTGAATCAAACCCCGAGTGGAAAACCTGACTTACCCATCCCTTCCTCAGCCTAACCTGGACCTTCATGGCTCCTGCAGAAAGACCAACTCCGCTTTTAAACTCCTTAGATGCGCTAAGACCAGAAAGCTTTTCACCAGTCCATTGAGCCCTCGCACGTTCCAGGTTATCAGACATACCGGGGACTTGCGCCTCCATTCCCCTCGACTGTCTGGCATCCTCACCTTTCAGCTCTACCCCCATTAATTTCACCCTGTACCTGGCCCATCTCTCCGCCCCTGACCATATTTCTTCTCCAACCTCGCCTCGTCCAGATCACCAACAACCTGTCCTGGTCCCCCCATGCCAACACTATAGTTAAGAAAGCCCACCAACGACTCTACTTTCTCAGAAGTCTAAGGAAATTTGGCATGTCACCTACGACACTCACCAACGTTTACAGATGCACCAGAGAATGCATTCTTTCTGGTTGTATCACAGCCTGGTATGGATTCTGCTCTGCCCAAGACGACAAGAAATTACAAAAGGTCGTGAACGTAGCCCAATCCATCAAGCAAACCAGCCTCCCATCCATCGACTCGGTCTACAATTCCTGCTGCCTCGGAAAGGCAGCCAGCATAATCAAGGGCCCCACGCACCCCGGACATACTCTCTTCCATCTTCTTCCGTCAGGAAAAAGATACCAAAGTTTGAGGTCACGTACCAACCGTCTCAAAAACAGCTTCTTCCCTACTGCCATCAGACTTTTGAACGGACCTACCTTGTATTAAGTTGATCTTTTCTCTACACCTTGCTAGAACTGTAACATTATATTCTACAGTGTCTCCTTCCTTCCCTGTGTACGGTATGCAGTTTGTACAGCATGCAAGAAACACAATAATAAATCAAATCAAATCCTCACTCTCCTCGTCGCCCCCCCCCCCCCACCCCCCACCCCCACGGCCACCTCTCGCAGCCTTCTCCCCCACCTCACATCCGTTCGCCAGCATTTCCTACCAGCGTGGCAACCCCTGCCCAAAGGCTCCTCCTGCTAACCCTACCCCCTCACACCTCTGTTCTGTGAAGGCTCCCCACTGACATTCCCCTCCCCCACCCAAACAAAGACTCATCTCGAACCACAGGTCACCTCCCCGAAGACAAACAAAAAGAAAAACAGCCCCAGGCAGCAGGAGGGGGGTGGGGACGGCCATCCCCTTACAAACTTTTCACCCCTGCTACCCTTTCATAGAATTTACAGTGTAGAAGGAAGCTATTCGGCCCATCGAGTCTGCACCGGCCTTTGGAAGGAGCACCCTACCTAAGCCCACACCTCCACCCCATCCCTGTAACCCAGTAACCTAACCCAACCTTTTTAGACACCAAGAGCAATTTAGCATGGCCATTCCACCTAACCTACACAGTAAACCCACGCAGACACAGGGAGAACGTGCAGACTCCACACAGACAGTGACCCAAGCCGGGAATCGAACCTGGGACCCTGGAGCTGTGAAGCAACTGTGCTAACCACTGTGCTATCGTGAACCCCCCTCCCAACCATAAAAAGAAAAAAACCTCCACATCAGAGAAAAATAAAAAAATACTCGCTCCAACCACCACTCTACCCGTGTTTTTAATTATTTCAAAGTGCCAGCACCTCTGTCTCCCAAAGTTTTTCAGTTCTGTTCTCTCCCAGTTTATGCTCCTTGATAAAGTCATTGGCCACTTCTGGGGTCTCAAAATACTATTCCCAGCCTTCTTAGGTCGCCCATAGTTTTGCCGGGTAGAGCATCCCAAACCTGATAATTTGTCGGTATAGCACCGCCTTGGCCCTGTTGAACCCCACACGCCAGTTTGACAGTTCATGGTATTTTCAGACCTTGCTCCCCTCCCATTCGCAGTTGCGCTTCTCCCTGGCCCACTTCAGAATCTTGTCCTTCTCCACAAACTTGTGGAGCCTCACGATCACCACCTGCGGCAGCTCCCCAGTTTTAGGCTTCTGCCTCAAGAGACCCATGCGCTCTGTCCACCTCAGGGGCCTTGTCCAGCACCCCCTCCGCCAACATTCTCAAAACATACCTCATGCCACTCACACCTTCCACTCCTTCAGACAGGCCCACTATCCGCAGATTCGACCTTCTCTATCTATTTTCCTGCTCCTCCACCTTTGCTCTCAACGTCTTGCAAAGGTATTCTAAGAGCCCCACCCCCACCTCCAGTACCACCACCCGACCGCTATGGTCCAACATCACCCTCTCAATCTCTCAGATCTGCAATCCCTGTGCCCCCGGGCATTTCTCCACCCTCTCCATCGATTCCTTTGGGGGTGATGCCACAGCCCTTCAATGGTCTTCAACAGATCCTCCTGCATCTCTTTTCTTTCTGACGGAACTCTTCCTTGATGAAGGCCATCAACTGTTCCATCTGGAGCTTTGCTACTTTCACAGGCCCTTCCCCCTCCGCCACCCTTCGACTGGCTGCTGCATCTCAGGTCCCTTCCAACTCCTTGGCCAAGTCCTTCACCTTCTACCAGGACCAAACCGGCAGACATATCACACCCAGGTTTTTTTTTTGGGGGTGGGGGGGGCGACTTCTCCTCCGATCTTCAGTTGCACTTTTCCATTTAAGTTGCACCCCATTTTGGGTAAAAAGAGCTCTTATCTACATCTTCAACCAGGAGCTGCCCGATGTACGACCACTCACACCATGGCCACCACCGGAAGTCAGAAAAGACAATTCAGACATTTACAGTTGGCTCATATCAATGAAACAGGTTCCATTGGATGAGGTTAATGTAAAGTGGGAGGAGGAACTAGGCCAGGTGTTTTTGGGTGGGATGGGGGTGGAGAGGGGCTCTACACAGGGTCAACTCACCTTTTTGTGCACAAGACAGCCTAATTCAGTTTGAAGTGGTTCCTCGGGCACATTTGACAAGGGCACAGATGAATGGAGTCTTCTCGGACGTAGATGACAGGTGCAAGTAGCGTTCAAGGGGTCCAGCACATCATTTGTACATGTTCTGGGTTTGTTCTGAGCTTTTGAGTCTTCTTCTTTCGCGCCATGTCACTAATTCTCAGGGATGAGTTGAAGCCTTGCCCTTTGGTGGCTTTCTTTGAGGTTTCAGATTTACTGGAGCTGCAGACGGGGGGCATAGACAAGTGCTCTGGCCTTCACCTTGCTAATAGCCTGAAAACATCCGCTATTTGGATGAACGTCTTTGATCCTGCCCAGTGCCACGGTATAGTTAAGTGACCTGATGGAGTTCTTACACTTAGAAAAGGTTAAGTATATCCAGACAGGGTCAACAGAAGGGTTCTATCTGAGATGGCAGCCATTCATTTCCCACTTCAGGGAGCTGGTCACCGTTAGATGTTTGGGGTGGGGGTGGTGGAAAGAGTTTTTTGTTCCTTTTGGGTCTGATTTTGGGGGGAGTAGGGTAGGTTGAAATATTGTAATTGTTGTTTGAATATGGTTGTGATGGTGTTATATTTGAAAAACTTTTCTCAATAAAGATTTTTTTTTTTTAAATCTGCTTCCACATACTGTTAAGGACATCATGGAGAAAGAGGATGCAAAATATTCGGCAGGTGTGGTGCACATTTGTACCAATGGCAGAGAAAGAGCAGATATTGAAGTACTTAAAGTCAGATTTTCAGGAGCTAGGGAGGAAGTTAAAAAGTGGGACCTCAAGGATAGTCATCTCTGGATTATTCCTATTGCCACAAGCTAGCCACAGCAGAAATAGGAGGATAGCTAGGTTCAACACATGGCTTGAAGCATGATGCAGGAGGGAAGGGCTTCAAATTCTTAGGGCATTGGGACCAGTTCTAGGACAGATTGCACTTCAACAGGACTGGGACCAACTTCCTCGTGGGGAGGTTCACTAATTTGGCAGGGGATGATTTAAATTAAATTGGCAGGGGTATGGTCACCCGCATGTAGAAGTAGAAAAGAATACGGTAAAGTTGGACAGAACCAGAGGAGATAGGAACAGACTAAGAAAGATAGGATTACAATGCATGGAAGAAAACTCCCAAAGTGTAATGAATATGATTGATGAGCTACAATCACAAAGAGCAGTGTGGAAATATGATGTAGGTGCAATAGCAGAAACATGGCTTTAAAACACTGAGGCTTTAAAACACTGAGGGCAACACAGTGGTTAGCACTGTTGCCTCACAGCAATGGGGACCCGGGTTCGATTCCGACCTCGGGTGACTGTCTGTGTAGAGTTTGCACTTTCTCCCAGTATCTGTGTGGGTTTCGTCCGGTGCTCTGGTTTACTCCCAGAGTCCAAAGATATGCAGGTTAGGTGGATTGGCCATGCTAAAAGTTCCCCATTCTGTCCAAAAGACTGGTGGGGTTACTGGGATGGGGCCGTGGGCCTAGGTAGAGTACTCTTTCCAAGGGTTGATGGGCCAAATAGTCTTCCTTCTGCACTGTAGGGATTCTATGATTGGAAATGTAATGTACCAGGATAAAAAAAGTGTTCAGAAAGATAGAGAAGGAAAAAAGGTAGGCAAGGTGGCAGTAATGATTAGGGGAGACACTAGTATTGAAGAGGAATTCCTTGAGCGATAAGGAATCCATTTGGTTAGAGTTGAGAAGCCAGAAAGGGAAGGTCACACTTGGGAGTAATTTGAGAGGCTTCCAAATGGGTGTGCACGGGCAAGAGCACGCATGAGCAATAATCTGCAGGGAAATCACAGGAATGTGCAAGAACTGTAGGGTGATTATACTAGGAGCTTTAAGTACCCAAATATTGATTGCGATAGATATTAAAGAGCAAGGGGGATGGAGAGTATCTGAATGTGTTCAGGAGAACGTCTTGGATTAGTAGGATTCTCAGCCCAGTTGGAAAGGAGGCATTGCTGGATCTGGTGCTGGGGAATGAATTGGGCCAAATGCTTGTGCAGAAACATTTGGATACGTGTGATCATCGTATCATAAGGTTTAGATGAGTAATGGAGAAGAGCAGGAACAACCTTATATAGAATTTCTACGTTGGAAGAAGGCTAATTTCACTGAGCTAAGGAATCTATCCAGGGAAAAATGGAATCAGAGATTCACAGGAAAAACCGTAATGGAATACTTGGTGATCTTTCAGGAAGAGATGCCTCAGATACATCCCAATAAGGGCAAAAGGCAAGGGAGTAAAATATATAGATTTTGGCAGGTGGCAGTAGTAAGCAAAGTATATGGGAACTTGGACTTCATTTAATGACAAAGTTAGACTGGAAATGCTGGGAAGTATTTTCTTGCAGCCAAAGTATCCATTAACAACTGGGGGTGGGGGGCAGTCAAGCATGCCAACCAATTGCGCCACAGAGACTATGGCAAAATGAAAGAGATTGAGGATTCACAAGAGTGCTAATGACAGAAGAGTACAGATTGTACTTTCTGTAGTGGCAGCACTATATACCATCTACAAGATGCTAAGATCGCAAATATGACAGTACAACACGTCCTCAGTGCTATACTTAAGTATCAGTCTGGATTTTACACTGAAGCCTCTGGAGTAGATCTTGAACCCACAACCACCTGACTCAAGTGAGAATGGTTCCAGAGTCATGTCAGCTGATGTTGTTCGCCTTGAAGGAAAGGGAGATTTGATAGAGGCTTTCAAGATTATGACAGACGTAGACAAGATAAACAATGGGATAATTGATCCACAAGCTACTTTAATAATCTTGGTTCAGAGAAAATTATTAGCTGGGACATATGGACTGTGCCCAGATCTTCTTCAATTATTGCTGTCAAATGTTTTACGCCCATTCAAAAGGGCAGATGGGGCATCACTTTAACATCTCACCCAATAGATGGAACATCTGACAGGGCTGTGCTTCCTCTTGACTATACTGGACTGTCAACTGAGATTGTGCGCTCAAGACTCTAGGATACGGCTTGAATCCACAACCTGCGATTCAAAGACATGAAAACAGGAATGGGCTGCCCTGGAAGCTCCTGTCACCTGCTCAAAATAACCCGCACTCACTCTACAATTTGATGTATGAAGAACAACAACTTGGAGAGGGGTTCACCCTCTCAGCCAATGAATCATCAAATCACTAGAAATCTAAAGAGGATACTTTTCAAAATGATTGAGAGGGATCATACAAGGAAATAAGCAAATTTTCAATGTAATTACTGCTTCATTGCACAAACAGCTGAGTTCATACACATTGAAATAGTAACATGTTTAATCAGATAATGAATGTCATACACAGAACCATCTGCTGTGACCAAAACCATGAGTAGGGCAGGTTCTCTTTATGATTTACTTTACATAATAAATTGGGTATTGTTAGGCACTGGTGATAAGGGATCTCTTTGCAGAATACACATGCTGTGATGTTAATATAATGGCTAAGTTTGCAAAGAGAAATTCCTATTCAATACATGATTCGCAGGTAGAAACTCGTGGTTTCCACAATTTCTTTGTTGAAGCTAAACTGCATTGGTGGCACTCCAAATCCAACGTCAGGAAATCGTCAATTAGTAACAAACTCGAAATTACTCTTGTGATATAACCGTCCAAACCATGGTGTAAAATTAGTGGTCTATAGTGCTTTTGGTTAAATTATTATCACAAATTGCTTCTGTTAAATTTAACAGTGAGAAATTATTCAGATGTTAATTGCATATTAGTTGTGCTAGATTATATGCAGATGGTGGGCATTAATTGGAGTTTCAATTGAACATATATGAAGAGATACTGAAAGAGGTATAGTTGAGTAAGGAAGCAAATTCTTGCAATATTTCACTCTGTTAAAAAATGTTAAGACTGATTGAAAGATAAGCTCCAATACTACCCTTCACCAACTTGCTTTCTGGAAAAGCAAAATTAGCCTATCAGTGCATGAACATATATCTCAAAGTGATCACAATATAATCAAGTTCAATGTAATTTTTGAGATGCAAAATGAGGTCTAACATTCTAGATTTAGGCAAAGCTAATTTCAATGGGATGAGACGGACTGTCTGCAGCAAACTAGCAAAATCTGTTAATGGATAAACTGACAGAAGATCTGTGGGAGGTGTTCAAAATAAAATTAAATGTGATACAGAGTCAATTTATATCTCATAAGCTAAGAGTTTTACTTTCCAAAGAAGACAGCCATTGACAATTAAAGAGACAACATAAAATTAAAAAGCATTAACTAAAAAGCGTTATCACCAAATGAGATCTTGGTGATTGGGAAAGATACAAAGAACAGCAAAATAAATAGCAGGTCAACAAAAAGGAGTATGAAAAGAAACTTTCAAGAGATATCAAAATCAACAAATATTTTTAACAATTTTGCAAGGAATAGGTCAGGAGCAATGTATGCCAATTAGCTTTGAAAGCTAATAGCTGTGGTATGACGTTGAATGGGAACAACTTTCGTACTTTTCCTTTGTCCAGACCTGTACAATGCTGGGGATCCACTTGTTGCAACTGGCAGAAAAATCATAGATTTGTTCAGATTGCAAAACATTTTCAGAAGTCTTAAGGTTCCTGTGTCTAATTGTATTAATTCAATATGCAGGATAAGGGATAACAACAATATAGCCATTCAGATTTTGGGTATGGGTCCAGGTTCGGTACTCTGTCCATTCAATTGCTGAGTCTTTGCCTTTCAAACAGAGATTTTGTCTGAAAACCATTTTGAGTTTTATATTTTTAACATTAGATGCTGCAGGTCTGGCACGGCGACTGATTTGGAACTTGAGGAACGGAGTAAACCATTTAGCCAGTGGAGCTTTTGGGGGAGGGGGGGGGGGGGGTAAATAAAGGAGGTGAAGATAAATCTTTCACCTTTTCTTGCAGCGAGGGAAAGCATTTGAAAATGGATGGAATTGTGAAGCTTGGACTGTTCCCCTTGGAAGAGAGGTGGAGAGGAATTTGATGAAGGTGTTCAAAATGATACGGAGCTTGGACAGAGCAGAGACAGAAACTGTTCCCACTGGTGAAAGGATCAAGAAACAAAGGACATCAATTTAAGGTGTTTGGCAAAAGTAGCAATACCAAAGTTAGAAAACTTTTTTTTTTTTTTTTTTAAACACAGCAGGTGGTTAGAATCTGGAATTCATTGCCCAAGAATGTAATGGAGGTAGATACAACCATGAAATTGAATATCTAATTGTCACAAGTAGGCTTCAAATGAAGTTACTGTGAAAAACCCCTAGTTGCCACATTCCGGCGCCTGTTCGGGGAGGCTGGTACGGGAATCGAATCCGCGCTGCCGTCCTTGCTCTGCTTTACAAGCCAGCTGTTTAACCCGCTGTGCAAAACCAGACCCTAGTTAAACCAGCCCCTAGCTTTCAAAAGGGAATTGAAGCATTATTTAAAGAGGAAAATTTGGAGGGCCACAGGCAATAAATAGGTGAGTGGAAGTGTGAATTGCTCTTGTAGATGAACAGGCCAAAAGGCATCCTTCTATGTTGTAACTGTTCTACAATTCTATATTTCTCAGAAGTCATGAGAAGCTAGGTTATAACTCATGAACAAATCTAATCTTTAGTCACTGCACACAGCTTGAGATAATGCACACACACATGCACTGCAGCAGCCAACTTATGCACATTTTAAGAAAAATCCATTCAATTATAAACATACAAAGTAAACCAAAAAAAACACAATATATCTATAATCACAGTAATAAGCAATACCAATGGTCTTGTCCAACAATTATTTGAAAGGTAAAAATAGCTTCCTGAATTTTCATGTCCCATTGTGGTTTGTTGTTGGCACCAAGTTGAGAGATGATCTGTCTCAATGCCTGACTCAAATGACTAGAATTCATACATACCACTACGAACTCTGGATTGTGGACTAAATGACAGATGCATCACATTTCCCGGCTAATTAACAGCACTCTTCAACTACATTGATGTCATTGCTACTCAGAGGGAGTGCTGTAGGACTCCAATAAACTGTGATATGCAAGACCATGAAGCAGGTGACCAGAGCTCCCACGATGGAAAGCCACCAATCTCACATGAGCAACTATTAATGATATGGGGGCAATCATGGGCCAGCAATACCAGCCACCTGGGAGTGCCTAAGTTGGCTTGAGGTACAGGCTAAGGCCATGGGGAAGGGATCCAAATACCCTGATGCTCCAGCATCAGAAAACAGATTTTAAACTAATTTTTCTTTGTGTTACCCAAATTCTGCTCTTAAATACCTCAGTTTATTCTTTCCAACAGAGTTGCATGAAGAGAACTTGTACCACTTGACACAGCCTTGAATAATTGCCATACACAACAAATTACAGAATGCAAGATAGAAAGATGTTTGTTGCAATACACCCAATGTATTCTCAGAAGCCCTCTGTCATTGTCAAACGTTGACTGTTTTATAAGGAGAACTATATATATGTCAACTATGTGTTGTTCCACTTTTCAGACAGCTCATTTGTTATGTTGAAGAACTGCAACGTGACATCCTTAGAAATCAGAGGATTATAGGATGGTTACAGCACAGAAGGTGGCCATTTGATATATTATATCTGCCCTGGCTCTCTCCAAGAGCAACTCAGTTACAGAAAAATCCAAAGAGGAGTCAAATCCTAGGGGATCCACCCACAAATCGTGATAGTTGAGGAAGCTCCATTACAACCTGAAAACGTCTCAATGTCAGCCATTATGCTGACAAACACAGTCTATGTCAAAAACAACAGAGTCAAATGCCAAATTAAAACACAATAAAGCATTAAGTGTGAGAATTCTATACGGGGATTGACATTACATTTGTTACTGATTATTGTTTATTGTTGGGTGTATATTTGGGAGAAAATGTGAAAAAGGAGAATAAAAAATATTTAAGATAAAGGTGTGAGAATTCTTTGGCCAATTTGTTCACACCTTACGATACCGACCTTGTATAAGGCTGAAGCTTTGGATTGAAAAATATCAGGCATTAGCTCAGAAACTCTCTGTACTCTTTTTCTGCTTAGCATACTGTATTTGGAGGTGCACAATATTGTCCACCATGTTGTCAATGCAATCAAATAGGTATTTAGTGTTTTCATGCTGCAATGGAAATCCCAGAGCTACGAGCCATCATTTTCCATCTGATACATCAACTTTACGTTCTCTCTGATCAAAAGCACTTTTAACTTTCTCGGGTTTAGTTACACTCGAAAGCTTTGGAAGATCTTGATGTCAAATGATGGCTTGTATAGTGTTCCACAATTCCACACTCGTGTTGTCAAGTACCAAGGGAGGCACGGTGGCACAGTTCTGCCTCACAGCTCCAAGGATTTGGGTTCAATTCTGGTCTCAAATGACTGTCTGCATGGAGTTTGCACTTTCTCCTCACGAGTGTGTGGGTTTCCTCCGGCTGCTCCAGTTTCCTCCCACAGTCCAAAGATGTGGTTAGGTGGATTGACTGTGCTAAATTGGCCCTTAGTGTCCAAAAGGTTAGGAGGGTTACTGGGATAGGGTGGGGCCTAGGCTTAAGTAGGGTGCTCTTTCCAAAGGCTGATGCAGACTTGATGGGCCAAACGGCCTCCTTAGCACTGTAAATTTTATGATTCTATGATTCCACTGATTGGTCACAACAGTCATATAAGCATAGTCAACTTCAGCTCATCCAAAGTTACCAGTGCAGAATTGCAGCTTATCCAAAGTTACCAGTGCAGAATTGCAGCTTATCACATGCATCATTCTGTGCAATTTGCTACTCCGCAGGTCGGAATGGTTGGTGACTTTGACATAACCGGAATTTTGTGTTATCTGAGTTTGACCAATCGCAGTTTCACTGTATTCCTTTCAGATACTTACCCAAATCTCTTTTGAAAGCCATGATCGAATTTGCTTCACCACACTCTGAGCAATGTGTTCCAGACCCAAACTATTTACTATGTTAACATTTTTTCCACATTCCACATCTTGTTCTTTTGCCAATCACTTTAAAGACATCCTCTGGTTTTCAGCCATTCCATCAATGGGAACAGTTTCTCCCAATCTACTCTGCCCAGACCCCTCATGATTTTGAATACATTTATCAGATTTCTTCTCAACCTTCCCTTCTGTAAGAAAAATTCCACCTTCACCAATTTATCCATGTACGCAAAGTCTCTCATCCATTGAACTATTCATATAAATCTTTTTCACACCCTCACCAATGCCTTCACATCCTTCCTAAAGGGTGCCATGTATAATTGGACATATATTAATCCAGCTGAGGCCACAGACAATGTTTTATAAAGGTTCATCGTAATGTGTTTTTGTGCGTTTTGCCTCTTTATAAATTCTGCTTTCTCAACAAAGAACAAAGAAATGTACAGCACAGGAACAGGCCCTTCGGCCCTCCAAGCCCGTGCCGACCATGCTGCCCGACTAAAGTACAATCTTCTACACTTCCTCGGTCCGTATCCCTCTATTCCCATCCTATTCATATATTTGTCAAGATGCCCCTTAAATGTCACTATCGTCCCTGCTTCCACCACCTCCTCCGGTAGCGAGTTCCAGGCACCCACTACCCTCTGCGTAAAAAACTTGCCTCATACATCTACTCTAAACCTTGCCCCTCTCACCTTAAACCTATGCCCCCTAGTAATTGACCCCTCTACCCTGGGGGAAAGCCTCTGACTATCCACTCTGTCAATGCCCCTCATAATTTTGTAGACCTCTATCAGGTCTCCCCTCAACCTCCTTCGTTCCAGTGAGAACAAACAGTTTATTCAACCGCTCCTCATAGCTAATGCCCTCCATACCAGGCAACATTCTGGTAAATCTCTTCTGCACCCGCTCTAAAGCCTCCACATCCTTCTGGTAGTGTGGCGACCAGAATTGAACACTATACTCCAAGTGTGGCCTAACTAAGGTTCTATACAGCTGCAACATGACTTGCCAATTCTTATACTCAATGCCCCGGCCAATGAAGGCAAGCGTGCCGTACGCCTTCTTGACTACCTTCTCCACCTGTGTTGCCCCTTTCAATGACCTGTGGACCTGTACTCCTAGATCTCTTTGACTTTCAATACTCTTGAGGGTTCTACCATTCACTGTATATTCCCTACCTGCATTAGCCCTTCCAAAATGCATTACCTCACATTTGTCCGGATTAAACTCCATCTGCCATCTCTCCGCCCAAGTTTCCAAACAATCAAATCCTGCTGTATCCTCTGACAGTCCTCATCGCTATCCGCAATTCCACCAACCTTTGTGTCGTCTGCAAACTTACTAATCAGACCAGTTACATTTTCCTCCAAATCATTTATATATACTACAAAGAGCAAAGGTCCCAGCACTGATCCCTGTGGAACACCACTGGTCACAGCCCTCCAATTAGAAAAGCATCCTTCCATTGCTACTCTCTGCCTTCTATGACCTAGCCAGTTCTGTATCCACCTTGCCAGCTCAACCTTGATCCCGTGTGACTTCACCTTTTGTACTAGTCTACCATGAGGGACCTTGTCAAAGGCCTTACTGAAGTCCATATAGACAACATCCACTGCCCTACCTGCATCAATCATCTTAGTGACCTCCTCGAAAAACTCTATCAAGTTAGTGAGACACGACCTCCCCTTCACAAAACCGTGCTGCCTCTCACTAATACGTCCATTTGCTTCCAAATGGGAGTAGATCCTGTCTCGAAGAATTCTCTCCAGTAATTTCCCTACCACTGAAGTAAGGCTCACCGGCCTGTAGTTCCCTGGATTATCCTTGCTACCCTTCTTAAACAGAGGAACAACATTGGCTATTCTCCAGTCCTCCGGGACATCCCCTGAAGACAGTGAGGATCCAAAGATTTCTGTCAAGGCCTCAGCAATTTCCTCTCCAGCCTCCTTCAGTATTCTGGGGTAGATCCCATCAGGCCCTGGGGACTTATCTACCTTAATATTTTTTAAGACGCCCAACACCTCATCTTTTTGGATCTCAATGTGACCCAGGCTATCTACATACCCTTCTCCAGACTCAACATCTACCAATGTCTTCTCTTTGGTGAATACTGATGCAAAGTATTCATTTAGTACCTCGCCCATTTCCTCTGGCTCCACACGTAGATTCCCTTGCCTATCCTTCAGTGGGCCAACCCTTTCCCTGGCTACCCTCTTGCTTTTTATGTACCTGCTCTGCCATCTTCATATATTTGTGCATAAATGCTCCCAGGTTCCTCTGTTCCTGCACCCACTTTGGAATTGTATCCTTTACTCTATATAACCCTCTTTATTCTTCCTACCAAATTGTATCACCTCACATTTCTCAGCATTATATTTCATCTGTCACATCTCCACTCATTCCATAAGCCTATGCCCTCTTGAAGTCTATTCACAGTTCGCAATACTTCCAAGTTTTGTGTCGTCTGCAAACTTTGAAATTCCTGCACAATCCAATCCAGGTCATTCATTTCTATCAAGAAAAACAGTGGTTGTGATTTAGATCCCTGGGCAACTGCACTGTGCTCCACTTTGTCCACCAGTATTCTCTGTTTCCTGTCAGTCAGCCAACTGTGTGTCCATGCTGCTCTGTCCCTTTTATTCCATAGCTCTACTTACAAGCTTGTTATGTGGCATGTTATCAAATGCCTATTGAAAGTCCATGCACACCACATCAACCATATTAACCTCATCAACCCTGTTTCCCAGCCAAACAAAAACAAAAAACTATTAATGCATTGAGGTTCACAACATAGGGGCAAAGTGATCATCCTCTGTGCTTTTTCCTCAAGCAACTCAAAATTCATACAACTGCACTGTTCACCATCCATTCTGCTGCATCTTCCTCTGCTTAAAATATGCATCCAATCTTCCCAATAAAATTTGTAAATTTATGAAACAAAATGACAAATATAGTTCTTTTCTCCCTATCTTAAAAAGATCTACAGAAGCAGCACCTCTCCAATGCCTGAGATTAATGGTTCATGTTGTCATTACTTTGATTTCATTGAATATTGCATCAAGCAGTAATACCTTCACGACCCACGTAAAAGGAAACAGCAGGATCCTCAGAATTCCTTGTCCTATCCAGTAAATCTTAACTCGGTGTCAACATTGTTATCCCTGAGGTAAAGGACTTCTGTCCCCATTCTAGAACATACTCTCAGGACCTCCTTCAATATTGCACTGAAGTGTCAACTATTTGTCTTTTCATGTGAACTGAAACGCACAAGGAACATAGGAACAGGGTGCATCAATCAGTTCTGTCAATCAATAAGATCATGGCTGATCGGGCTCTTAACTCCATCCAATTGCCTTGACTCCATATCCTTTCAAAATCCTGATCAATCCTCAAATTTAAAATCATTAATTGGCGTGGCATTTCAAAGAAGATAACAATGTGTTTATAGAACACTTTTCAGGGTCACCGGCCAAACAAAGCATCTTCTAGCCAAGGAAGCACTTTTGAAGTTGATGCGACCATCAATTCACACGAGACGCAGAGTTGAAGTGAACTGTGGTTTTAATCAGCTAGAACTGTGCCTGCCTGCGACTGCTCTGTACTGAGTGCCGCCAACAGGCTGCAGATCTATATACCTCCCCCGAGGGGGCGGAGCCATAGGCAGAGCCCACAAGGGCATCAACATAATACAATACAATGTCATGTAATGTAATACAATGGTGAATGGTAGCAGTAATACATTCACCACAGAAGTATATGCCATAATGTAGGAAAAGCTGCCACTTCTAAAGAAGCATTCCACACTTTTTTTCAAGAAATATTTCTCAGCTCTTCTCCTGAATAGCCTGGCTCTGATTTTGAGGTTTTGTCACCTTGTCCGAGTCTCAACCCAATGAAAGATTGCGAGGAAAGTTCCCAGTGTCCTGACTAATATTTTTTTTTCTTGAACCAGCACCGAAAACATTGCTGCCGTGGAAGCTCTTGGAGTGCACAAATTGGCTGCCAAGTTTCCTTCATTACAACGGTGACTCCACTCCAAAGCACCTGATGGAGCCCTTAGGTGGCGAAAAGACGCTATGTAAATGGCAGGCTTTCGGGGGAAGACACAAGTTCCACATCTCAGAAAGTCATGTTTCCCGGGAGGTACAGGGCAGGGATGCTGCCGCCTCATTACCTCGGCACGGAGGCCAATATTCAACCCACGGGATTAACTGGAAACAGGCCCTGAATAAATGGTGAAGAAAATAAACAACTTGTCCCGACGTCGAACCGAAGGGAGCCCGGCCGCAGGAAGTGAAATAATAACCCAAGGACGCCGGTGCCCGGTCAGCATTCAAACAACATCCTTCCCCCCGCGCCTCGCCGGGCCAGGGGATACCCCTAACCCCTTGGTTCCCGGGGGCCACTGCCCCCGGGCCTCACCCTCACTCTCACCTCTCCTACTCCGCTCTTCTTGTCTCACACGCAACTCCTTCCGTCCGCCTCTGATTCCTGTCGCCAAGTTCCGGGCGCTGCTGCTCTCTGACCACACACACGCCCTTTACCTTTCTCAAAGTCTATCTACATTCCATAAATTAAACATTCGGCCTGAATTATTATTCATGCACATCGGTTTGATATTTCTAAAGTCATAACGTTTAAAAGGGTTGACATGTTTTCTTTTTCATAAAGCTTATACTACAATGCATTTTACATTCACAGCACTGTGGTCCTTTGTTTCAAATATATACCTTTCTATATTTATATTAACGGTCTATTAAACATTTAAAGTCTGCAGCTGCTGTCACATTTTTCTGTCACTTTTTATAACAGGAACTGTAAATATCTTGTAATGGTATAATTACGAACTATGCCAAGATCAAGATTTTTAATATACAATGGATAATTTGAAATCAAATATTGTAAACACTTATGACTTAAATGGGGACTGAATTGTATTTGTGCTTCTGTTGAAGACTATACCCACTCATATTCCTTCATGGGAGATGAGTATCTCCAGTGAGGCCAGCATTGTTGCTTATTACTAATTGCTCTTGAGAAGGTGATGACCTGCCTTCATGAACTGCAGCAGTCCTTGCAGTGTGCTAAAGAGGAATTCCAGGATTCTTACACAGTGACAGTGAAGAAACAATGATACAATTGTGATGCACGATCAATTGCACAAAGACTAAAGTTGGGTACAACTGTGGCTTTATTACAGTCAGATGCGTGGCCTCCTGCTGCAGCTGGCAAAATGGCAGGGCACTGGAGGTCATGCATATTTATACAGTACTCAGTGGGCGGAGCCAGCCGGCAGGAGCTACCAGCGAACCTTTAGTGCAGGTCCTACCTTACATCCCCTAATACAGTGGTTCACCACATTCACCCCCTGTTAAAATTGAGTCCGGCGGGGGTGACGTGAAACTATATACAAATAGTGCAATTATGTACAGTGGTAGGAAAAAAAACGAAAAGTCCATGTTGACGGTCCTTAGCCCGTCAAAGGTTCAGCCGGTCCGGTGCTTCGTTGGGAGTGGCGTAACGGTGGCGGCAAAGTCAGTGTTGGCGGTGGTGGAGGTGACACCGATGGCGATGGTGGCGGTGCTGATGCTGGCCAGTCACCGGGGAACTTCGGGAGCGTGCCAAAGTCCTCTTCGTCCTCTTGTGCGGAAAAAGGGGGGAGTGGTCTGGTGGGGCCAATATTGGCAGTGCGATGGGAGGGGGGGGCGCATGGGTGGGGGGTGTGTTGAGGTGGAACCTGACGGTGCCAGGTCCCTGAATGATACAGTATCTTGGCGGCCGTCGGGGAACTCAACATAGGCAGATTGAGGGTTGGCGTGGAGCAGGTGAACCCTGTCCACCAAGGGGTCCGCCTTGTGGAGTCAGACGTGCCTACGGAGAAGGACCGGTCCTGGAGCTGCGAGCCAAGTCGGGAGCGACACCCCGGATGTGGACTTCCTGGGGAAGGTAAAAACACATTCATGGGGTGTGTTATTAATGGCGGTGCACAATAGTGACTGGATGGAGTGTAGAGCGTCAGGGAGGACTTCCTGCCAGCGAGAGGCTGGGAAGTTCCTGGACCGTAGGGCCAGCTGGACGGCCCTCCAAACCGTCCCATTCTCCCGTTCTACTTGCCCATTTCCCCGGGGGTTGTAGCTGGTCTTCCTGCTGGAGGCTATACCCCTGCTGAGCAGGAACTGACGCAGCTCATCACTCATGAATGAGGATCCCCTGTCACTGTGGCTGTAGGCAGGGAAACCGAACAGAGGGAAGATGGTGCTGAGGGCCTTGATGACTGTGGCAGACGTCATATCGGGGCATGGGATGGCGAAGGGGAATCTGGAGTACTCATCGACCACACTGAGAATATACGTGTTACGGTCGGTGGAGGGGAGGGGCCCTTTGAAATCCATGCTGAGGCGTTCAAAGGGGCGGGGAGCCTTCACCAGGCGCGCACAGTCTGGCCGGTAGAAGTGCAGCTTGCACTCCGCACAGACCTGGCAGTCCCTGGTGACTGTCCTTACTTCCTCGACAGAGTACGGCAGATTGCGAGCTTTGACCAGGTGAGACAATCGAGTGACCCCCCCCCCCCCGGGTGACAAAGGCTGTCGTGTAGGGCCCAGAGTTGGTCCACTTGTGCGCTGGCACATGTACCTCCAGAGGGCACCTGGGGGCTCATTGAGTTTACCGGGGCGATACAAAATCTCGTAATTATAGGTGGAGAGCTCGATTCTCCACCGCAAGATTTTATCATTTTTGATCTTGCCCCGCTGTGTGTTATTGAACATGAAGGCCACCGACCGTTGGTCCGTAAGGAGAGTGAATCTCTTACCGGCCAGGTAATGCCTCCAATGCCGCACAGCTTCAATGATAGCTTGGGCCTCCTTTTCGACGGATGAGTGTCGAATTTCAGAGGCATGAAGGGTGCGGGAAAAGAATGCCACGGGTCTGCCTGCCTGGTTTAGAGTGGCGGCAAGGGTGACGTCTGAAGCGTCGCTTTCTACTTGGAAACGCAGTGACTCGTCCACTGCGCACATCCCGGCCTTGGCGATGTCTGATCTGATGCGGGCGAAAGCGTGTTGTGCCTCGGCCGCGAGGGGGAATTAGATGGACTGAATGAGTGGGCGGGCCTTGTCCGCATAGTTTGGGACCCACTGGGCGTAGTAGGAAAAGAACCACAGGCAGCTTTTGAGGGCCTTGGGGCAGAGGGGGAGTGGAAGTTCCATGAGGGGGGGCATGCGGTCGGGGCAGGGCCCGAGAAGTCCGTTTTGGACTACATAGCCGAGAATGGTTAACCTGGTCGTGCTGAACACACACTTCTCTTTGTTATAGGTCTGGTTGTGAAGAGTGGCAGTGCGGAGGAATTTATCGAGGTTGGCATCGTGATCCTGCTGGCCATGGCCGCAGATGGTGACATTATCTAAGTACGGAAAGGTGGCCCGCAAACCGTACTGGTCGACCATTTGGTCCATCTCCCATTGGAAGACCGAGACCCCATTTGTCACGCCGAAAGGGACCCTAAGGAAGTGATAGAGGCGACCGTCTGCCTCGAAGACCGTGTATCACCGGTCCGACTTCCGGATGGGGAGCAGGTGGTAGGCGGATTTCAGGTCAATTGTTGAGACGACCCGGTACTGTGCAATCTGATTGACCATATCAGATATGCGTGGGAGGGGTACGCGTCGAGCTGCGTGTACCAATTGATGGTCTGGCTGTAGTCCACGACCATCCTGTGTTTCTCCCCAGTTTTAACCACTACCACTTGGGCTCTCCAGGGGCTGTTACTGGCCTCGCTAATACCCTCCTTAAGCAGCCACTGGACTTCGGACCTGATGAAGGTCTTGTCCTGGGTGCTGTACCGTCTGCTCCTAGTGGCAACGGGCTTGCAATCCGCAGTTAGATGGGCAAAAAGGGAGGGGGGTCGACCTTGAGGGTCGCGAGGCCACAAACGGTAAGGGAGGGGTAAGAGCCAGCCGAATTTGAGGGTGAGGCTCTGGAGGTTGCACTGGAAGTCCAGGCCCAACAGGAGTGCAGCGCAGAGATTAGGAAGGACATAGAGGCGGAAGTTACTAAATTATACGCCCTGGACAGCGAGGGTGACTGTACAGAAGCCCCGGATCGGGACGGAGTGGGATCCGGAGGCTAGGGAAATCCTTTGATTGGCAGGGTGGACCGCGAGGGAGCAGCGCCTTACCGTATCTGGGTGTACGAAGCTTTCGGTGCTCCCGGAGTCCAGCAGGCACGAGGTCGCGTGGCCGTTGATTTTCACCGTTGTCAACGCGGTGGCCAGGTTGTGCGGGCAAGATTGGTCCAGCGTCACCGAAGTGAACTGCGGGTAGCCGTCGGATGCTTCGGGTGGCGAGCGTGTGCGGTTCCGATGTCGGGATGTCCAGAGACCTTGTGGGGGACAAGATGGCGGCGCCCATGGTGCGCACATTGCGGGGTCGGGACAAGATGGCAGCGCCCATGGTGCACACATTGCAGGATCGGGACAAGATGGCGGCGCCCATATTGCGCACATTGCGGGGTCGGGACAAGATGGCGGCGCCCATGGGGCGTACGTGGCTGAAGGGGGACAAGATGACAGCCCCCATTGGTCGCACATGGCCCCGGGAGGAGAAGATGGCGGCTCCCATTGTGCGTCTGGCGTGGCGGAGGGGGCGATAGCGGGCGCGATCGCAGCGACTGCCCGGGCCTGGCACACAGCCGCGAAGTTGCCCTTTTTACTGCAGGCTTTTACAAATGGCAGTGCAGACCGGGCAGTCTTGGCGGGGGTGCTTCTGCTGACCGCAGAAGTAGCAGCGGGGACCCCCGGGGTGTGCGGATTGGCGTGCAGCGCAGGCGTATTGGGAAGGCTGGGCCCCGGCTGAGGAGGTCGTCGGCGGGGTCCAGGAGGGGTAGGAAGCGGTAGAAGGGTGGGCAACGCAGCGGGAGGGGTACGATTGCACATTACGGGATGCGACCGTCATGGAGAGCGCCTAGGTTTTCGTCTCCGCCAGTTCGAGCGTGGCCCCTTCCAGTAATCGTTCTCGGATGCAGTCCGACGCAATCCCCGTCACGAAAGCATCGCGGATGAGGAGGTTCACGAGTTCGGCGGCCGTAACGGCCTGACAGTCACAGTCCCGGACGAGTGGAATTGGGGCCCGCCAGAAGTCTTCGATGGACTCACCAGGTAGTTGTGAACGCGTGGCGAGTACATGCCTGGCGAATGGCGTGTTCCCCTTCTGCTCGTAGTGTTCCTTAAGGAGTTCCATTGCTTTCATGTAATTTGTGGTGTCTTGGATCAACGGGAACACGCTGGAGCTCAGTCTGGAGTACAGGACGTTTATCTTCTGAGCCTCCGTTGGCGTGGGGTCCGCAGCGTTGATGTAGACCTCAAAACAGGCTCACCAGTGAGTAAAGTCTTTTCTGGCGTTGGGCGAGTGCGGATTCAGCTGCAGGCGATCGGGCTTAATTCTGATATCTATTCTGTGGAAAATCTGACTGCAATAAATTGATGCAGTTGGGTACAACTGTGGCTTTATTACAGTCAGTTGAAAATGAAATGAAAATCGCTTATTGTCACAAATAGGCTTCAATGAAGTTGCTGTGAAAACCCCCTGGTCACCACATTCCGGCGCCTGTTCGGGGAGGCTGGTACGGGAATTGAACCGTGCTGCTGGCCTGCCTTGGTCTGCTTTAAAAGCCAGCGATTTAGCCCAGTGTTCTCAACCAACCCCTGCGTGGCCTCCTGCTGCAGCTGGTGAAATGGCAGGGCACTGGAGGTCATGCATGTTTATACTGTTCTCAGTGGCCGGAGCCAGCCGGCAGGAGCTACTGGCGAACCTGGAGTGCAGGTCCTACCTTACATCCCCTAATACAGTGGTTCACCACAAATTGCAAGTCAGGATGGTGTGGGGCTTGGCAGGGAACTTGTAGATTTGCTTTTCGAAGTGATGGAGGTCAAAACTTTGGAAGGTGCTACTGAAGGAGCCTTGGTGAATTCTGCTTTCAACACCAAAAAGTAGACTTTGTAGTCTTTATTAACAACTCCTAACTATATATGTATAAAGTAGAAGGTACAGATATGGAGCTACTTCATCTTAGGCCTTTACACGTCTCTCGCCTGCTCCTGGCTCTGGGTCTGCCTTCTTATCTCCTTCTATGTGGGCAGTACTACATTAACAGTCCTACATTAACTATGTATGTACCAGATTGTACTACTACAAGTTGCTACAGTGCATGTTATATATGGTATACAATGAATCTAATACGCATCATTGGTGGAGGGCGTGGATGTGTAAGGTGGTGGAAGGGGTGCCGATCAAACCTGCTGCTTTGTCTTGGATGTATCAAGCTTCTTGAGTGTTATTAGAGCTATACTTATTTACGGAAGTGAAGAGTATTCCATCATTTCCTTGTCTTGTGCCTTGTAGATGGCGGGAGGCTTTATGGAGTCAGCAGGTGAGTTATTTGCAGCAGAATTCCAGGGGTGGAATTTAACGGAAAAAGTTCTGCTCATTTGTGACGGGTTTTGCAGGGAGTTGTCCGTCGGCTATGCCGGCGTATTCCCCACCGCTACCAAACGACACTTTTTAGGCACTGAGGAGTTTCTCTCTGGTTTAGCCCCCACTTAGAAATTTTTTCAGAATGTATTTCAGCACTGGCGAGCTGAACTCAGAGATTGAGCCACCATTTTGATAGGGTGTCGCAATCTCAAAGTAAACTTGTGGGTCACTCCATCCATGGGCCATATCACCCCCCACACACATGGGCAGTACCCCCTCCCCCCTCCCCCAAGTGAGGACACCCCACTATGGGATTCCTAGGGGCTCCCTTCAGGCCCCCACATGCCCCCTTACAGCCTCCCCCCCTTTCCAGGTCCCCGCCTGTCACCCTCCAACCTACCTGCCCAGCACCCCCACTCTTCAAATCCCCCTCCACGATCCTTTCATGGGCATGGTTCCCCTTGGATCCTGACCCTTGACAGTGCCATGGTGGCAGTGCCAAGGTGCCATCTGGGCAGTGCCAAGGTGCCTGCATTCCAGGGGAGGGCCAGGAAGCCACCCTGCACTACCCCTGGCCATCCAGTGGCCTTCGATGACCTGGGAGACTCCCGAGTGCCGTTCTGCCTGGTCCACGTATGTGTGGACCAGTGCTGAATGGTGCCCGGCTGCAGCCTTGCTGGGGAAGCTGGTAGATCTCGGGGGGCCGGTAGACCCCGGGTAAGCTCGCCTCAGTAAACCCTATGTTTAAACCCTACTTAGGTGCCCTCCATTTGTTCATGCCCCTTTTGGGTAGGATTCGGATTCCAAAACCTCGCGAGCCTTGGTATATACCACGAGGCATAAAGGCTGCTGGGTAGCCTGCAAGAGGCCTCTCCTGGGATCTACTGGCCGCGTTCCACTCTCGCTTAAGCGCAACGTGGCCGGTATATCACACCTCCAGACTCTGTCATGCTCTTGTAGCCATAGTCAGTTACATGGCTTGTCCAGTTACGTTTTCTGGTCACACCCAAGATGTTGATAGTGGGGGATTCAGCCATGATAATGCCATTGAATATCAGAATAGATTGCAGTATTATTCTTGTTAGAGATGGTCATTGCCTGGCGCTTGTGATGTTCCTTTCCACTTATCAGTCTGAGCCTGAATGTTGTTTACGACTTGCTGTATGCTAACATAGACTGATTCATCATTTGAGGAATGGTTTTGAACACTGTTCAATCACTACTTCTGACCTTATGATAGTGTCATGTGAGAGTACCTTCAAGAAATAGGTGTTTAAGAAATGTACCTTTAAGAAATGGGTGTTTATCTGTGATCTCAGAATGTGGATGGAGCTGGGCTGTCTGTCAGCTTTTTACTTTCGTTTAGGGCTGTTGCTGCAGGGTGTGTTTTAGTTTTGTTTTCAGTGTTGGAGCTGAAGTCAGACAAAGCAGGTGTACTGTTGATCTCTCTGCCATGAAAAGACTATCTCTTGATCATTTGGTGAATTCAGAATTATAAATGTTCTCAGTAGTGAACGTAAACCTGATGTGCTTCTGTTAAAAGATGTTTCTTCTGCCTTCTGGATGTTGTTTGGGAAGTTACTAAGGATTACTTACTGTTGTATACTTTGGGGGTTGTATTTGAATTGATGGTTGCTAATATGTTCACTGTACGTTTCAAAGAGGTTAACTTGAGTTCATAGACTAAACATTGTTTTCTTTTAAATGTTTTTATTCTCCATTTTCATATTTTCCTTCAAGATTTACACCCCACTCACAAACAGTAAACGGGAACAAATACAAAATCAATCCCCTTAACAATACCAAAGATCCCATCCTCCCATCACCCCAAACAATGGCCCACCTGTCAATATGTGCATCCAATAAAACAAACCCTCCCACAGGGGAAACAAAAAACAAAAGAGAAAAAAAAAAAGGAGTCCGGGACCGCCCATGGTCACCATTGACCTATAGAGTCCACTCCCCCTTCCCCCCTACACTCAACGCCACCCAACCTCTGAAAGAGTACCGTACATGATACCCAAGAGTTGTACACCACCCCCCCCCCCCCCAAAGTCTCCAACTCCTCCCGTCCACTGCCTCTTGTAAAGCTCCTCCCCCCAACCTCGGATCCTTCCCCCCCCCAACTTTCCACCCCGGACAGACCACTCAGACCCTGTTCTGCCAGGCTCCGATGGCCGCAGCCTCTTCCCCCACCTCACTCCCGTTCACTGGCCGGCTTAAACTGGCCAGCGTGGAGGCCCCCGCCCGGGTCCCTTTCCCCGTTGCCCGGTCCTACAAAAGCCCAGATATCCCCTTTTAGCACACAAACCCCGCATATCCACCTGCACCCCAAAGAGCCCTCATTTCAAGTGAAAGTCCCATCACTTCCCTTGTCCAAATATATACAACATTGGCTTCTTTTGCCCCTACACCCGCATGCAGTGAAACAAAAAAAAGAAGAAAATTAAGTCAGTCATGAGGTCACATCGGCACATGGCCATTTCTCAATTTCTCAGTTCTGCCACAGTCCTGCCTTCGCAAACTCCTCCGCTGCTTCCGCTGTTCCAAAATAAAAGTCCCTGAGCTTGTAAGTCACCCTCAGCTTCGCTGGATATACAATGCCGCACTGAACCTTGCTAATGTACAGTGCCCTCTTCACCCGGTTGAAGGCAGCCCGCCTCCTCGCCAGCTCCACCGTAAAGTCCTGGTATACACGTATACCAGCTACAGCCCACTGCACCACCCGCTTCTGCTTGGCCCAGCTCAGGACCTTCTCCTTCACACTGTACCTACGGAAGCACATAGTCACTACCCTTGGCGGCTCACTCGCAATTGGCACAGGCTTCCACGACCGATGAGCCCGATCCAGTTCATATCGGGAGGGATCCTCCCCCTCCCCCAATAGTTTCGTCAGCATCGCGGCAAAATACTCAATCGGCCTCGGTCCTTCAACTCCTTCGGGCAGCCCCACAATCCTCAAATTCTGTCGCCTGGATCTGTTTTCCAGGTCTTCCATTTTTCCTCGCAGATCCTTGTTAATGTCCATCACCTTGCGCATCTCCTTCCCCATCGAGGCAAGTTGATCACCGTGCTGCAATAACGTCTCCTCCACTTCCTTCAGCGCCTCCCCTTGATCTCGCACCTCCGCCACTGCGCTCGCCACCTCCGTCCTCACTGGGGAAACCGCCTCCTCCACCAGCGCACTCAAAACCTCTCTCATCTCCTTCCTCATTGTCTCCATGTATCTTGTAAACTGCCTTTCGAATTTCGCAGCCATCACCTTAGTTATTTCTTCAGCCGTAAGCAATGCGGCCTCCCCTGGTGCTCCAGCCTCCATTTTCCTTGGTGACCCCGCGGTGACCTTTCCACTCACCGACGGGCCTTCAGCTGTTTTCTTTATGGACGATTTTTTGCTTACCCTCGACATTTTCCTTCACTGCGCCTTCACTGTTTCTTCCTGCTTTTGCCGCCTACGTGGACCCTGGCTTAAAGCCCCGAAAATGCCGTTCCCGAATGGGAGCCCTCCATTGTGCAGCCGCCTCCCACCCGCCGTCACCGGAAGTCAGAATAAACATTGTTTTGCTTTTAAAATTATTTTTCTATTTCTGCTGTACCACACCTGTAGAGTGGGCCGTGTGCTCCCATACCACAATCTATTAAAAGTTGTGGGTCAGGTGACCTCCATGATACACTTTGGGGTTCTCTAAACCCTGGGCCATAACAAATTGGGGGCTCGAGCGGGATAAAAGTTTATCTACTGGATTGGCTGAGTGAACTTAAAGACAGTGAGGGGTGAGCATATTGTGGTTGCTTTTCAGGTGTGGTATTTTAGTTTAAGTGGGGAGTGTGTTGTGGACAATGGCTCTTTCAGAGGCTCTGAAGTTTTTGGGGGTGGAGACGGTCACACGCAGTGCCTTACAGACAGAGACTAAAAGCAGACTGTTAGATTTGGCAAAAACATTGCAGTTAACATTACCTGACAAAATGCGAAAAGATGAGGTAATTATGGCTGTGGCTAAGCATTTAAAGTTGCGTGAGATACAGTTTTACTCATTGGAAATGGCAAAAATTCAGTTACAAATTAAACAAATGGAACATGAGAAATTAAAGCAGCTTGAATACGAAAGAGAGAGAGAGAAAAAAGAAAGAGAACGAGAGAGAGAGGAAAAAGGGAGAGAAGAAAGGAAAACAGAAAGAAAAGCCCTAGCAGAACAAAAAGAAAGAGAAAGGGTGATACAGATCAGGGAAAAAGATAAAGAGAGAGAGTTTGAACTTCAGAAAATGGCCATGAAACATGACAGTCAGTTAAAATTGGCAGACGTAAAGGGAAACGTACAGTTGGAGGATAGTGATAAGGATAGTGAAAAAAAGCATCAAAGTCGAAGGCTGAGTGGGAATCTATTTAAATATGTCCAAGCATTGACAAGGTTTGATGAGAAGGAGGTGGAAGCCTTTTTCATTTCATTTGACAAGGTGGCTAAACAAATGAAATGGGTACAAGTTATGTGGGTATTACTGATTCAAACAAAGCTGATAAGTAGGGCGAGTGAAGTGTTTGCATCACTACCGGAGGAGGTGTGTGGGACGTATGAGGAGGTGAAAAAATCCATCTTAGGTGCATATGAACTCGTTCCTGAAGCCTACAGACAAAGGTTTAGAAATTTAAGGAAAGAATTTGGTCAAACATGCATGAAGTTTGAAAGGATCAAACAGAGTAATTTTGATAGGTGGATAAGGGCTTTGAAAATAGACCAAACGTATGAAGCTCTCAGAGAAATTATACTTTTCGAAGAGTTCAAAAATTCAATTCCTGATGTAGTGAGAACTCATGTGGAAGAGCAGAGGTTTAAAACTGCGAGATTAGCAGCAGAAATGGCAGATGATTATGAATTAGTTCATAAATCAAAGCTTGGTTTCCGACATCAGTTTCAGCCTGTCAGGGATAGAAACTGGGGACATGAGAAATACTCAAGTGGGAAAGGTAAAGGTGATCTCATGGGAGATAATACGGGGAGTGTACCTCAGACGAGAAAAGAAATCCAGGAGGGTGGAAGAGAAATGAAAAGTTTCAAATGTTTTCACTGTAATAAACCAGGCCATGTAAAGTCACAGTGTTGCTGGTTGAAGAAAAGCACTGGGAAGGCTGATGTGGTAAAACAGGATAAGACAGTGGGGTTTGTTAAAGTGGGAAAGGAAAGCCCAAGTGATGGGAAGGAGGTGTAAAAGATTGTACAACCTGATCAAGAGGTGATTGATAAGAAGGTGCCAGATCTCCTTAAAGAATTTACTTGTGTGGGTAAAGTTTACTCATGTGTATCAGGAGGAGCAGGTAAAGAAGTCACAATTTTAAGAGATACGGGAGCTAGTCAATCTTTAATGGTAAGAGATGAGGAGTTATGTAGTCTGGGAAGAATATTGCCAGAAAATGTGGTAATATGCGGAATTCAGGGTGAGAGGAGTAGTGTTCAATTATATAAGGTAAGGTTGGAAAGTCCAGTGAAGAGTGGTGAAGTGGTAGTAGGAGTAATAGAGAAACTATCTTGTCCAGGAATACAGTTTATCTTGGGTAATGATATAGCTAGATCGCAGGTGGGAGTGATGCCTGCTGTGGTTGATAAGCCAGTGCAAAATCAGACAACTGAAGTGTTGAAGGACGAATATCCTGGGATTTTTCCGGATTGTGTAGTAACAAGGTCGCAAAGTCACAGGTTAAGACAAGAGTAGAAATCAAAGAGTGAAGATGAAGTAGAAATGTACTTATCAGAAACGATTTTTGATCAGATGGTTGAAAAAGAACAAGAACAGGTGGAAGATGAGGCAGATATTTTTAGTCCAGGAAAATTGGCGGAGTTACAACAAAAAGATATAGAAATAAAACGGATGTATCAGAAAGTGTATACGGAAGAAGAATCTGAGTGTATAGCAGATTGTTATTACCGTAAAAGTAATGTCATGATTAGAAAATGAAGACCTTTACATATGCAGGTGGATGAAAAGTGGGCAGAAGTTCATCAAGTAGTATTGCTGGTAGGGTATAGAAAGGAGGTGTTGCGCGTTGCACATCAGGTACCAGTGGGAGGTCATTTGGGAATAAGGAAAACTCAAGCTAAAATCCAAAAACATTTTTATTGGCCTGGACTACATAAAGATGTAGTTAAATTTTGTCAATCATGTCACACATGTCAAGTGATAGGGATACCTTAAGCAGTGATAAAACCAGCACCCTTAATACCCATTCCAGCATTTGAGGAACCTTTTACAAGGGTACTAATTGATTGTGTAGGACCGCTTCCTAAAACAAAAAGTGGGAATCAATATATAGGACTATAATGGATGTGTCTATTAGGTTTCCAGAGGCCATTCCAGTACGTAATATTACAGCTAAAAAGATTGTGGAGGAGTTACTTAAATTCTTTACTCGATATGGACTACCCACAGAAATAGAATCGGATCAAGGATCGAATTTTACCTCAAGGTTATTCAAAGAAGTTATGGATAGCTTAGGAATAAAACAATTCAAATCAACTGCATACCATCCAGAATCGGAGGGAGCATTTGAAAGGTGGCATCGGACATTAAAGACAATGTTGAGGGCTTATTGTCAAGATTATCCAGAGGATTGGGATAAAGGAATTCCATTCGTACTGTTTGCAATTCGGGAAGAGTCAACCAAATTTAGTCCTTTTGAACTAATTTTTGGTCATGAGGTAAGAGGACCACTTTAATTGATTAAGGAAAAATTGGTGAGTGAGAAATCGGAAATTACATTATTGGATTACGTGTCAAATTTTAGGGAATGATTAAATAGAACAAGTGAATTGGCTAGACATTTAAAAGTTGCACAAAATGTGATGAAACGGTTAGCGGACAAGAAATCCAAAGTTCGTAGTTTTGCCAGTGGAGATAAAGTGTTGTTACCAGTGGTTGGTAAACCTTTAAAAGCAAGGTTTTGTGGACCTTATCAGATTGAAAGGAAATTAAGTGAGGTGAATTATGTGGTAAAAACACCAGATAGAAGGAAGACTCACCGAGTGTGTCATGTGAATATGCTTAAAAGGTACTTTGAAAGGGAAGGAGAGAAAAAGGAGGCGGTTTTAATGATTCTAACTCAAAGTGACGAACCAAATCCAGATGACTGTGAATTTGACATACCTGAACTTAAATTGGAAAACGAGGATGTTCTTAGAAATTGGGATAAATAGTTGAGTTACCTTCCAGCAGAAAAACAAACTGACCTGAAAGAGTTATTGATATCACATGGGCATATTTGTGGAGATAAATTGGGAAGTACTAAAATGGCTATACATGATGTAGATGTGGGAAATGCTGTTCCAATCAAACAACATCCATACAGACTTAATCCTTTACAATTGGCACAGGTTAACAAAGAGATTGAGAGTATGCTTAAAAATGGCATAATTGAAGTGGGTTGCAGCCAATGGAGCTCACCCATAGTGATGGTACCTAAACCAGATGGTACCGAACGGTTGTGTGTGTTCTATAGAATGGTTAATGCAGTTACAAGAACGGACTCTTACCCTATTCAACGTTTGGAGGATTGCATTGAGAAAATGGGACAATCAGCTTTTATTTCCAAACTGGATTTACTTCAAGGTTACTGGCAGTCATCCGAAAGGGCAAAGGAGATTTCAGCTTTTGTGTCTCCAGATGGTATATACCAATTCAAAGTTATGCCATTTGGCATGAAAAACGCACCAGCCATATTTCAACGGTTAACTAAAAAAGTTTTCTCAGGATTACCCAATTGTGTGGTATACATTGACGATCTGGTCATTTTCAGCCAGACATGGACAGAACATTTGAAACATCTGATGGAATTATTTGATCGACTTCAGGAGGCGGGTTTGGTGATCAACCTAGCCAAAAGTGAATTTGGAAAAGCCCAAGTCACTTTCCTTGGCCATACAATCGGACAGGGTCGAATGGTCACATGGGATGTGAAACCAACAGTTATTGAGGAGTTTTCAATACCCTCAAGACGAAGGAAAATAAGACGATTTATTGGGATGAGTGGATTTGATCGAACATTTGTGCAAATATTTTGTAGCGTGATTGCTCCACTGATGGACTTGCTGAAGAAACGTCAAAACTTTCAGTGGACAGCGGACTTTCAACAGGCATTTGATAGCCTGAAAGCCGTGATAACAAATGCTCCTGTGTTGGAGAATTACAAGGGACTCTGTGATCAGATTGAACTAAAGTATCTGACTTTAAAGAGACATAGGCGTAGAGAAATGGATGGATCATGCAAGGACATTCTTGTTCAAAGCGACTGTCAATCGAGACGGATTTCAGTTGGAGGAAGAAGAACGGGAAAACAAATGGACTATATTAATGTACCTGTTTGCGTGTGTTGTTTTTTGAAATGAAAAAGTAGATTTACTCTGTGCATATCTTAAAGGATAGTGAAAAGGTGAAAAATGAAACCATCTTAAAGTTGATGGGGTTTTTTTTTGTGGGGGGGAGGTGTCATGTGAGAGTACCTTTAAGAAATAGGTGTTTAAGAAATGTACCTTTACGAAATGGGTGTTTATCAGTGATGTCAGAGTGTGGGTGGAGCTGGGATGTCTGTCAGCTTTTTACTTTCATTTTAGGCTGTTTGTTGCAGGGTGTGTTTTAGTTTCGTTTTCAGTGTTGGAGCTAAAACCAGACAGAGCAGGTGTACTGTTGATCTCTCTGCCATGAAAAGACTATCTCTTGATCATTTGGTGAATTCAGAATTATAAATGTTTCAGTAGTGAATGTAAACCTGATGTGCTTCTGTTAAAAGGTGTTTCTTCTGCCTTCTGGATGTTGTTTGGGAAGTTATTAAGGATTACTTCGTGTTGTATTCTTTGGAGGTTGTATTTGAATTGATGGTTGCTAAGATGTTCACTATATGTTTCAAAAAGGTTAACTTGAGTTCATAGAATAAACATTGTTTTGCTTTAAAAATTACCTTTCCATTTCTGCTGTACCACAGCTGTAGAGTGTGTCGTGTGCTCCCCATACCACAATCCCACAATCTATTAAAAGTTGTGGGTCAGGTGACTTCCATGATACACTCTGGGGTTCTCTAAACCCTGGCCCATAACAATAGAAGGAATGACATTGATGATGCAGCTGAAGATACTTGGACCTATGTCCTGTGGAGCTCATAAGGTGATGTCCTAGGGATGAGATGATTGGTTTTCAACAAACACAACCATTTTCCTTTGTACTAGGTACAACTCCAACCAGTGGAGAGTTTTCTCCTGATTCCCATTGACTTTGATTTTGCTAGAGTTCCTTGATGTCGCACTTGGTCAAATGGTGCGTTGACATTAAGGGCAATTTCTTTCATAAATAACAACTGAAAATTCTGGAAGTACCCATCAGATCAGACTGCATCTGTGGGGAGAAACAGGGTTATTTCAGTTCAACAGAACATTTCTTGAGTTCTTTCCTTCCCGTTTCAGATGAACTCATAAAAATGCAATTTTTATTCTCATTTCTTTGGAGAAACCTGAATAAAGACTTTCACTTATACAACACCTTTAATGATCACATCATGGATGGTGTTCTGCCTTAACTCGACTTTCCACCCATCCCCATATCTCTTGATTCCTTGAGACAACAAATATCTCTCTACCTCAACCTTAAAAATACATAAGAGAGCATCCATAACTATATGGGGTAGAGAATTCTAAATATTTGCACCCCTTTGAGTGAAGACATTTCTCCTTATTTGGGTCGATAGTGATCAACCGCTTTATCCTAATACTGCACCTCTGTGTTTTAGATTCCATAACCATGGCAACAACCTCTCAGGTTGTACCCTGCCAAGCCAAATACAAGCACTTTGCGCACAATAGAGTTCTTTAGAAGTGTTTTAATGTAGAAAATGCAGCAGTATTTGCAATAACCTTAATCTGATAATGACTAGATAATATTTTTTCTGATTTTGATGATGGGATAGAGATTGGCCTGGACACCAGGATAACTCTCCTATTCTTCTTCAGAATAGTGCTCTGAGATGTTTTACATTCACCTGAAACGGCAGGCAGGGCCTCACTTTCACATCTCACCTGGAAGATGGTGGGCGAGATTCTCCATTTCAGAGTCTAAGTGCTGACGTCGGGACAGAGTCGGTGGATTTACAACACCAAAATTGGCGCCACTCCGGGAGCAATGCATCAACCATTAATGGGCTAGCACCAGCGCCACATGGAACACCATCGATTCCAATGAAAAATGATGTTGGTTTTGCCAGGGTCGGGATTGACACTCGAGAGGCTGACAAGCTGCAGCCGCATATAAGCACTCCACTCCTCACACACAGTCATCCCAACCAACAAGATGGCAGCACCAAGAGCGGCACCCCGGTTCGCGGACCTTGAACTCGAGACCATGCTGGACGTCATGGAGGAGAGGCGGGCCACTCTGTACCCCGGGGTGGAAGGAGGTTGCCACCCGCCGCTGTACACTGGGCCTGCGCAGGTGGTAGAGGTCGTGAGCGCTGTGGGGCCCACTGCCAGGACCGGACAACCGTGCCGGACAAAAACTGCACAAGCTCCTCAGGGTGGGCAGGGTGAGTAGGCAGCTGTGCCCCTGGCACCAACCCCCATTCCACACACCCATAACCCCCAACCCTCCGCCCGCCACCTGGAGGGAGACCAAACCCCCACCGATCGCCCATACCGGCCGCCGTGACTGGGTGCCCTGGTCACGAAGGCCACCAGCTACCCACCGCTATGCTGGATGCGTCCAACTGTCTAACACTGTGCGCTTTCTGTCTCCCCGCCCGCCCCCCCCCCCCATCCCTAGCCAGGAGAAGGCGGGGAAAAGACTGAAGGGGGAGCGCCAGACCTGCGGCCCCTCACCGCAGCAGAGCAGCAAACACTGGACCTGGTTGGGTCTGGGGAATGGACAGTCGCAGGGGCAGAGGTCGGCATTGGGCGAGCAAGTGAGACCCTGCTGAGTTCCAGTTCCCCATAGCACGTGTGTCGCCACCTCCTCACCACCGCCTCCACCACCACCACCTCCACATACCCCCCCACACCCACCCTCGACCACGTCCACGCCCACACCATCCACAACCCTCTCCACCACCACCACTCCCACAATGCCCCACACCCCACCTCCACCACCACCCACCACCCCAACCCACGATCCGATCATGTTTCATGTCTTGTGACTTGCAGGATCTATTGGTGATGAGTCACGGCCCTCTGGTGTCCCCTGCCCCCGACCTCAACTACAACCCAACGCCAAGTGAATAGCAGCGAGGAAGAGGACACGGACAGTGATGGGAGCCCTTGACCCGCAGCCTGAGATACCCTGGAGAACCAGTCCAGGGACACATTGACTTACCGACACAGCTGTCTTCAACACCCTCCACCATCCCAGAGACACTCATCTCGGTTGAGCACATTAGTGAAGAGGCTCCTGGGGCACTATCTGGTGCGCACCGCACATGTACCGTGGTACAGCAGGTGGAGGTAGGAAGCCCCGAGGGGGCGGACGGTCGGAGGGCGGCCCAATCCCAGGGACTAGCTGCCGTCCAGATATGTTTTGGACATCTGGAAAAGACGGTCCCATTGATAGTGGAGATGCAGTCACAGAGCCAGTGACTGCATGTGGGGGTGTCAGCAACTATCCAGCGCCTACAGTTGCAGTTGGAGGAGTCCATCGGACATGGATCAAGGTGTTCAAGACCTGGGGCACACTGTGTGAGCGGGGCCAAGGCCCATTGCAGGGCAGCCCTATCACAGGCAGCCATGTACCAGGGCTACCTGGACATTGCAACGGCACTCCAGAGTGCCCCAGTCACAGCGGGCCATGGCTGAGAGCATCACCAGCATTGCCTGGCCACTGGCAGACATGGCACAGACCCTGATGGTGGTGGCACTGTCACTGGGTGATGTCGCACACTCCCAGAGGGAGGTGGTCCACTCCCTGTACTCCAAGACCGTGAGCACCGAAAGCCTAATCTGGACGTACACACATGTTCACAACTTTTCAACCTGCCTTGATGCTCTGTCAGAAGGAGGTGAGGCATGGGCTGGGCAGGGCTGGACTGGGCTGGCTGCAGAGGGGATACTGGGGACGGTGGAGGGAAGTTGTTGCTAACTTTGGTTGGCTCTTAATTCGTTGCCCGTTGGGTCTTTATTTAATTTGCTCTGTTTCTATAACCTTTGCTCTAGAGTCGCCAGGTATCTTTATGATACCGCCATGAGGTTCAAGTTCAAGTACTGATCAATAACTCAACACACCAATTAGTAAGATTCAAATCAAAACACATTTATTATACACAGTGAATTACTACTCATGCATAAAACACTACTTACGAGACTATCTCTATCACTAAAAGGCCTATACTTAGCTTCGGAACTGGCCCACCAGGTCAGGGGAACAAATGGCCTTTCATTCGATTCTGAGTCTGCAGGATTCAAAACCTGGTATGGACTGGTAACTAGGAGCTCCTATCTCGTAGCGTGCATTGTCTGGAGACTTACTTGGTTGATGTGGCAGCTAGGCAGATCACTGTCAAGGGTTGGTTCGCGCTGCTGAGTGACCCTGCCAAGAAGATCGATTTGAACTTGGGATCTTTACTTTATAGTCCCCAGGGGCTTCTCGCCGTTCGAGGCGGACCACGTATCTGGTTCCAAATGATTGGATTACGTTCCGATCACTTGGATCGATTTCTCCAATACTGGAGCCGTTCCCTGATCGCTGGGCGGTCCCGAAGTGTCCGTTGGCCTTCCTTTGTCTTGGCTCCTGCTGCCACCGAGGAGTCTGGCTTGGCCCTATTCACCTTACATGTTTCAATTGTTCCCGGAGATCGCTCATTAGTATGCAGATGGCTGTGAGTTTCAGTGCTGTCTGGGCTTTTGCAAGTTCTAATACACAGGAGATTTTGCACTTGCTAGTTTTTTTTGCCTCTGTTGGCTGAATTTCCCTGCAGTCTTTGCGGATCTCCATTTTAATTCGGGAAGTGGCCAACCCAGGTGGCTACAACGTGCATCCCCTTCATTATCCCTGTACCTGGGATATCTCAGCGATGACGGTGAACCCTGCTGCCTGGATGTTAGATGTTTTAGTTGCCGTGAAATGAAGAGTCTAAAGTTCTTGTTCCTTTTCACCAAACATCATTTATTTCACTTCCACAGCCTCTGCACAAAACTCTTAACACACCACCTGACAGAGACCACCTGAAGCCCCTTTACATATCAGTATCAATTAATGGATACTTAACATAAATGAGACAACTAATTGCAATGTCTCTTAACCCATTACTTAACACTGGACATCCTGGTGAGCTTGGTGCACGTTGAATTTGATGTATTGTGCCAAGCGGATTTGGGGCTCCATGATGACGCGGATGCACCTGCGCACCGACATCTGTGAGATTCAGACAGGTCCCCACTCGGCGCCTGGAAGGATCCTGTGGAGTAAAGGTTCAGGGTGAGCATCACCTTGTCGGCCAGCGGGAGTAGGTGTCCTCCCCCATACCCCTGCGGTGCCAGGTGCATCATGATCTGGCAGATATGTCGCACTGTCCCCCTGCTCAGCCGGAGTCTTCAATGGCATGCCCGGTCCAGCAGGTCCTCGAATGACAAGCACTGTCAGTACACTCGAGGCCTCATGTGGCGCCTCCTTTCCACCTCCTCCTCAGCCTGTTGGGCAGCCAGCTCTCTATCCTCAGCAGCTGCCTCCTGTTTCTCTGAAGCAGACTCTGCTGCTACAGCTTCCTCCTCCTCGAGCAGCCCCAACTCATACAGCCTCAGTGCATCCCCCAGGGTTGCAGCGACTAGGGTGAAGGCCACCATTCCTTGTTGGATTCTGAAGTTCATTGTTTGTAGGGGATGAAAGTCAGACATGTTAGCGTGGTGTGTACCCCCGTGCTCGACCAGGTACACTGGGCTACATGGTGACCCGGGTCTGCACTTCAGCCCCTGCCCCCGCATGTCCCCCTCCCGCCCAATCCCCTCATTCCCAAACCTCCTCACCCACACCTGGTCATTCCCCCTGGCACTCTACCCTCCGCACCCCTGGACCCATTGGTACCCGGCACCTTGAAGGCCTCTGGGCATGGCGCCCATCCCTGCTGCCAGTGGTACCGGTGGCTGGCACTATCCATGCCAGCGGGATTCTCTGCAGTCCCCATCTGGCACCCTTCTGCAGGGCCTCTGTGACCCCTGTCCTTCGGTGGCCGCATGCTGCCCAGCGGCGGGTGGAGGCCAGTTTCGGGGGGGGGGGGGTTTGTGTCATAATATACCAGTATATTATGGTGCAGCCACACACACACACACAATGATGGACATGCAGTGGGACCAATCAGCATACACAACACCGCAGCCAATCATCACGCACGATAAAGACAGGGGACAGGAGAGTTCCCGCTCATTCTAGTAGCAGCCAGCTCGGAGCACAGAGCTCACAGCCTGCAACACAGACATTCACCATGTGCTGAGTGCATCACCTGGTTAGGACTAGGCAAGGGTCAACAGTAAAAACTGGTACTGCATTTACCCACAGTTCAAGTATGTTAATATAGTTAACCTTATAATAAAATAGAGTTGTACCACTTCCAGTGTTGGTGACCTGTTTGTGATCCAGAACACCCAACACATCATGGTACAAGGAGTGATTGCATACTAGCACTTCTGAGACCCACCTGCAACTAATCAGCATTCCGGCCTCCTGAAGTGTGGAGAACATCAACCAACCGCCGCCGCTCCGCATCGCCAGCAATCTTGGGGTCAATTGGAAGATTTTTAAACAGCGCTTCCAGCTCTTCCTCGAAGCCACGGACAGGGAGAACGCCTCGGACACCAGGAAGATTGCTTTGCTCCTCTCCATGGCCGGGCAACACGCCATCCACATCTTCAACTCCCTCACATTCGCAGACGACGAGGACAAGACAAAATACAAGACGGTTCTCCTCAAATTCGATACCCACTTCAGCATAGAGGTCAATGAAAGCTTCGAGAGATACCTGTTCCAGCAGTGCTTGCAGGGTAAGGACGAGCCTTTCCAATCCTTTTTAACACACCTCCGCATCCTTGCGCAGTCCTGCGGCTACGGGTCCACCTCCGACTCCATGATACGCGACCAGATCGTATTTGGTGTTCTGTCGGACCCCCTGCGTCAGCAGCTCCTCAAAATTAAGCAACTCACCCGAGCGACTGCCATCGAGACCTGTGTCCTGCATGAAAATGCCATCAGCCAATACTCCCACATATAGGCGGCTGAAACGGCGCGGCAAGGTCCCCACGAGGCGGAACGGGTCCAAACAATTGAACACCTCCAAGGCTGCAGCCTGGATGAGGGCGGCTATTTTGCGCGCTTTCCGCGGCCACCCGCGCTTGTAAGCGCCAAACGAGGGGACAGTGACGTGGAGGAACGTGATGCGCAGGCGCGTACCACGCAGGACCGCACCGCGCATGCGCGGTGGCGCAACGAGCGTACTGACGTCACGATGTGCAGCAACTGTGGCTCTGCCCATTTAAAGCGGCAATGTCCTGCAAATTCGCGACAATGCCTACAATGTGGCAGACTTGGCCACTATGCTGCCTGCTGTCGAGCAGCTCAGCCTGCTTAAACCAGCCTCGCAGGAACGTTCGAGCAATTCAACCCACGTTCACCGAGTCCAATTCCGACTTCCCGCAGATCACTGACACCGAGGACCCGAGGGAGCCTTTTCGAGTCGCTGTTATAACAAAGAACAGGCTGTCCCCGAATCAAAACCACCAGCCGCTGTCGGTGTACCGCATTGATCCAGACGGCGAGTGGTGTGCCACCCTGACGGTCAACCAGAATTCGTCGCCCACCTCAGAGACTTGACTTATGAGTTTTACGATGTTGGACTCTTTGATCTGTTGTGTTATCCTGTTTCATCGTTCTAGTAGTTTATATATAATGTTCATTTCGTTGTTGGTGTGACAACCTATTTCTCTGCACCAGGCACCTTCCCGTGTAAATAGATTAGCCTCATGTACATAGTCATGTAAATAACACACACACCCATAGTCAAGTACATTCACTACACAATATTTATTGTCATGCAGGCACATGTTCTTTATATAAAAGGGGGATGTCATAATATACACCAGTATATTATGGTGCAGACACACACTCACACACACTGATGGACATGCAGTGGGACCAATCAGCATACACAACACCGCAGCCAATCACCAGTGAGAGCACACGCACTATAAAGACAGGGGACAGGAGAGTTCCCGCTCATTCTAGTAGTAGCTAGCTCGGAGCACAGAGCTCACAGCCTGCAACACATACATTCACCATGTGCTGAGTGCATCAGCTGGTTAGGACTAGGCAAGGGTCAACAGTAAAAGCTGGTATTGCATTTACCCACAGTTCAAGTATGTTAATATAGTTAACCTCATAATAAAATAGAGTTGCACCACTTCCAGTATTGGTGACCTGTTTGTGATCCAGAACACCCAACACATCAGTTTGGTGGAGTGGAGGGTGGGGGATGGAGTGCATGGGTGATGGGGTGGGTGCACCCATACAGCCGGTGTCACTCTGCACAACCACGGGACACGTTGGGCAGTCTGTGGGGTGCGCAGTGTGAGGTTGCCTTGTAGGCAGCAGCAATGGGGGTCCGTACCTGGACACCCCGGTCCTATGTGGGGGGGGGGGTCACCCAGACCTCACAGCCCATCCCCTGGTCACCCCCCATGGCCAATGGCAGGACCAGCAGCCCATGGTCATGCCTCTCCATGTCCTACCTCATCTCTCTCCCTCATCAAGCCACGGCGCCTCTTTCCCGATTTTTGAAACCACAAATGAAACACACCGTCGGTAGTTGCCCCCCACCCCCACTGGTGGAGGCGGAGCATTGCGTAGGACCAGGAGAATACCGGGTCAGGCCCATGAATGATACGCAAACGGCATTTACTCTACATGCAGAGTAGAAGGCATTGATGCCACTGTCGAGGCACCAGAGCAGGGAATTCTGTCGGGCACCCGACGCCAGCCACAATTTTTGCTTCACGACCGGTTCTCCACCCAATCGCCTTTCCCGATTTCAGCGTCGGCCAGAGAATCCCACCCGGTATCACTGGCAGTGTAGAGCTCCCTCAGAACTGGACTGGAGTGTCACCCTGGACCAGTTTGAGTGCTGGAGTGCCGCTTGTACCCACAGCCTTCTAACTCAGAGGAAAGAATCCTACCAGCAGAGCCACTGCTCAATATATTCAAACTCTTTTTACGCTTCATTTTCATACACTCTGTCAAGAACACTGGAATCATCTTTCCTTCACGTATGCTCGAGTGACAGTTATAATAACGAGCAAACAGCACTTTGAGACACCTTTTAAAGCATGAGGACACAATAGTTATTGCAACTAGCTCGAAGAAAAACATTGCCCTAACAGTGAGTGGAGTCTCCACTGCTCACACAAACATGCCACCATGGGCGGCACAGTGCGCAGTGGTTAGCACTGCTGCCTACGGCACTCAGGACCCAGGTTCAATCCTGGCCCCGGGTCACTGTCTGTGTGGAATTTGCGCATTCTTCCAGTATCTGTGTGGGTTTCACCCCCACAACCCAAAGATGTGCAGGGTAGGTGGAATGGCCACATTAAATTGCCCCTTAATTGGGGAAAAAAATTATTGGGTACTCTAAATTTATTAAAAAAACAAATTTTAAAAAAATTAAGTGTCTGCCTCCCAATTACAACACTCTGATATGCGCCATTATAAAAATGTTGAAGGCCTGTCTCCACTGGGTTTAAGTCGTGTTCAGCATATGTCACTTCTTTTTTAAAATAAATTTAGAGTACCCAATTCATTTTTTCCAATTAAGGGGTAATTTAGCGTGGCCAATCCACCTAGCCTGCACATCTTTGGGTTGTGGGGGCGAAACCCACGCAAACACGGGGAGAATGTGCAAACTCCACACGGTCAGTGACCCAGATAAGGGATCGAACCTAGGACCTCGGTGCCGTGAGGCAGTAGTGCTAACCAATGCGCCACCATGCTGCCCATATTTCACTTCTTAATTACCCCTCCCACCAATCATGTGGGTTTGGAGGGGTTGATATTGAGGCCTTTGGATGTGAATATACAATAAACTTTTCAAAATCATGCCAAAAATAATGGTAAGTTGGCAATATTTGGTCATAGATGTGTTTACATTTTGCATTTTTTAATTCTAAATGAAGGAAATCGGCATCAAGCTCACTTGCTTGATACTACTATATCCATAACTTTCAGTCTTACAAAGTTATCGAATCAACCAGCAATTGTATATTGCACATGACAAGTCCTCTTTGTCTTTGTGATTATAAAATGCATCGATGAGTGTGTTTCCCCTTCTAAATGAGAAACCAAGGCTGTAATTCTTTGTCCAACCACTCTGTGGCATAGTGGAGCATAAATGCAAGAATCAGATGAATGCAATATCATTGGCCCAAATCTTCCAGAGACAGGGGGCGGGATTCTCCAATAATGGGGCTATGTCCCCACGCCGGCGTGAAAAGCGGCGGCAACCACTTCGGCGTCAACGGTCCCCGATAATGGGGAATGCTCCCCTTCCTAGGGGCTAGGTTGGTGCCGGAGTGGTCCCTGCAGCTCCAGCCGGTGCAGAACGGCCCGCGCTAGAATAACCTCAGCCAGCACGGGAATTGAACCCATGCTGTTGCCGTTGCTCCGTATCACGAACCAGCCTCCCCAAGCTAATCGACCCCGCTCCATCAATTAATTGATACAGATTTTCCTTTTCTACCTTATCAAAGCCTGTCATAATCTTGTGCACTTCCATCATATCTTGCCTCAATCTCCTTTGCTCCAAGGAGAACAATGCCAGTCTTTCTGACCTGATCTCGCAACTCAAATCCCTCATCCATGGAATAATTCTGGTAAATCTGCCCTGCACCCTCTCAAGGGACTTCACATCTTTCCTAATGTGTGGTGGCCAGAATTGGGGCCATAATTAGTTGGTGCCTAACCTGAGCTTTATAAAGGTTTAGTATAACTTCTGTATATTTGTACACATTTGTGAAGCCCATGATTCCAAAATACTTTTAAAAAAATTTTTTTATTTTAATTTAGAGTACCCAATTCACTTTTTCAATGAAGGGACAATTTAACATGTTCAATCTACCTACCCTGCACATCTTTGTGTTGTGGGGGCGAAACCCACGCAAACACTGTCCACACGGACAGTGACCCAGAGCCGGGATTGAACCTGAGACCTCGGCGCCATGAGGCAGCAATGCTAGCCACTGTGCCACGGTGCTGCCCCCAAAATACTTTGTTAACCACTCCCTTAGTTTGTCCTCCCACCTTCAAAATCCCAAGGTCACTCTTTACAACAGTGCCAGGAAGTCTATATTGCCTCTCCCTATTCCTTCTGCCAAAATGTACCACCTTACACTTCTCTGTATTAAATGCCATCTGCCACTTGTCTGCCCATTCTGTTAGCTTACCTTTGTCCTGTTGCAGGCGATTCACATCATCCTCGCTGTCTGCCATTCCTCCAGGTTGGCAACCATCGGCAAAATTTGAAAGTTTACTCCATATTCCAAGATCCAAGTCATTGAAATCTAGCAAAGAAAACTGGAACATGGGAAATAGGAGCAGGAGTAGTCAATTCAGCCCCTCAACCCTGCTCTGCCATTCAATCAGATCATGGATGATCTCTTCCTGGTCTCAAATCAACCTCCCTGCCTGTTCCCCATATCCTTTTAACCCATTTTTAAATACAGAAATATATCTATCACCTTCTTGAAACCATTTAATGATTCAGACTGCACCACACTATGGTGGAGCAAGTTCCACAAATTCATCACCCTCTCCGAGATGTAGTTCCTCCTCATCTCAGTTTTATATCTCATCCTATATCTGTGACCTCTCGTTCTAGATTGCCCCACAAGGGGGAACATTTAGTCTATGTTTACCTTATCAATCCCTTTTAGTATTTTATATATCTTGATCAGATCCCCTCTTACTCTTCTAAACTCCAGCGAGTACAAGCCCAAACTGTTCAATCTCTCCTCTTACGTCAACCCCTTTATCCCCAGAATCAATCTGGCCAAACTCCTCTGAACTGCCTCCAAAGCCACCACATCCTTCCTCAAATAAGGAGACCAAAACTGCACACAATACTCCAGATGTGGTCTCACAAACATCCTGTACAATTCCATCAACACTTCTCTACTTTTATACTTCAGTCCTTTTGCAATAAACGCTAAAATTCCATTTGCCTTTTTAATTACATGCTGCACCAACTTTCTGCGATACATAAACAAAGACACCCGGATTTCTCTGCCCAGATGCATTTTGATTCTTCTTTCCATTTAGATAATAATTTGCCTTTCTATTTTTTTCGGCCAAAATGGATAACCTCATTCTTATCCACATTAAACTCCATCTGCTAAATTTTGGCCGAAACTCCTAGCTTATCAATGTCCGGCTGTAAACTCTTTACCTCCTCTTCATTGACTGCTTTCCCACCGATTTTAGTATCATCCACAAATTTTGCTATGTTGCACTCTGTCCCTGCTTGCAGATCATTGATATAGATTGTAAACAGTTGAGGTCCGAGGACTGACCCCTGCAGCACCCCGCTAGTTACAGTTCGCCAGCCAGAGAAGGGCCCATTTATCCCAACCCTCTGCTTTCTGTCAGTCAGCCAATCCTCAAACCAATCTACCCCAATCCCCTGCAATCTCACCTTCTGGGTCAGTGTTTTATGCGGCACCCTGTCAAACACATTCTGAAAGTCTAGATATACCACATCCACAGGTTCTCCATTATCCACCTTGCTGGTTACATCCCCAAAGGACTCAAGCAAGTTTGTCAAGCATGACTTACCCGTCATAAAACCATGCTGCCAATGGTGGATTGAGCTTTGTTTTTCCAAATATTCAGACATCTCCTCCTTAATGATTGATTCCAGCAACTTCCCCACCACAGAGGTCAAGCTAACTCGTCTACAGTTTCCCACTGTTTGCCTCTTTCCCTTTTGGAATAGGGGCGTCACATTAGCGTGTTTCCAATCCACCGGGACCATTCCAGATTCCATGGAATTTTGAAATATCATAACCAATGCATCCACTATCTCTGCTGCCAGCTCCTTTAATACCCCAGGGCGCTGGCCCTTGGGGAACACCACTGTCTTCCACCTTCCATACTGCAAAACAATCATTTACCATGACTCTCTGCCTTCTCCTCGAGCCCATTTTTAGTCCAAATGGACACTGCCCCTCCTCTTCATTAAGCCTCAATTTTTGTTAACCAGCCTTTTATATGCTTGTTAAATTCTTCCTTAAAACTGAAAGAGGGTCCTATGTGCGTTGTATATGTGAAACACTGCCAAATTGGCAGTGACTCCAGTGCTACCCTAAATCCAGCAGATGATACTACCATTCTTACCACAAAATGTGGAAGAAAGCAACCACATTGAGGCACTAAATCTTGGGGTAGTCACCACAGGAGCACAATAGGGAAAGCCCGCTGTCAGGTTTTTCAGCCTGATGGGCTGGGAAATTTGTAGAACCCCTTGGGCTGTATACTTGGCATTCAATGTACTTTGTGATTATCAAGAGTATTAATGTTTTATTGAGAGAGGAACATGCTGTCGGAACAAAGTTGAATTCTACCACACTTTCTGTAATTTTTCAATTTGAAACTGTTTAGCCCCCAGGCTGTATGCTTGACATGGAATATATATTGCAAATATAAAAAGGATTACAATTGTACAAAGGCACCTAGGAATGGAACACATTGTATGGAAGCAGGTCACATTTTAAGACACTTGCTGTAATTCTCAAGTTGAAATGTTTCATAATTTAGCTTTGAAAATTTTATGAATATATCATGTTTTTGGGAAAAGAAGCGGAGGCACCAGCACAGCAACAAATCCCAGAAGGATGGAGGATGTTGCACTTTCACTGTACTGAACAGGCCAAACAGAGATAGTGGTAGGAACCGAGGACATTGAGTGTGTCTTTAGATTGAGAAATTACAGCATGAATAAGATAGACAAATATTGGCCATGTTATGGCCAAGCTGTATGTATAGATGTAATTCAGGGGCCATGGTAGCACAGTGGTTAGCACTGTTGCTTCTCAGCGCCAGGGTCCCAGGTTCGATTCCCAGCTTGGGTCACTGCCTCTGCAGAGTCTGCGCACTCTCCCCGTGCCTGCGTGCGTTTCCTCCGAGTGCTCCGGTTTCCTTCCCCAAGTCCCGAAAGACGTGGTTGTTTGGTGAATTCTACATTCTGAATTCTCTCTCTGTGTACCCGAACAGGTGACTAGGGGATTTTCACAATAATAAAGGTTCAGGCCAATTGAATTAAGCATGACGACAAATGCATCTAAAAAAAATGAATGTAATGTTTAGTTCTAATGGATTCAAGTACCAGCAAAGCAGCCACATGACCACAGCGATAAGAAGACTAAAGTACTTAATTAGCTGTAAAGTGCTTTGAGATGTCCCATGAACATGTAAGGCATGATATAAATGCAAATTCTTTTTTAAAAATGAAAAATATTTTATTGAGGCATTTATATATTTACACATCAAACACAACCATAAAACAAAACAAGCCAACAGGGCTGCAAATAATCAAACCAACTAAATACCTAACACCCCACCATCCCGCCTCCTGCTCCCCAGCTCCCCTACCTCCCTATTTAACCCCACCCCTCCACTGCTGACATCATAACTGCTCTCAAAGAAGTTGATGAATGGCTGGTGGAGTACCTGGCCAGTGAGAACGGTAAAGGCACCGTCAACAATGCCCCAAGCTTGAGTCATTACATGAGGCCGCCTCCATCCGTTCCCAAACCGACCCCTCCCTCAGCACCCACTTCCTCATCATGGTTATATTTGCCACCCAATAGTAATTTGACAAATTTGGAAGAGCTACCCGTCCCCTCACTTGGCCCCGCTCCAACAGCACCTTCTCCACCCGCGTGTCTTCACCCACCCAAACAAACCCCAGAATCAGTGCATTCACCCGCCTAAGAAAAGCCTTAGGGATAAAGGTCGGGGGATTCTGGAACACAAACAGGAACCCTGGGATAACCGTCATCTTCACCGACTGCACCCGTCCCGCCAGCGACAGCGGGAGCACATCCCATCTCCTAAAGTGTCCCTTCACCTGTTCCACCAACCGAGCCAGATTCAGCTTGTGCAGCTGCTCCCACTCCCGCGTCACCTGGATACCTAAAGACCAAAAGCTCGTCGCCACTAGCAACTCCCTCAGCCTCTTCTGCTGCCCCCTCACTTGAATCGGAAAAACCTCGCTCTTCCCAGATTCAATTTATATCCCAAGAACTGTCCAAATTCCTCCAATATGCCCATGACACCCCCTCCCCCCACACACACAATGCCTTCCTATGGATTTGATATGTAGAGCAGCAGATCATCTGTTTCTCCGTATTCATAAACCGCTCCTTTAGCACTCCTCAACTGCCCTTCCACCTTGCCTATGGGTATCGGCCAAAACACAAGGGTGGCGCTGAGTCCAGAGGTGGCGATTTTCAGGGTGTTAGAAGACCCGGGAATCCAGGAGGAGAAAGAGGCAGACATTCTGGCCTTTGCTTCCCTGGTAACCCGGAGATGGATACTATTAGCTTGAAGGGACTCAAAGCCCCCGAAGTCAGAGTCCTGGCTATTGGACATGGCTAGCTTTCTCTGTTTGGAGAAAATCAAATTTGCCTTGAGAGAGTCACTGTTAGGGTTCGCCCGGAGGTGGCAGCCATTCGTCGACTTCTTCTTGGAAAATTGATCATCAGCAGAAAGGGGGGGGGTAGTTTAGCTTAGAGTAGGGGGTTAATAAAGGTGGGACCTGTAAGGGAGGGAGACGTTTTTTGCACTATGTTTATAGTTTCATGTACATTGTTTATTATGTTGTTGTTATAATACCAAAAAATACCTCAATAAAATGTTTGTTAAAAAAAATGCAAATTGGGGTCTCAACATGTACAGGTGAATCTGTGGGAGAGCTAGCCAACTGTGCGAGGGTAAGTTAAACCAATAATCCATTGTGTATAGTGCACGCATTGGAGTTTCTAAGAATGAGAGGTGAGAGGGGCGGCACGTGGCACAGTGGTTAGCACTGCTGCCTACGGCGCTGAGGATCCGGGTTCGAATCCCAGCACTGGGTCACTGTCTGTGTAGAGTTTGCACATTCTCCCCGTGTCTGCGTGGGTTTCACCCCCACAACCCAAAGATGTGCCGGTTATGTGGATAGGCCATGCTAAATTGCCCTTTAATTGGAAATGAAAATAATTGGTTACTCTAAATTTATTTTTAAAAAGAATGAGAGGTGATCTCATTGAAACATGTAAATTTCTAAGAGAGCTTGACAGGGTAGATGTTGAGAGGATGTTTCTCCCTGTGAGGGAATCTAGAATTACGGGACAAAGCTTCAAAGTAAGGGGACTGCCCTTAAGATGGAGATGAAGGCACTTTCTTCTCCCAAATTGTTAGAATTCTCTACCTCATAAAGCCGTGAAGGATATGGATCATTGAATATATTCAAGGCAGCACGGTGGCACAGTGGGGGCACAGCTGCCTCACGCCGCTGAGGACTCAGGTTCGATCCCGGTCCCGGGTCACTGTCCGTGTGGAGTTTGCTCATTCCCCCCGTGTCTGCGTGGGTCTCACCCCGACAACCCAAAGATGTGCAGGGTAGGTGGATTGGTCACGCTAAATTGCCCCGGAATTGGGAAAAAAAAGAATTAGTTACTCTAAATTTTTTTTAAAAATGTAATATATTCAAGGCTGAGTTCAGCAGAGTGTTGATCCACAAGAGAGTCAAAGATTATGGTGGACAGGCAGGAAAATGGAGTTAAGGCAAAAATCAGATCAGCCATGATTTATTGAATGGCAGAGCAGTCTTGAGGGGAAGAATGTCTTACTGCTGGAGCGTTCCCTTGGTTTTAAACCTAATGGTGTCAGCCTAAATATTGTGCTCAAGTCTCTTGGACTCACTACCTTCTGACTCAGAATCTCTCCGGACCTCTTCTTTCAGTGTAACTGTTCTACTAAAATCAGCAAAACAAATACATAATATTTGATTGCAGCGTGGACTAAAGTTTGTTCCTAGTCCCTTGAACATCCTTGACACAATGTTCTAGTCCTGTCATTTTGAAATAACAAAATTGCAAGGTTTTGTTTTCTATTCACTTCATAGCAAATTGTAAATGTTCTTTTTTACTTTCAACAGAGACTTAGTGCGTATCTCAGATTCTTGAAACATGAAAAACATATTTAAATACAATTTCAAGGAGCCTCATATTACATTGAAGAGAAAAAATTGAATGATGAATTTAAGAACTCCTGTTTTTATTCACTTTCAAAGAGGCATAATCTCATTTTATGAATCCCCGCTGGTGATGTTCATTGGGATTGGTTTTAGACTAAATCAAGTGCCTAACCTCTCAAGAACATCGGGTGCCTGATTTTCTGACAGGCAAGCTGCGGACAAACATGAAGGCTATACCAATGCTCCAAGTTTGGTCTCCAGTGAAACCCTGTGCACAGCATTGAACCTGAGCGCTTAATACATTCCAGGATCTGGCCTGCATAAGTTGGTTTCTCGAATGGAGACTGCACTTGGTGTTGCATAAATTTTAATTCTTCCTAATGTTTTCAATTGCCACTTGTGTTTTGCTTCACTCATGAGTTGAGGTGGAATTGCTACCTAAACGTACGCCTCCCCTTTCTGTTTTTATCTCCAAAGTTCTGCATATTTATGTTATTTTCTCTTAAATTGTTGTGGGCTGCTGACATTTACGTGTGTGTATTCCTTTGAGGGTTCCAAATGTGCTGCAACATTTTGGCAGAATTTGCAGGCAAAATACCAGCGAGTTTAATGTGTGGAAGTTATGGTGATATGCATCACTGTAAATAAACAAGGGGTTAATGTAGATATACTGAGTAAACACCACATGGAGCATCAGAGACATCATGACATGCAGACATACAGCTAATGAACACATAGAATAGGACACGACCAATGGGCAGTCAAGACACCCAGAGGTGACACTACCACAACGGGGCATTACACAACCCATATAAAAGGACAGGGCACACATGCTCTTCCTCTTTTCCACAGGCAACACTCAGAGAGACAGGGACAGATCGGAAGCATCACACCCACACGTGGATTAGAGCAGACTGGTTAGTTAGACTGAGTTACTATACCAAGATTAGCAGGAGAGTCGAACTCAAGTTGGAGAATTGTTAACTGTTCAATAAATGTGTTAAACCTATCTCCAAGTCTGAACCTTCCTTTGTCAGAGTATACATCAAGGAAGCAGCTTATGCTACATGAAGAAGCATAACACAACAGAAGTAACCTAGTAATTTGTGGAGGTGTTGAGAGATACCTTGTGAGTTGTGAATCGGCACAAATTGCCAGAACGATTTATGCCGCCTTGCTGTGAGCCTCACGAAAATGACAGCTCGTCCTTAATGTGTTAAAATTGTCTCCCGTGGTGTATTTTTCAACCTGTTTAACTACTTTGTTGCAGCTTCATGACATTGTTGTATTAGACTTCTGACCTTTTCGACAAAGAAGGACCATATCAAGATGTCTTAAAGCACATCAAGGTAGATAAATCCCTGGGACCTGATAAAATGTATCCCAGGACTTTGTTGGAGGCTATGAAGGAAATTGCAGGTCCCCTGGCAGAGACATTTGAATCATTGATAGCCACAGGTGAGGTGCTTGAAGATTGGAGGTGATCAAATGTTGTGCCTTTGTTTAAGAAGGGCCGTTGGGAACTACAGACTGGTGAGGCTAACGTCTGTGGTGGGTACGTTGCTAGAAGGTATTCTGAGAGAAGATCTACAGGCATTTAGAGAGGCACAGACATATTAGGGACAGTCAGCATGGCTTTGTGAGTGTAAATTCATGTCTCACGAATTTGATTGAGTTTTTTGAAAGGGTAACCAAGAAGGTAGATGCGGGCAGTGCAGTTGACGTTGTCTACATGGACTTTAGCAAGGCCTTTGACAGGTTATCGCATGGTAAGTTGTTGCATAAAGTTAAATCTCATGGGATCCAGGATTAAGTAGCCAATTGGATACAAAATTGTCTTGACAACAGAAGACAAAGGGTGGTTGTAGCGGCCTGTGACCAGCGGTGTGCCTCAGAGATGAATGCTGGGTCCACTGTTATTTGTTATTTATATTAATGATTTGGATGAGAATTTAGGAGGCATGGTTAGCAAGTTTGTGGGTGACACCAAGATTGGTGGCATAGTGGACAGTGAAGAAGGTTATCTAGGATTACAACGGGATCTTGATCAATTGGGCCAGTGGGCCGATGAATGGCAGATGGAGTTTAATTTAGATAAATGTGAGGTAGATCGAATTGGGGCAGGACCTATTCAGTTAATGGTAGGGTGTTCGGGAGAGTTATAGAACAAAGAGATCTAGGAGTACAGGTTCACAGCTCCTTGAAGGTGGAGTCGCAGGTGGACAGGGTGGTGAAGAAGGCATTCGGCATGCTTGGTTTCATTGGTCAGAACATTGAATACAGGAGTTGGGATGTCTTGTTGAAGTTGTACAAGACATTGGTACGGCCACACTTGGAATACTGTGTGCAGTTCTGGTCACCCTATTATAGAAAGGATATTATTAAACTAGAAAGAGTGCAGAAAAGATTTACTAGGATGCTATCGGGACTTGATGGCTTGAGTTATAAGGAGAGGCTGGATAGACTGGGACATTTTTCTCTGGAGGGTAGGAGGCTTAGAGGTGATCTTATAGAGGTCTATAAAATAATGATGTGGAGATGCCGGCGTTGGACTGGGGTGGGCACAGTTAGAAGTCTTACAACACCAGGTTAAAGTCCAACAGGTTTGTTTCAAACACTAGCTTTCGGAGCACTGCTCCTTCCTCAGGTGAATGAAGAGGTATGTTCCAGAAACATATATATAGACAAAGTCAAAGATGCAAGACAATGCTTTGAATGTGAGCATTTGCAGGTAATTAAGTCTTTACAGATCCAGAGATAGGAGTAACCTGTGTGAATTATCTCAAGCCAGGACAGTTGGTAGGATTTTGCAAGCCCAGGCCAGATGGTGGGGGATGAATGTAATGCAACATGAATCCAAGGTTCCGGTTGAGACCGTACTCATGTGTGCAGAACTTGGCTATAAGTTTCTGCTCGGCAATTTTGCGTTGGTGTGCGTCCTGAAGGCCGCCTTGGAGAACGCTTACCCGGAGATCAGAGGCTGAATGCCCTTTACTGCTGAAGTGTTCCCTGACTGGAAGGGAACATTCCTGCCTGGCAATTGTCGCACGATGTCCTATCATTCATTGCCACAGCGTCTGCATGGTCTCGCCAATGTACCACGCTTCGGGACATCCTTTCCTGCAGCATAAGAGGTGGACAATGTTGGCCGAGTCGCACGAGTATGTACCGCGTACCTGGTGGGTGGTGTTGTTACGTGTAATGGTGTTACCCACGTCGATGATCTGGCACGTCTTGCAGAGATTGCCATGGCAGGGTTGTGTGGTATCATGGTCGCTGGGTAGTTTGCTGCAAACAACGGTTTGTTTGAAGTTGCGTGGTTGTTTAAATGCAAGTAGTGGGGGTGTAGGAATGACCTTGGCAAGATGTTCATCTTCATCAATGACCTGTTGACGCCTGCGAAGAAAATGTCATAGTTTCTCCGCTCCGGGGAAGTACTGGACGACGAAGGGTACTCTGTCGGTTGTGTCCCGTGTTTGTCTTCTGAGGAGGTTGGTGCGTTTTTTTGCTGTGGCGCATTGGAACCGTCGATCAATTAGTCGAGCCATATCCCGTTAGTAGGAGGGCATCTTTCAGCGTCTGTCGATGTCTGTTACGCTCCTCCTCATCTGAGCAGATCTTGTGTGTACGGAGGGCTTGTCCACAGGGGATGGCTTCTTTAATGTGTTTAGGGTGGAAGCTGGAGAAGTGGAGCATCGCGAGGTTATCCGTGGGCTAGCGGTAAAGCAAAGTGCTGAGGTGGCCATCCTTAATGGAGATGAGTGTGTCCAAGAAAGCAACTGATTTTGGAGAGTAGTCCAAGCTGAGTCTGATGGTGGGATGGAATTTATTGATGTCATCGTGTAGTCGTTTCAGTGATTCTTCGCCGTGGGTCCAAAGGAAAAAAATGTCATCGATGTATCTGGTGCATAACATCGGTTGAAAGTCCTGTGCGGTGAGGAGGTCTTGTTCAAACTTGTGCATGAAGATGTTGGCATATTGAGGTGCGAAGCAGTCAAGGGCATTCAGCCCCTGATCTCCAAGGTAAGCGTTCTCCAAGGCGGCCTTCAGGACGCACACCAACGCAACATCACCGAGCTGAAACTTATAGCCAAGTTCCGCACACATGAGTACGGTCTCAACCGGGACCTTGGATTCATATCGCATTACATTCATCCCCCACCATCTGGCCTGGGTTTACAAAATCCTACCAACTGTCCTAGCTTGAGACAATTCACACCTCTTTAACCTGGGGTTACCCCTGTCGCTGGATCTGTAAAGACCTAATTACCTGCAAATGCTCGCATTCAAAGCATGGTCTTGCACCTTTGACTTTGTCTATATATATGTTTCTGGAACATACCTCTTCATTCACCTGAGGAAGGAGTAGTGCTCTGAAAGCTAGTGTTTGAAACAAACCTGTTGGACTTTAACCTGGTGCTGTAAGACTTCTTACTATAAAATAATGAGGGGCATAGATAAGGTAGATAGTCAACATCTTTTCCCAAAGGTAGGGGAGTCTAAAACTAGAGAGTATAGGTTTAAAGTGAGAGGGGAGAGATTCAAAAGGGTCCAGAGGGGCAATCTTTTCACACAGAGGGTGGTGAGTGTCTGGAACGAGCTGCCAGAGGCAGTAGTAGAGGATGGTACAATTTTGTCTTTTAAAAAGCATTTTGATTGCCTCACGGCGCCGAGGTCCAAGGTTCAATCCTGGCTCTGGGTCACTGTCTGTGTGAAGTTTGCACATTCTCCCCTGTTTGTGTGGGTTTCGCCCCACAACCCAAAGATGTGCAAGGTAGGTGGATTGGCCACACTAAATTGCCCCTTATTTGGAAAAAATGGATTGGGTACTCTAAATGTAAAAAAAATGCATTCAGACAGTTATATGGATAAGATGGGTATAGAGGGGTATGGGCTAAATGTGGGCAATTGGGACTATTTTAGTGGTAAAAACTGGGTGGCATGGACAAGTTGGGCATGACAAGTAAACTTCTATGACCTCTAATTTCTTGTCAAGAGAGCATATCAATTTCTTGTCAATTTCTTGGTCAAGAGAGGGAAATACCTGCAGGAAAAGTGAGCCTAAAATTGAGTTTGAAAACCCTGTTACACTCTGGGAGCACAGAAAGAGTAAATGCTAAGCGTGTCAAGGCTTTGGAAAGGGTGCAGAGGCAATTTTGCTGGATGATGGATTTCAGTTATTTGGAGAGACTTGGACAAACTTGTCCTCCTTGGAGCAGAGATAGTTAAGAGGAGATTTAAAGGAGGTGTTTTAAACTCTGAAAGATTTTAATAAGGTAGGGAGGAGAAATTGTTTCCACAGGCAGCAACGTCAGTAACTAGTGGGCACATTTAAATTGACAATTGACAAAATAACCCGGGGGTTGAGGAGGAGATTATTTCTGAGATGTCATGATCTGGAATGCACTGTCTGAAAGGGTGGTGGTGCAAGAGTAACTTTCAAAGGGAATTTCACAAATACTTGGAGAACCAAAACAGGGATAATGTGCCAAATGGCCACATTTTGTATGTTTCAATGATTCTGGGAAGTTCAAACAGTTTTCAGAACTCTGCAGATGTTTTGGTCAGAAAGGACCTGCAATGCAAATCCTGTTACCATTTTCTTTGTGTGCCCTTCCAGTGGGTCACTGTACAGCCAGCCAATAAGGAAAGCAAAGTGGGAAGCTGGAAACATCTCTTCGCACCTTATTGCCGTGTCAACATGCAGCTTTATCTTTGGCCGACTGATGAGACTGGGATCAGAAGCAGGTGGGAGATTAAAATAGCCCTGCCAGCTGGTATGTCAGTTCCCGGGCCCCACCTGCCTCCAGGCTATTTCTAGCGGAGGCACAATTGGCCTCCTCCGCCTGTAGGAATCTGAAGGCCAACTGGAAAATACCAGTCAGCCCCCTTTAATTGACCTTCCCACGCCCCAGTCTCTCCTCCCCAAAACCAGTCCGGAGGCTGGATTGAGGGCTGACAGGGCTACCTGGCCGCATGCAACATGTTTCCAAGTAAGGTTATGAAGAGCCAAAGTGAGGGCAATTAAAAAATGCTAATGAATCTTCCAGTCAGGTTCTCTCTGAAGGAGGGAGAAATGGGGGGCGGGGGCAGTATAGGTGGCAGAGTCACGCACCCGCAAGAGGCCCTCCCTACCTGTGCTCAGCAGCAGCCTCACGTTGTCATGTAGAGGGCTCCCTCCTCCCCTGACCTGCTCCATGCCTCAAGCAGTTCTGATCTGGCTGCTCACCATATTTGGGCATGATCCAAAACTCGCCATTGGGAGTAGGCTGGTTAGTTAGCAAACTGATTCACGCCTGGCGTATATCTTGATTTTGACCTTTCCCGCTACTTACAGTGTCCAGATCCGCGTTGGGCGCAAAGTGGTTGCATTCATTCGCATTGTTTTCCATTTCATTCGCAAGATTGAAGTCAAATGCAATGGCCTGCTGGGAATTAACCCGTTCCCCAGTGAGAAATCACGCGGGCGTCATTTAGTCCTCCTGTTTAAAAACTTGAAGCTGACTCAGTGATTGCTGAGGGGACTTGAGGAGGTGGGTAGCCATTCCCATTTTCCGGCATGCAGCTCAGGTGCCCCGGAGCTGCTGCCCAAGTGCTCGAGGAGTGGGGCTGTGGGGGCAGAGCCCCTCAGGGAGGTTGGATTTGGTTGGGGGGCTGAAGTGTTCCAGGTTGGCGATTGCCCCTGGGCAGAGCGGGGTGAGGGTCTTTGCATCTGTGAGGCCTTCAAGCCATTGTTAAATACTCTGGAGACCCATAACAGGGGCAACTACAGCTGCTCCCTGTCTGTCCTACCAAACACTTCCAGGACAGAGCCCAGCACTTGGTTCTATGCTGGAGGTCACTTAAATTCCCTTTGACTGTGAGCAGCCACTAGCTTCATAGCTGAAGGCTATGGAATTGGCTTGTTAGTTGTGAGAGCACTTCACAGCTGCAGGTTGCGTTTGCTGCTTGTTCCTGCTGATGGCTGCAAATGCCTGGTGGCTGCTCTAGCTGTTTTCTTCCTTTTCTGAAGCTGGAAAGAAAGACAATTTTTGCGAAGATACCTGGGGCATGGAACACCGGGCTCCGGGGGATGTATGAGTCCAGAAGGCAATCCGGTTTGAAGCAAGAAGATGCTGAGGGACCTGATGTGCGACATTGTTCCAAATGGGCCACCTGATGACGCTGTTGAAGAAATGCTTTTGCAACTTGCTGATGCTTTTGTTGCTGGTGTGGTGAGTGCTATATGTAACTGGCATGTCGCCGCGGATTTAACATGCTGGACGTCACGACACCTTCAGTGTCAGTGCAATATGTGAATGCAGGGATTTGGTTCGGGCCATGTGGGAGGGCCTGCACAGCTGCGGCTCCTGGACAGAGAATGCAGCTGATATGTGGAACAATTAACACACTGGGTGCGATTCGCCGGAAACATTTCTAAGTTAATTTGTGGCGGGTTTTTCAGGTTTCCCGCTGACTATGCCGGCAAGCTCCCCCCTGCTATTCAATGGCACTTGGTGGGCAAGATTTTCTGTTGGCAAACGGCAAAATCACGAAACACAATTGGGTGGAGAACCGGTTCCGACGCCAAAATCACAGCGGGCACCGGTTTGATGCCAAATCACAATTCTACGTCGCCCTGACAGCAGTGTCAATGCGTACCAGAACACACTTTCAGTAAACACCGTTTGCATGTCATTAGCGGGTCCGACGTGGTATTCTCCGGGGACTCTGCGATTCTCTGCCCCCGATGGGCTGAGTTCCCAACGGCGCGGTTCACTTGTGCTTATTAAAATCATGAAACCGGCGTTGTGGCTGATGAGGGAGAGAGAGAGGAGGTAGGACATAGAGAGGCACGACTGTGGGCTGCCGGGCCGGACACTGGCCGGGCTGGCTGTGGTGGGGGGCCCTGCCAGGGTTGGGGGAGGGAGTTGATGGGGGAACGGGCCGAGTGGCCGGGGTGACCCCCCACAGGACTGGGGCACTGTCCAGGCACAGAACGCCATTGCCGCAAGGCAGCCATCTTGCTGCGCACCCCACTGATCACCCACATTGGCCCCTGGTTCTGTAGAGTGACAGCGGCCTTATGGGTGCCCCACTTCCGTACCCCACCCTCCGCCATGCACCCCCCCCCCCCACCACCGGCGGGGCATCAGGCGGCCCACCCAGGGCAACAGCCACTGTAGCCCCTGTGGGGGCGCCGGGCAAGGGACGCAGAGCGTACCGCTGAAAAGTGCATCGCCAGCCGACGGTACCCTTGACATCAGGGACAGGTGCCAGGGCCAGAGAGCCCCCATGGTGCCGGCCACCAATGAGACCAGGGATGCGGCGATGGACGGGGGACATGCAGGGGCGGAGCCCACGGTGCCAACCTGGGCCACCATGTAGCCCGGTGGACCTGGGTGGGCACTGGGGCACACAACATGCTAACATGTCGGTCTTTCGCTCCTGCAGACGATGGCTATTGGAATTCAACCAGCAATGTTGGCTTTCCTGCGAGTTGTCACAGCCCTGGGGATGCCCTGCGGCTGTGCGACCTGCCACTACTTGAGGAGGAGGCGGAGGCTGCAGCAGCGGAGCGTGCAGCAGCGGAGCGTGCCACAGAGGAACAGGTGGAGGGAAGGAGAGCCAGCCACCCAACAGGCCGAGGAGGAGGAGGTGCCAAGGAGGTGCCACATGAGGCCTCGTGTATACTGGCAGCACATGTCATTCAAGGACCTGCCGGACCCGGCTGCCTGCTGGCCGACAGCAGTTTCCATTCTGGTCGTGTCTGATGACACCTATCAGGAGGCCACAGATTGATGCAGAGACCCGCTACAACGCCACCCATACAGCAACCAGGAGCGTGATCGAGTGGTGCTTTGGCATCCTAAAGATGCAGTTCAGGTGCCTGGACCGCTCTGGAATCTGGAGAGGCCCTCCAGTATGATGCTGAAAGGGTTACCTGCATCGAGGAAGCTTGCTGCATCCTCCACAACATCGCGCAGCAGGGGGGTGATGCTCGATCAATAACCCCAGAAGCGAGATTGGAGACAATTGAAGGCTTTATTACACTAGATGTTTCCCCCAGCAGTGCAGGTACAGAAGGCAGCTGCTGGGGAGACACGGACTCTTATACTCCGCCTTACTGGGCGGAACCAGCAGGCAGGCTTAACCAATGAAAACAGTACCTTCTACACCAATGGTCTTACAGCATTACAGGGTACTGTAATACCTCTAATATCGACTACCACATTCACCCCCTGTTAAATAAAGAGTCCAGCGGGGGTGGTGGCCTCGCATTACACAGTGGTAGAGGTTAAGGTTATGGAGGTACCCGGTATACATCAGTACAATGGTTTTGCCTCGTTACATCGCAACTATTTACAAAATTTATTTACAGTTCAGAATGAAGCAATTAATCGATCGGGGGCCCTGGTCGTCCTCTGCGATCGTAGCTTTGGTGGTGATGCAGGCGCCGACTCGGGCATCTGTGGCTCCGGGAGCGTGGCTTTGACTTCTTCGGCAGCTTCATCACCCGTAGACAGGACCGCTGGGAGGACCAATCCACCTCCGAAGGGGGTGGCTGTGGGGTGCGCCGGTGGGAGGGAGGGTGGGATTGGTGGTGGGGGTGTGTGTGGGGATCCAGCGTCCTGTAGGGAGACCGTATCCTGTCAGCCGTTGGGGTACGCCACGTAGGCGTACTGAGGGTTAGCGTGGAGGAGATGGACCCTCTCGACCAATGGGCCTGACTTGTGCGCCCGCACGTGTTTTCGGAGCAGGATGGGTCCAGGAGCTGCCAGCCAGGTTGGGAGCAAGATCCCCGAGGAGGACTTCCTAGGGAAGACAAGGAGACGTTTGTGAGGTGTTTGGTTGGCCGTGGCACACAGCAGTGACCGGATGGAGTGGAGGGCATCCGGGAGGACCTCCTGCCAGCGGGAGACTGGGAGATTCCTGGATCGGAGGGCCAGTAGGACGGTCTTCCAGACTGTTCCGTTCTCCCTCTCTACCTGTAACTGGGCGCCCTGCTCGAGGCAATGCCCTTGCTGAGCAGGAATTGACGCAGTTCGTCGCTCATAAAGGAGGACCCCCTATTGCTGCGGGGAAACCAAACAGTGTAAAGATACTGTGGAAGGCTTTTATGTCGGTGGCTGCGGTCATGGCGGGGCAGGGGATGGCGAATTGGAACCGGGAGTACTCATCAATCACGTTCAAGAAGTACGTGTTGTGGTCGGTGGGGGGGAGGGGCCCTTTGAAGTCCATACTGTTGCATTCAAAGGGATGGGAAGCCTTTATCAGGTGCGCTCTCTCTGACCTGTAGTAGTGCGGCTTGCACTCCACGCAGATTTGGCAGTTCCTGGTGGCTGTCCTGACCTCCTTGATGGAGTAGGGCAGGTTGTGGGTTTTAATGAAATGGAAGAATCGAGTGACCTCCGGGTGGCAGAGGTCCTCGTGGAGGGCTCGGAGGTGGTCCACTTGTGCCTTGGCACATGTGCCACGGGATAGGGCATCAGGAGGCTCATTTAGCTTCCCGGGACAATATAAGATCTCATAGTTGTAGGTGGAGAGTTCGATCCTCCACCGTAAGATCTTGTCGTTTTCTATCTTGCCCCGCTGTGCATTATCGAACATGAAGGCCACCGACCGTTGGTCAGTGAGGAGAGTGAATCTCCTGCCGGCCAGGTAATGCCTCCAATGCCGCACAGCTTCTACTATGGCCTGGGCCTCCTTTTCAACTGAGGAATGGCGGATTTCTGTAGCGTGGAGGGTGTGTGAGAAGAAGGCCACTTGGTTGAGTGTGGCCGCCAGAGCTACGTCGGACGCGTCGCTCTCGACTTGGAAGGGGAGGGACTCGTCGATGGCATGTATCGTGCCTTTGCGATGTCCGCTTTGATGTGGCTGAAGGCCTGGCGGGCCTCTGTCGAATGGGGAAAAACCGTGGATTGGATTAGCGGGCGGGCCTTGTCCGCATAGTTGGGGACCCACTGGGCATAATAAGAGAAAAATCCCAGGCAGCGTTTCAGGGCCTTGGAGCAATGAGGGAGGGGGAACTCCATGAGGGGGTACATGCGTTCAGAGTCTAGGCCCATAACTCCATCATGCACTACATAGCCGAGGATGGCTAGACGGTTGGTGCTGAACACGCATTTATCCTTGTTATATGGGAGATTAAGGATTTTTGCGGTATGGAGGAATCTTCGGAGGTTGGCGTCGTGGTCCTGCTGGTCGCAGATGGTGACATTATCGAGGTACGGAGACGTGGCCCGTAAACCGTACCGGTCAACCATTCGGTCCATCTCTCATTGGAAGACCGAGACTCCATTAGTGACACCGAAGGGAACCCTTAAGAAGTGGTAGAGCCACCCATCTGCTTCGAAAGCAGTGTATTTGCAGTCGCTAGGGTGGATGGGGAGCTGGTGGTAGGCAGACTTTAGATCCACCGTGGAAAAGACCTTGTATTGTGCAATCCTGTTGACCAGATTGGATATGCGGGGGAGAGGGTACGCGTCAAGCTGCGTATACCTGTTGATGGTCTGGCTATAATCGATGACCATCCTATGCTTCTCCCCAGTCTTTACAACCACTACTTGAGCCCTCCAGGGACTGTTGCTAGCCTCAATGACACCTTCCCTCAGTAATCGCTGGACCTCCGACCTAATAAAGATCCGCTCCTGGGCACTGTACCGTCTGCTCCTGGTGGCGACGGGTTTGCAATCTGGGGTGAGGTTCGCAAACTGGGAAGGCGGATCGACCTTGAGGGTCGCGAGGCCGCAGACAGTGAGGGGGGGTATAGGGCCGCCGAATTTAAAGGTTAAGCTTTGGAGGTTGCATTGAAAATCTAACCCTAAGAGTGAGGCAGCGCAGAGGTGGGGAAGGACGTGGAGCCGGTAATTTTTAAACTCCCTTCTCTGGACCGTGAGGTTCGCTATGCAGAACCCCTTGATCTCCACTGAATGAGACCCGGAGGCCAGGGAGATTTTTTGGTTAACTGGGTGAACGGGGAGAGAATAGCGCCTTACCGTGTTGGGGTGTATGAAGCTCTCCGTGCTCCCAGAGTCGATCAGACAGGATGTTTCATGCCCATTGATGAGCACGGTCGTCGTTGCAGTTGAGAGTGTTCAGGGCCGAGACTGGTCTAGGGTCACTGAGGCTAGTCGTGGCAGAAGTTGGATGTTCTCCTCGGGCGGTGTGTGGTCATCTGAGTCGGGGTCCTGAGAGTCCAGCCAAGATGGCGGTGCCCACTGGTCACACATGACTGGGGGTGCACAAGATGGCGGCCCCCATCCATCACACGTGGTGTCCGAAAAACAAGATGGCGGCACCCGGAGGCCACACATGGCCCTGAAGGAGGAAGATGGCGGCGCCCGCTGGCCGCACGTGGCCCGTGGAGAGGGTTGTGGTGGTGGTCCCGAATCGCCTCCGGGGACCGCAGCGACCGCCCGGGCCTGGCATACCGCCATGAAGTGGCCCTTTTTGCCGCATCCTTTGCAGAGGGATGAGCGGGCCGGACAGCGCTGTCGGGGGTGCTTGGCTTGCCCGCAGAAATAGCAGCGGGGCCCCCCGGAATTGCCTGGCAGTCTCGCAGCACAAGCTTGTGGGGGAACGGGGGATGCATCAGAGTCGGTCGCGGGGGGCGTTCCACGCTACCCAAGGGGCTGCCACGCGGTCGGGGACGTAAGCGCGGGCGTTTCGGGAGGCCACATCCAGGGAGCTAGCAAGGGCCTGTGCCTCCTTGAGGCCTAGTGTATCTTTCTCCAGCAATCGCTGGCGGATTTGGGAGGACAGCATACCTGCAACAAATGCGTCCCGGATCAGAAGTTCTGTGTGGTCGCTGGCCGAAACATGCGGGCAGTTACAGTTCCTCCCCAATACTAGGAGCGCACGGTAGAACTCCTCCAGATTCCCTAGGGATTTGTCGCCTCGTCGCTAGTAGATGTCGGGCGTAGATCTGGTTTACAGGGCTAATATAGTGTCCTTTCAGCAGATTCATTGCGGCCTCAAAATCATCCACGTCCTCGATGAGAGTGTAGATCTCTGGGCTCACCCTCAAGTGCAGAACTTGCATTTTCTGGTCCTCCGTGGGTATAGTTGTGGCCGCCCTGAGGTATCCATTGAAACACGCCAGCCAGTGCGTGAAGGTTGCCGCTGAGTTTGCCGCATGAGGGCTGAGTTGCAGACACTCCGGCTTGATTTGGAGCTCCATTCTTTAAAATCTAGTGCAATAAATTGATGCTCGATCAATAACCCCAGAAGTGAGATTGGAGACAATTGAAGGCTTTATTACACTAGATGTTTCCCCCAGCAGCGCAGGTACAGGAGGCAGCTGCTGGGGAGACACGGGCTCTTATACTCCGCCTTACTGGGCAGAACCAGCAGGCAGGCTTAACAGTACCTCCTACACCAATGGTCTTACAGCATTACAGGGTACCGTAATACCTCTAATACCGACTACCACAGGGGGCGATGTGCTGGAGGAGGAGGAAGAATGCCAGGTCTTGTCTGATGAGGAGCATGCGATGCGGGGGCGATGGAGGAAGGACAAGACATGGAGCTGGTAGGCAGGGGAGGCCACTAGACGTGTTACCAGGGCCAACGCGCATGGGACGCTCTAATTGCCTCCAGGTTCGCCGATCACAGGGTTGGGGGGAAGTGGCCAGGCGCACGGACACCGCATCCCATGCCACACACTGCCCCCCCACCCCATCCACAATGTCTGCCTAATCCCCCTCCAACGCTCCCGGGATCGACCCGGCTTGCAACACCTCACGAGATCCAACGTGCTCTCGCGAGATGTTGGGATGTGAAATTCGCCATTGTCGGCAGGATCAATTTTTGGCAAATTTGCATATTAGAGCGAGACAGCTAGCCTCACTCTAATATGCAATTTTCTGAGGCACCCGAGGCGTTGGGATCTATCTCTTTTGCCTTGGAGACCTTGGGTGAGCAGCGTGCTGGTCAGTGCTGGTCTCTACAAATGACAACCAGATGGAACGGCACTCGTGAGGGGTCTCCCAGGGGATCTGAGGCCTCCATGTGCTTTCCCTCTGGGCAGGGTGACATCCTGGCACTGCTGTGCCACCTGAGAACCCTGGCATTGCCACCTGGGGGCCAGCCTGGCACTGTAAAGCTGCCCAGGTACCACTGCCTGCTGGCAGGGGCACTGTCAGAGTACCAGACTGGCACTGCCAAGCTGGCATTTTAAGTGCAGAAGCAATTGGGTCGGGGGTTCCATGCGCAGGTGTTGGAGGAGTGCGGTGGGGCCAGAGAACCCCCTCATAATGAGTTGGGGCTGGGGGAGGTGGCTGGGGGGTCATGTCGAGGGCTCCAGAGATCAGGATGACATTTAAAAAATGTTAATTGTTCAATGGCGTCCCGATCTCGCGCTACACTGAAGAGTTCCAGCGAGCGGAGCTCCTCAGTGCAGGAAACGGGGCTGTGTGCGGCCTCAGCCCCCTATCTAATCAGGGGCGCATTAAAAGCAGGGCGTTTCTCAACGCGGCGAGCGCTGGGAAACACACCGCTAAACGCGCTCGCTAAGGGGCTTTGTTGTCATTTTGTGAAATTGTGGCCAAGGTTTTTGAATGCAGGAGGTAGATAGCAAGATAGGAGAACCAGGTACAGAATTCCTGGAGACTGGCATGTGATGGCTGCATGAACAGTGACCAACAGTGGAGCAGAGGGAGCAAATGTTGAGAAGGAATGCACTCTTCGAAAAGTGTAAGATTGGCACAGGGGTGTAAGGCAGGGAGGCATCACTAAGATAGAGCGGGCGAGACTATGGAGAGATTTTTGATTTGATTTGATTTGATTTATTACTGTCACATGGATTAGTATACAGTGAAAAGAATTGTTTCTTGCATGCTGTACAAACAAAGCATACCGTACATAGGGAAGGAAGGAGAGAATGCAGAATATAATGTTACAGTTCTAGCAAGGTGTAGAGAAAAGATCAACTTAATACGAGGTAGGTCCATTCAAAAGTCTGATGGCAGTCGGGAAGAAGCTGTTTTTGAGACGGTTGGTAAGTGACCTCAAACTTTAGTATCTTTTTCCTGACGGAAGAAGATGGAAGAGAGTATGTCCGGGGTGCGTGGGGTCCTTGATTATGCTGGCTGCCTTTCCGAGGCAGTGGGAATTGTAGACCGAGTCGATGGATGGGAGGCTGGTTTGTGTGATGGATTGGGCTACGTTCACAACCTTTTGTAGTTTCCTGCGGTCTTGGGCAGAGCAGGATCCATACCAAGCTGTGATACAACCAGAAAGAATGCTTTCTATGGTGCATCTGGAGAAGTTGGTGAGAGTTGTAGGTGACATGCCAAATTTCCTTAGTCTTCTGAGAAAGTAGAGTCGTTGGTGGGCTTTCTTAACTATCGTGTCGGAACAGGGGGACCAGGACAGGTTGTTGGTGATCTGGACACCTAAAAACTTGAAGCTCTCAACCCTTTCTACTTCGTTCCCATTGACGTAGACAGGAGCATGTTCTCCACTACGCTTTCTGAAGTCGATGACAATCTCCTTCGTTTTGTTGACCTTGAGGGAGAGATTATTGTCGTTGCACCAGTTCACCAGATTTTCTATCACATTCCTGTACTCTGTCTCATCATTGTTTGAAATCCCACCCACTACGGCGGTGTCATCAGCAAATTCGAAAATCGAGTTGGTGGGGAATTTGGCCACACAGTCATAGGTGTACAAGGAGTATAGTAGGGGGCTGAGGACAGAGCCTTGTGGGGCACCGGTGTTGAGGATGATCGTGGAGGAGGTGTTGTTGCCTATCTTTACTGATTGTGGCCTGTGGGTTAGGAAGTTCAGGATCCAGTCACAGAGGGAGGAGCCGAAGCCCAGGCCACGGAGTTTGGAGATGGGTTTCATAGGAATAATGGTGTTGAAGGCTCAGCTGTCGTCGATAAATAGGAGTCTGACATAGGTGTCTTTGTTATCTAGGTGTTCCAGGGTAGAGTGTAGGGCCATGGAGATGGCGTCTGCTGTGGACCTGTTGCAGCGATAGGCAAACTGTTGTGGATCAAGGCAATCCGGGAGGCTGGAGTTGATTCGTGGTATGACTAATATTTCAAAGCACTTTATGTTGATGGATGTCAGAGCCCTGGACGATAGTCATTTAGGCACACTGCTTGGCATTTCTTTGATACAGGGATGATGGTCGTCTTCTTGAAGCAGATAGGGACCTTAGATTGTTGTAAAGAGAGGTTGAAGATGTCTGCGATAACGACTTCTGAGGCATTGGGGAGAAAATGTGGTTAAAGTTCATCTGGGTATATTTCCAGTGGTCCTAAATTTTCCCTCGCTCAGCGTTTCTGAGGCTATAGTTTCCTAATTGCCAGCCTGGCTGAGATCTGCTAACACAGACTGGCATCTGTTGTTATTGGAGAATTTAGAGAAATGGAGAAATGTCTAACTTGCCATAAATCCATGCACTGGAAATTAATTCCCTGTCGTAAATTCCCATAAACTTTGCACCTTAGGAGTTCTGTGAAATTTTGAATAGATGGTGGAATAATATATTAACACATTGAGAATGGATATTGATTGCTGATTATAACTACAGGAGGGAATAGACTGAGCGCTGCTGTGATTTACCTGGTTCATATTGATGTCGCAGAGTGTTGATAAAGCTGATTCAGATATATTTTCAGAGCTGACTTGATGCCAGCTGCAACATTAAGAGCACAAATGTCTGGCTCCATTATGGTTCTGTGCTCAGCAAGAACTGACACAACAATATTCAGCATTTCATACTCCCAACAGTTCTTTATCATGTTCCTTTCTTTAAAAATACATTGAAGTAAATTCTACTCATCATGGTTTTCCTTTCACATTTTTCAACTGGACTGCACCGTCAATTAGTGTGGCAATAGTCCAAACGTCTTCATTCACCAGAAAGTCCATCGCACTTTATTTTTCATCACATACTCCAGTTTTCTCCCCTCCCCACATCCTGGCAGATGGTTCTAGAAATGTCAGGATCTCCAAGAAATTATATCCACATGAACCAATTCAAATGGTGAGTGTCGTCAGGATATTCAATTATGATAGGACTGGAGCCGGAAGTGTCAATGTGGCTAGTGGCTATGTGTTCACCTCTGAATTAGATGATTATGAGGTCAAGCCTCTCCCTAAAGACTTGAATGTACAATCTGGGCCAAGGCTTCAGTGCAGTGTGGGTGGAGAGCTGCATGTCAGGGGTGCTGTTTTTGGATGAAGCTCTTTCTGTTCAGATGGGTATTAAACCTGTTGTGGTGCTACACAGAAAATAAACAAGGGCATTCTCTGCTTTCTTTCCAAAATGGGTTTCTCAACTTGCATCACTGAAACAGAGAAACTCGCCATCACACAGCTGCTTTGCATTGTATAAACTAGCTGTCGCATGTTCTTATCTAACATCAAGAGAGCGAGTGGCTGACAGAAAAAGGCAAATAAAATGGTGGCAGCAAGTTAATGAGAATGGAGAGAGTGAGCCTCAGGGGAATAATATGAGAGAGGTTGTGTGGAGAACCAAGAAAGGTAGTGTGGAAGATTGAGGCAGATGGTTTGGAGGACTGAGGGAGGTACTGTGGAGAACTGAGAGAGGTAGTGTGGAGGATTGAGGGACGTAGTGTGGAGGATTGAGGAAGGTAGTGTGGAGAACAGAAGAAGGCAGTGTGGAAGACTGAGGGAGGTAGTGTGGAGAACAGAAGGTGGCAGTGTGCAGGACTGAGGAAGGTAGTGTGGAGGACTGAGGGAGGTATTGTAGAGGAGGAAGGTAGTGTGGAGAAGTCAAGGAGGTAGTGTGGAAGAAGGATGTAGTGTTGAAGAGTCAAGGATGTAATTTGGAGAACAGAAGGGGGCAGAGTGGAGGACTGAGGGAGGTAGTGTGAAGGACTGAGGGAGGGAGTGTGGAGGACTGAATGAGGAAGGTTGTGTGAGGACTGAGGGATTCTTGGAATTTTCAGAGGTTCATGCAAAACAGCGTTAGCAGTGTGATCACGGTGAGCCTGGAGGAGGAGTACTGAGTAAATCAGGTGAATAAACTGTAAGTAAACATTTTTTTTTAACAAAAGCAGTCAACCTAATGTTAATTCAGGCTATTAATAAATAAGTTAAAAAAAGACTAACAATGGAATGTCTGGCCATGTGTCAGGACTGTGATCACAAGAGTTTGTGGACAATGAACCTCTGCTGAATTCCCACATCCACAGCAAATATCTCTGCCTTCAGTCACTCTAACTCAATCGTTTAGTGGTAGTGCGAGTTAGAGACATTCCAACACAGAAAGGAAGGGAAGGCATTTCTAGATATTTGTTTCCAGAGCACAGCCAGGCCAGACGTGAGAGCACAGACTCAGGAAGGGCTGACTGTAGGGAGAGATTTAAAAGGAGAATGCTGCAGACTCTGGTCTTGTCCCAGAGGTACAAAGTACTTGCTGACTTTGAGGACAAGCAGAAAGGCTGTGGGGGGACAACTACAATGCAGACCAGGCACTGTGCCTCAGAAGACTGTGCAAGGGGGTGGGAAAGCAGAATAGAAATTTGGTAGCAATGGTGGATTCTACAATTAGGAGGGCAGATAGTTTCCTCTGCAGCAATGAACAAGATTCTCCAAGGGTGCATTTCCCTTGCCCATTCTCAGGGTAACCGGTATCTCAAGACAGTTAGAGAGGAGCAGGGAAAGGGCTTGTGGGGATTAAAAGGGGTTCCTTTTCATGAGGCACTTCTATCAGTACTGAGACAGGATGGCTGGACACCAGCTGACCCAGAATACGATCAAAGTCTGAGCAAAAAGGGAAAGTGGGAATTTGGCAGAGGTTTAATCTAGTAAGAGTCGGAAGACCGGCAAGGGATGATCAAAAAATGAAAGAAGCCTAAATCTTAGCGAAACAGGAAAGGAGAGCATGGGATAGACGAAGGGAGTGCATGGATGTGAATGGAGTGCAATGAATATAGAGAATTACAAAACCGTAGTATAAAAACATAGTAAAGAAAGTGAAAAGGAACTGACGGTAAAAATTAATTAAACCAGTCTGTACATCAATGTACACAGAGCCTGCAATAAAACGGGAACTGAGGCAACCAGATATAACCCGGATTCCTGAGGCCTGGTTACAGATAGTCAAGGATTGAGAATTAAACATTGTGGGATATAACATATGCATGGAAATGGGAAAGGGGAGATGGGCACCTGTACTTATAGCATCAATAGAAATGGGGTGGCAGGATGACATAGTGGTTAGCACTGCTGCCTACGGTGCTGAGGACCCGGGTTCGATCCCAGCCCCAGGTCACTGTCCAGGTGGAATTTGCACATTCTTCCCGTGTCTGTGTGGGTCTCACCCCCACAACCCAAAGATGTGCAACCACCATCTCCCCTGTCCTAACTTGAACCCGACCAATCTCTCTCGCAGCCTCCTGCCGGCGGAGCTGGCCCGCCAACAAGCGACTGCCCGTTTCCCCAGACTCTTATACAACCTCCTTCGCCCATCTCAGCTGCCGAATCGCCTTTCCCATGGACAACAAGTCAATCATCACCTGCAACTCCTTCCTCCTCACCAGAAACTCCGGCGTCAGATCCTCTGCATGCCTCCCATCCACGTTCAAAATTTCCTCTCCCAACCATTTTTGCTCCTCTCTTACCTCCCTATCCACCTTTTCGTTCCTTTTTTTTTGCTTTTCAGTTTTCCTCTCTACTAGTTGTTGTTGGCCACGAACAGGTTCTGGAACAGGCTGACAAATTGCCCCCATGCTGTAAGGAAGCCTTCCTCCAACCCTCAGATGGTGTACTTGATCTTCTCCAAGTGGCGAAATTCTGATAGATCTACCAGCCAGTCTGCTGCTGTGGGTGGTGCTGCTGATCGCCAGTCGAGCAGAATTCAGGCTCCTGCTTCTGATGAGGCCGCCAAAGCCCTTTCGCACCGAAGAAATCGTTGCCACCATGCACTTCATGGACACGTAGCCAGTCTGACAATCTGGATACGTGCGTGGATCCAGACCAATCCCCTATCCCGGGTTCACCACATCATTTTGTATTGGGCCCAGCATTGCGCACTTCCCTCCGATATGAAGGCTTTTATGTCAAAGATCACAGAATTCAGCATCGAAGACGAGATCCTCCTGTGGGGCACACACGTGGTGGTTCCACAAAAGAGGCAAGGCCCCATCCTGGTAGACCTCCACAACGGGCACCCCGGGGAGTTGAAGATGAAGCTGCTTGCTTGCAGTTACGTGTGGTGGCCAGGCGTGGACGGAGAGATCAAGCGGCTCGCCCAGCACTGTGGGATGTGTCAGCAGAAGCTGCCGCCGGCGGTACCCCTCCACATGCGGAAGTGGCCGGGTCGCCCAGAGGTTCAAATCTACGCCGACATTGCAGGACCTTTTCAGGGGTCAATATTTCTTCTCATTGGCGCCGGCGATTTCCAAGGTGATAGTTGAGTAACTCAGGCGATCGTTAAGTATCCACAGCATCCCAGAAGTTTTGGTTTTGGATAACGGGAGATCTTTCACCAGAGTTCGGGACATTCGTGCGGATGAATGGGCTTCACCACGTCCGCACTGTGGCGTATCACCCCCATGTCCAACGGTTTGACCGAGCAAGCAGTCCAAACATTTAAGCGTGGGATGTGGGAGTCCCTTGATACATATTTGGCATGTTTTCTCTTCAGTTACTGCACCATACCTCACGCTAACACCAGTATTTATGGGTCGTTGACTCTGGACTCGTCTCAACTTCGTGGTACCCGATATATGCAGCAAGATGTGCCGCAGACAGGAAAGGGGAGAGCATGGCCCTGGCAGACGAACACCGCTTTGGCATTTCGCACCAAGCGATGTAGTCCATATAAGAAACTTTGGTGATGGAGCGACATGGCTTGCAGGCACCGTTGTCTGACAGACAGGGCCGGTATCGTACTTGGTTCACATATGGGATTGGGAGTCAAACAGGCACCTTGACCATCTCCGCGGCCGTGCATCTGCACAGAGCAACGCCCTTTTGGAGGGCCCAGCGCAGCCCTTGGGCATGCTAGCATCACAGCCACCGCCGTCACTACCGTCACCGCCCACCGCCGTCACCACCGTCACCGCCGCCACCCTCACTGCAATCCAATGAGGTTTTCGACGCCGAGATTTCTGATGCTGATGACTCGGACTCCAAGATGGAGATACCTCCACCAAATGATGCTGGGAACGGTGGTCTGGGCAAGCAGCCACGGGAGGAGTGCCACCGATGCGCTCCACCCGACAGTGTCGGTCCCCTGATTGTTACATCCTCCCTCAGAGGTCCTCCCCCGCGTACCCTTTTCGGTCGACATGTGTTCGGACGTAGGGGTCTGGAGTGTTATAACCTAGACGCGAGCTACGGATTTGGGCTGATTCCACTCCCTGTGACTCTCGAGGAATACGAGCTATCCCGCTGAGGGGGTGGAGCTCCCTAATTAGCCAGGAACAAACCTGGACATTAAAATCCTGGCCCGAGTGTGGGCCGGTCACGGGAGTCCCTCTGGGGTGTGGTGGTGTGTGAAGTTTGATTCTACATTCAATAAACCTTTGTTTCCTTTCACGCTCCAGTGTGGTTGCTTCATAGGAGCCAACAGTAATCAATTCTCGTTATGCTCTGAGGAGAGTATCCATTCAGCAGTCAACATGGCTGCACAGCAAGCCCTTAGATCTGATAAAATCAGGGGGCTGGATTCTCCGTTTCAGAGACTAATTGCTAACGCCGGCACTGAATCACGGGACTTCTATGATTACAATGGGGATACGACTGCTGGAGTAATTCAGGACACGCGAAGAGGCCAGCCCATGCACCACGTGAAACCCGTGCAATTCCAACAGGCACCAACGTCAGATTCACTGCAGTCAGGATTGGCACTGGGGAGCCTGACAAGCTGGAGCTACATATAAGCACGTCACTCTTCACACACTCTCATTCCAGCCAAGAAGATGCCAGCCCAGAGAGCAGCACCGAGATTCACAGATGCAGAGCTGGAGACATTGCTGGATGCTTTCAAGGAGAGGCAGGACACCATGTTCCCTGGGATGGGATGGAGGCTGCCATCCGCCGACGTTAACCAGGCCTGGGCGCAGGTGGCAGAGGGCGTGAGCGCCGTGGGATCTACTAGGAGTGGTACCAATGCCGGAAGCAGCTGCACGACCCTCTCAGGGTGGCCAGGGTGAGTCACCAGCACTGCTGTGCCCTTGGCCCGACTCCTGTCCCACACCCCCCCACCACCCCTCACCCCCACCCACACCCCTCACCCACCCCATGCCGCAACCCCACTACACCCCAGAGTACATGCCCGGGGACGGCACCGACTTCTCACCACTGCTGTCACCTATGCCCTCCACCATCCCAGAGACACTCACCTCGGTCGGGCACGTTAGTGAAGAAGCCCCTGGGACACTATCCGGTGCGCATCGCACACATGCTGCAGTACATCAGGTGGAGGTTGGAGTCTCCAAGGGGGTGGACGGTCGAAGGGTGGTCCAACCCCAGGGACTAGCTGCCGTCCAGGCGGTCTCGCGCTTCTGGAAAGGCAGTCCCATCAATGTTGGAGATGCAGTCGCTGAGCCGGGAACTATATGAGGGGGGTGTCAGCAACCATCCAGCACTTGCAGGTGCAGTTAGGGGAGTCCAGCAGACTGCAGCAGCAGGAGGTGGTGCTGACCATGCGTGCCACCCAAACTAACACTGCATGGGTGGCATCTGCGGTGGAGGCCTTGGGTGCAAAATATCGGCTATGGGTCTGGATGTCCAAGGCCTGGGGCACAGTGTGCGTGTGGTGGCTGAGGCACAGGACAGGGCGGCCATGTCACACACAGCCATGTACAAGGACCACATGGCCATTGCTGTGGCGCTCCAGAGCATGGCCCAGTCTGAACGGGTCTTGGCTGCGGGCGTCGAGAGCATTGGCCTGGCGCTGGCTGACCTGAACCAGACACAGCGGGACATGGCACAGTCACTTATTGACATGGCACAGTCCCAGAGGATGTGGCCCTGTCCCAGAGGGGTGAGGCAATGTCCCAGAGGGATGTAGCACAGTCCCTGTGGTCCATGGCCACGAGCATGGTGACCTTGGCCGGGACACGAGCGGGCCTCCAGGACTGACAGTGCCAGGTGACAGCATAGCCTGTGGAGCTTGCTCCAGCTGCACCCTGTCCCAAGGACTCACCTGGGGGCAATCAGGCAGGCTGAGAGAGGAGAAGGTGATCGGGCTTGTGCCGGTTACTCCCGCAGAGGAAGTGTCGTAAGATCACAGCGCCTCTGAATCCCCCACCCACCCACCTGTCCTTGACGCATCCGATGGGCAGCAGGCAGAACATGGTGTCACCACGCCACCCATGACACCCGGAAGACTGCTAGGCCCATCCAGGCCCGGTCGTTCCAGAGGACGTCTGTCAAAGGGGACACAGATCACAGGGTGTAAATTGCAGTAGGCCGCCTTCGCTCCTGATGTATCACCTGAGGAACCACCGAGGAGGAGCGTTTTGGTACATAAGTTAGAAAGCTAGACACCTGTTAAGTTGGCACGTGTGAGCCACATAGGATAGCCTTAGGGGCTAGTGCACAGTTATTGTACATAGCACCGTCACCAATAAACATATGTTCACCGCTGTTCTGACCTGCCTTGGCCAGCTGTCCATAGGGTGTGAGAGATAGGCTGGACTGAGTGCAGAGGGTGTGCTGGTTAGGTGGGGGGTGGGGGAGGGGGGTGGGGGGGGGGGGGGGGGGGGGGTTGGTGGTGACCGTATAGTGGGCCTACCTGGTGCATGAGCCATCACCACTCACTGCGCACCTCTTTCTCTCGTACGTCGCTCCTCTGCTGCGCGATGTTGTGGAGGATGCAACGGGCCACCACGATGTGGGAGACCCTCCCTGGGCTGTGCTGGAGGGGCCCTCCAGAGCAGTCCAGGCACCTGAACCGCATCTTCGGGATGCCAATGCACTGCTCGATGATGCCCCTGGTTGGTGCATGGCTGACGTTGTAGTGGTTCTCTGCGCTGTTCAGAGGCCAGATTGGCATCATCAGCCATGGATAATGTCTCTCGCCTGAGAGCCAACTCCACACTCGTGGGTTCGACTCGAAGGTGTCGGGAACTGTCAAGTTCACCAAGACGAATACGTCAAGCACACTGCCCGGGTATCAGTCACAGACGTGCACAACATGCAGCCGGTGGTCACACAGCAACTGCACATCGAGGGAGTGAAATCCCTTCCGATTTTGAAGCAGGCCCTCTCATGTGCCGGTGCCCGTAGGGGGACATGCGTCCTGGCGATCACCCCCGCTGTGTCCACTGTGGCATGCCGGTGATTGCAGCGAATACAGCTGCCCAGTCAACCTGGTGTGCTCAGTCCATGCCGAAAGTAATGGATTCTGCCAGCCAGCCATACAGGGCATCCGTCCTGTCGCTGATGCCCCTGTGCACGGGCGTGTGGAAGATCTCGCACAGGTCCCCGCTCAGCACCTGGAAGTACCCAGTGGCAAAAATATTCCGGGCGACCATCACCTTGGCGGCCACCGGGAGTGGGTGGCCTCCCCCATACCCCCATGGCTCCAAATGTGCCATGACCCAGCACAGATATAACATAGTTTTCCTGCTCAGCTGTAGTTGTTGGCAGCAGGCTCGGTCTGGCAGATCCTTGTACGTCAAGCACTGCCGGTATACACAAGGCCTGATGAGGTACCTCCTTCCCATCTCTTCCTCAGCCTTCTGGACGGCCGGCTGTCCATCCTCGCTGGCTGGCACCTGTTCCTCTGGGGCAGGCACCTGTTTGCAGGGTACTCCCCAAGCAGCTCCAGCTCTTGCATCCTCAATGCATCCGCCAGGACTGTAGCGACTAGGCAGATGCCAACCACACCTGGCTGTACTCTGAAATCCATTGTTTGCAGGGTGTAAAGGACAGACATATTAGCACAGCGAGTACTGCTGTGCACAGCCAGGCCCAACAGGCTACACTGCAGCCCATGGCCCCACATGTCCCTCTCTCCCCTCAGATCCTGGCCCCAACCCCCCAGCCTCCACACCACGCCCTTGGCTCTGCCAGTGTCTGTCACCGGGGGGCCTCCTGCCCCGCCACTGTCCCTGCCAGCATCACACTTTGCGGCCCCTGTCCTACACCCTCCATGGGGTCTACAGTGGGTGCCCTCCTTGATTGCGCCACATGCTACCCAGCCAGCAGAGTGCCACCTGGTTGCAGGGGGAGGGGGGGGGGGGCGCATGCCACTGGCTGACACCATGCATGGTGGCATGCATGCCGGCAGACGGAGCTGGGCACCCATTGGGACCTGAGCTGTAGCGTGTAGGGGAATGCATAATAAGGGACCAAGAAATGGCTGAGCAATTGAATACATACTTTGGTTCTGTCTTCACAAAAGAGGACACATATCAGATACCAGAAATGTTGGAGAATGAAAGAGTTAGTGAGAGGGAAGAACTGAGGATGATCAACATTAGTAGAGAAATGGTGCTGGGAAAATTGATGGGATTGAAGGCGGATAAATCTCCAGGGCCTGAGAATCTGCATCGCAGATTGCTTAAGGAGGTGGCTCTGGAAATAGTGGATGCATTGTGGTCATCTTCCAGGATTCTATAGACTCTGGAACTGTCCCTGCAGATTGGAGGATAGCTCACGTCACTCCGATGTTTAAAAAGGGAGGTAGAGAGAAAGCAGGGAATTATAGACCAGCAAACCAAACATCGGTAGTGGGGAAAATGCTTGAATCCATTATCAAGGATGACTTTATAGCGGAACATTTAGAAAGCAGTGGCAAGATCAGTCAGAGTCAGCATTGATTTATGAAGGGAAAATCATGCTTGACAAATCTGTTGGAATTTTTTAAAGATGTAACCAGTACAGTTGACAAGGGGGAGCCAGTCAATGTGGTATTTTGGACTTTCAGAAGGCATTTGACAAAGTCCTGCATAAGAGATTATTGTGCAAAATTAAAGCGCATGGGATTGGGGGAAATGTATTGAGGTGGATAGAAAACTGGTTGGCAGAGAGGAAACAAAGAGTAGGGATTAATGGGTCCTTTTCAAATTGGCAGGCAGTAACTAGTGGGGTACCACGTGGATCGGTGCTGGGACCCCAGCTATTCACAATATATATTAATGATTTGGATGAGGGAACAAAATGTAACATCTCAAAGTTTGCAGACGATAACAAGTTGGGTGGGAGGGTGAACTGTGACGAAGATGCAGGGATCCTACAGCATGATCTGGACAGGTTGGGCGAGTGGGCAAATCAATGGCAAATGCAGTATAATTTGGATAAGAGTGAGGTTATTCACTTCGGAAGCAAAAACAGGAAGACAGATTACTACCTGAATGGTTGTAAATTGGGAGAGGGGAGTGTGCAGTGGGACTGTGTGTCCTTGTGCACCAGTTGCTGAAGGTAAGCATGTAGGTGCAGCAGGCAGTAAAGAAGGCTAATGGTATGTTGGCCTTCATTGCGAGAGGTTTCGAGTATAGAAGTGGGCTTGTGTTGCTGCAATTATACAGGGCCTTGGTGAGGCCACACCTGGTGTATTGTGTGCAGTTTTGGTCTCCTTCTCTGAGGAAGGATGTTCTTGCTCTTGAGGGAGTGCAGCGAAGGTTTACCAGACTGATTCCAGGGATGGTGAGACTGACATATGAGGAGAGATTGACTAGGTTGGGAGTGTTCTCGCTGGAGTTCAGAAAAATGAGGGGGGATCTCAGAGAGACTTATAAAATTCTAACAGGACTAGACAGGGTAGATGCAGGGAAGATGTTACCAATGATGGGTGTGTCCAGAACCAGGGGTCACAGTCTGAAGATTCAGGGTAAACCATTTCGGACAGAAATAAGGAGACATTTCTTCACACAAAGAGTGGTGAGCCTGTGGAATTCATTACCACAGGAAGTAGTTGATGCTAAAACATTGAATATATTCAAGAGGCAGCCAGATATAGCACTTGGGGAGAATTGGATCAAAGGCTATGGGGAGAAAGCAGGATTAGGCTATTGAGTTGCATGATCAGCCATGAGCGTGATGAATGGTGGAGCAGGCTCGAAGGGCCAAATGGCCTCTTCCTGCTCCTATCTTGTATGTATCTATGTGTCAAGGTCCTCTGTGCGACACAAGAGTCGTGCCCAGCTACCTGGGGGCAAGGTGGATGGGAGCAAGGGCAGGCAGGGCCTGGTGCCAGCCAGTGTTCCTACGGGATGGGCTGACTGGCAGTGCCACTGGAGGGACACTCGCCCTGGGGAGGGGCAGTATGCCAAGGAGCGTGACAGGGATCACGGTGTATGCGACCGTTGTTTGGAGTGTGCTCTGCACCCCCTACCCCCTGCATCCCCTGTAACGATGGGTGCCAACATCTCGTGGCCGCTGGTTGTGCTGGGCCAAGCATGTCCCATTGATGGGGCGGCTGGAGTCTGGGGCTTCCTGGGAGATGGTCTGGGGGATCAGGGGGATGGGTGCACCCATATAGCCGGTGGTGCTCTGCACATTCACGGGACACGGTGGGCAGTCACTTGAGTACGCAGCCAGATGGCTGCCTTGCAGGATGCAGCAATGGTGGTCCATGACCAGCCACCCCTGATCCGAGGGAATACCTCGACCCCATCTCTTCTCCTGATTGATCTCCTCTAGTCCCCCGACCCTGGCAGACACTCCCCCAGCCAGCGGCACAACTGGCATCCCACGGTTGCGTCTTTGGAAACTTTACTTACCTCCTCTCGTTCCCGCATTGGCCACGGCGTCCGGTCCCCGTTTTTAAATACCACAAGTGAACCTAGCCATCACCGCTATCACCTGGTGGAGGCAGAGCATTATGGGAGGCCTAAGACTACCAAGTCCGGCCTGTTAATAAGATGCTAACAGCCCTTACTGTAAATAATGCAAGTCCACGCAAGTGCCTGGTGTGTAATGCATTCTCACTACTATGGAGGCACTCCGCGGAGCATGGCGTTCCGCTGGGCGCCCGGCTCTGACCTTAGTTTTTGGCTGACGCGTGATTCTCCGCCCGGTCATGGTTCACGGCAGCACTGTAGCATTGTGGATAGCACAATTGCTTCACAGCTCCAGGGTCCCAGGTTCGATTTCCGGCTTGGGTCACTGTCTGTGCGGAGTCTGCACATCCTCCCCGTGTGTGTGTGGGTTTCCTCCGGGTGCTCCGGTTTCCTCCCACATTCCAAAGATGTGTGGGTTAGGTGGATTGGCCATGCTAAATTGCCCATAGTGTCCAAAATTGCCCTTAGTGTTGGGTGGGGTTACTGGGTTATGGGGATAGGATGGAGGTGTGGACCTTGGATGGGGCGCTCTTTCTAAGAGCCGGTGCAGACTCGATGGGCCGAATGATTCATGTTTCTGCCATTGGCCGACAAGAATCCAGCCCAGGGTGTGTACCTTATTGAAAACTCCCCAGTAAAAGGTCTGTCCCCCCTCCCGCACCCATCTAACAACTATGTAAGGAGTAAAATATTTGTAAATTATGTCATTGGTTAACAATGTTTTCCCTCAATTTCTTAGATTCGCTTCCTTCAAGACGTCACACCGAAGTAAACCTCTTCGATCTCAGAATAATCCCTTATCCTTGTTATCTGATATGTTGTGCTGAGTACATAATACCAAAATGTCAAGGTCTTGATGACTTTGATTGTTTCTAACAGTTGTTTCGGGAGACCCATCTCTGAGCAATACCAGAGCGCCCTGCTATGTCCTTGCCGATACTTTATTTCCATTTTATCGGTGTAAGTAATGTTTTGAAAACCTTCCTTGTGCTTAGTATCTGTAGAAATAATTTCATGTGGTGCTCTGATGACTAATGAAATGGTCGAGTTAAAAATGCATTTGCATAATTATGAAAAGGTATTTAAAAAGTGGGATTTTTGTGCAGGCGGGTGTGGCGGTGGGGACAGATCCTTCACTGGGGAGTTTTCAGACAGGCAAATGCCCTCTCTCAGTCAGATCTAAAAGATCTACACAGCATTGTTGAATGCTGAATTATGTTTGTTCAGCAGCAGTCGCTACATTTCCTGCGGAAATGCAGCTTCCACATTCTAATCTCCAATTTGATTCAAACTAAGGCAAGATCACTGATCGAACTAATGTCAAGTCACCCCGTCCTCATCTCTGTGTCGATGCTATTTTCATAGCTTTGAACTCTTCCCCCAAAGACTAGTGTGAAGCAGTGAATGGATTTCCTGGCTGATTAACAGTTTGACAGGTTGCAACATTAACTCTCTTTATTTCAGCTGACTGAATGGTTAGTCCAATATGACTAGCGGGTTTAATGAAATCACACAACCCAGATGGTGCGCAGTGGTGGGGCACACTTCATCTACCTGCCACAATTATCCCACCTGATGTTAACCCAGAACTCAGAGCGAAATCTCTGGGACACTACTTAACAGAAATTAAACCAAGTCCCGTGTCAAGCGCTTTTAGTCGGGTGTTTCCCGCTTTTAAACGGGACTTTGCTTCATTTCTGGAGCTCTGCGAGGAACGCTCCGTCGAGGCCACACTTAGTCCCGTTTCCTGCACTTTCGAGCCCCGAGGCCTCTCGCAAGATTTACTGGCCTCGTTGCGTCCTGAGTCGAGCGCGGCGCGGCCAATAGATCGTGCCCCTGGTCTCCACAGCCAGGAATGTTTGAAGCAGGGGAGTAGCAACAACTTATAATGCCTTTAATGTGATATACATCTCATGGTGCTTCATAGGAGCACTATAAATCAAAGTGTGACAGTGAACTACATAAGGAGATATTAGGTGGGATGACTAAACGCTTGGTCAAAGAGGTAGGTGTTAAGGAGCATCTTAAGGGAGAAAAATGAGGTTGAGAAGCAAAAAGGTGTGTGGGGGGTATTCCAGAGTGTGGGGCCTCGGCAACTGAAGGCACAGTCACTAATAGTGGGGCAATTAAAATCAGGGATGCACAAGAGACCAGAATTAGAGAAGCACTGATATCTTGGAGGGTTGTGGGGCTAGAAAAGATGACAGAGATAGGGAGGGGCGAGGCCATGGAGAAATTTGAAAACAAGGATGTAGTTTGACTGGGATTCAAGGTGGGTCATCCAATCAGAATATTATTGCTGAATTCTATGAACCCATTTTTTCATTAGGTATCGTCTGGCAGAAGGTTTGTGCAGACTTTCCTTTCTTTCCTGATGAAAATAATTGAAGCACAATTTTGCTCATTAGATTGCACAATAAGAGGGGAGGGGGACAGGGCTACATTAGAAGGAGCGATAGTGGAGCAGGAGATAAAGGATGCGATTGGGAGGATGCAGTCGGGGAAGGTGGCAGGGTCGGATGGGTTTCCAGTGGAATATTATAAAAAATTCAAGGATAAGCTGGCACCCCTGATGGTGGGGATGTTTGAGGAGGCGATAGGGAAGGGGGGGTGCCACAAACTTTGGGGCAGGCATCGATTTCCCTGTTGCTAACAAAGATAAGGATCCGACGGAGTGTGGGTCGTATCGGCCCATATCACTTCCGAATGTGGACGCAAAAGTATTGGCGAAGGTGCTGGCGGGTAGGCTAGAGGAGTGCCTCCCAAAGGTGATAGGTGAAGATCAGACGGGGTTCGTGAGAGGGAGGCAGCTCTTTTCAAACGTTAGAAGGGTATTGAACGTCATTATGGCACCGGCAGAGGGGACGGAAACAGAGGTGGTTGTGGCATTGGACGCGTTTGACCGGGTAGAATGGGGGTACCTGATGGCAGTGCTGGAGCGGTTTGGGAATGGACCAAGATTTGTGAACTGGGTAAAGCTACAATATAAGGAGCCGAGGGCGAGTGTCCGCACAAACAACATCAGCTCGAGATACTTTTCTCTCCACCGTGGGACTAAGCAGGGATGTCCTATGTCCCCCCTGCTGTTTGCGATTGAGCCGTTGGCCATCGCATTAAGAAGTTTGGGGATATAGAAAGGAATAGTGCGGGAGGGGGGGGGGAATAGAGCACAGGGTGTCCTTATATGCCGATGATTTGCTGTTATACGTGTCGGAACCGAGTGTGTCGATAGGGGGAATATTGGAGCTGCTTCGAGTGTTTGGGTCTTTCGCGGGGTACAAACTAAATCTAGACAAGAGTGAGTATTTTGTGGTGTCTCGGCCGGGGGTGGGGGCAGGGGTGCCATTCCGTAGGGCAGGGACTCACTTTAGGTACCTGGGGGTGCAGGTTGCCCGAGAGTGGGGAAGGGTCTCCGCAGGTACAACATTTCTAGTTTGGTGGGGAGAGTGAAAGCTTATCTGGCAAGGTGGGATGATCTCCCTCTGTCACTGGCGGGTTGGGTACAGGTGGTTAAAATGAACGTGTTGCCGCGCAATTTCTGTTTATTTTTCAATGCCTGCCGATTTTCCTGCAAAGGCTTTTTTCAGAGAGATTGAGGGAGGGATTACCTCATTCATATGGGGAGGGAAGGTGGCCAGAGTGAGAAAGGTGCTGCTACAGAGGGGAAGGCAGGCGGGGTGGGGGGATTTGGGTCTTTCGAACCTGATGTATTACTACTGGGCGGCGAACGTGGAGAAAGTGCAGAGCTGGGCCAGAGTGGTTGATTCCCAGTGGGTCAGAATGGAGGAGAATTTGTGCAGGGGGTCAGGATTGAAAGCACTAGCAACAGCGCCGCTCCCGATAGCCCCGGGACATACTCAGGGAGTCCGGTAGTAATAGCTTCATTGAGAATCTGGAGGCAGTTTCGGCAACACTTCGGGTTGGGGGCAGGGTCAAGGGAAATGCCGATTCGGGGGAACCACAGATTTGAGCCAGGGAGGTGGGATGGAAATTTTCGGAAATGGGAGGAGAAGGGGATTAAGACACTAAAAGATTTGTTTCTTAGGGGTCGGTTTGCAGAATTGAAGGAGCTGGAAGCGAAGTATGGGCTGGAGCAAGGGGAAATGTTTAGATACATGCAGGTTCGTGATTTTGCCAAAAAGGAGATACAGAGCTTCCCGGTGGAGCCGGCCTCCACATTGCTGGAGGAGGTGCTGACGACAGGGGGACTGCAGACGGGGCTAGTGTCAGTGGTTTACGGAGCTATTTTGGAAGAGGAGAAGGCAGAACTGGAAGGGATCAAAGCAAAGTAGGAGGAAGAGTTGGGAGATGATATGGAGGAGGGGTTCTGGTGTGAGGTGCTCCGGAGAGTGAATGCCTCCACCTCGTGCGCGAGGTTGGGGCTGATACAGCTGAAGGTGGTATACAGAGCACACCTCACGAGGGCGAGGATGAGACGATTCTTTGAAGGAGTAGATGATGTGTGTGAACGTTGCGGGGGAGCCCGCTAATCACGTTCATGTGTTTTGGTCCTGTCCAAAGCTAGAGGATTACTGGAACGAGATATTTAGGGTAATTTCTGGTGCACGTGAAACTGGACCCGGGCCCCTCAGGAGGCCATATTCGGAGTGTCGGACCAGCCATGGTTGGAAACGGGTGTGGAGGCAGATGTTGTAGCCTTTCGCCTCGTTGATCGCCCAAAGGCAGATCCTGATAGGTAGGAGAGCAACCTCTCCACCCTGTGCCCTGGCGTGGTGGGGGGACCTGTTGGAATTCTTGACTCTTGAGAAGGTTAAGTTTGAACTGAGGGGTAGGATGGAGGGGTTCTACAATTCATGGGCATTATTCATTATGCACTTTCAAGAACTCGATAACATCGAATATTAGTTTGGGCGTGTGGGTGGGAGGGTTGGGGGAGGGGGGGGCTGTGTGTGCGACTACGGGTGATCCCTAATTCCTTTTTGTCCTTTGTTTGTATGAACATGCGGGCTAATGTTTGGGGGTTGGTGGGAGGATGGGATCGTTGTTATTGATATGGGGATTGACATATTTGTTACTGATTATTGTTTATTGTTGGTAGGTGTAAATTTGGGAGAAAATGTGAAAAAGGAGGAGAATAAAACATTTTATTAAAAAAAAAACATTACTTGAAGTTTGGGTTTATTAATTGTGCCACTGTAAATCAGTATTCAAAATTAGTATGTGCTATATGCAGGGAAGCACTGGCAAATGAAAGTTAAAATCCCTTAAAGCTTCATAGACATTTGAAGACTCAGCATGATGAGGTCGAGGACAAACCTCTTTATTTTTTTCAATGTTGCAGTGAGATCGTAACTCATCAGCTGAAGTCATTATCAGAAATAAAACATTGACTAACAAAGCAAGTGAGATCGTGAGGACCGAGCAGGCTCACCTGTCACATTAAAGGTAAGTGAAAATGGTGGGTCTTGAAGTTCGGGCGGCGAAGGATCACCAACGTGGGTCACGAAGGTCGGCTGATATAGGTCCTGAAGCATAGCCGGTTGGTAAAAATGGGTCCCGGGCAAAAAAGTTTGAAAAACACTAGGCAGTCCAGCCCGACCAAAAGTATGTAATATAATAATAATAATCTTTATTCGTGTCACAAGTAGGCTTACATTAACACTGCAATGAAGTTACTGTGAAAAGTTCCTAGTCGCCACATTCCAGCGCCTATTCGGGTAAACAGAAGGAGAATTCAGAATATCCAAATCACCTAACAACACGTCTTTCGGGACTTGTGGGAGGGAACCGGAGCACCCGGAGGAAACCCACGCAGACACAGGGAGAACGTGCAGACACTACAAAAACAGGGACCCAAGCCAGGAATCGAACCTGGGACGCTGGAGCTGTGAAGCAACAATGCTACTCACTGTGCTACCGTGCTGCCCATATATAGACAGGAAAGCAGAGGGGAAACAAAAATCAACCTTTTCACTCATTGCTGGAGCTACACATTTGTAACTTTTGGTAATGCGCATAGAACTGCAAGTTTGTTCAATTTTATGAATGCTATTTCATAAATTTAGGTTTACCAAGTTTTCCCTCCTCCCACCACACATCCCGCACCCACCCCACCTCAACAATGTTTAGTCAAGGCAGTCCTCATGTACCAAGTTAATCTAATGCAAAGCTGAATTGTACAAACCAGTGAGATCCCAGTACCAACCCTGTCTTAAGTAGTGATACCTGCTCTTAGCCACAGGAGTAGAGCCACAGTTCGCATCAACATCCCTGGATAAGTTGGGGTAAGTCGTGTGACCAAGGGACATTGATGTGGTTTTAAAAAGACAAAAGGATTAAGGAAACCCAGTTCTCATCTATTTTGTGTCAGGTAATGCTTCACAGGGAAAAATCATTGACAGTCGCTTTTTATTTAATCAGATTCAGAGCAGTATCATTGGTCTTCCCACTTAACCCAAGTGAGCCTTAAAAGTATGGAGCATTACAGAAAAAAAAAGATGCGCTGACCTTAAATTAGACTACACTATTCCCTAATAAAATCATGTGATGACATTGATAAAATTCGTGAACGTTATTCCATCTCTGTCTCAGTTTATGGGGCTTTGCATTGGTTGCATGGTTGGAGGTTACAATCACAAAGTATTCCACCATTACTACCCTTGGAAGCTCCATTTTCCCGACAATGACAATGTCTATGCAAGATTAGGCTTTGTGCATGTGGGAGAAGAAGGAGAATTCTTTTTCCCTCGGGTGATTGAACTTCCATGGCATGGACACCCTCAACCCCTCCCCCATCTGCTCCATAAAGGCGTTTAGTTTTTGTGTCATTCCGGACACGGTTCCTGTCCTAGGGTTGGATCTATACATTTTCGTGTCCTGCACGCAACTAAAGTCACCGCTCCCCCCCCCTCCACCGATTAGTCGGTGGGTGTCTATTTCTTGTCAAACTCTGCATCGTCCCAGGTTGGGGTGTATATATTTACCAGAACTACCGGGGTCCCTTCCAGTGTCCCACTGACAAATTGCTTAGGTGTGTCTATTGTAAGAAGGTTATGTCCTCCGTCAGACTTTTGAGATGGGCGAGGATGCTGGATCTTTTCAACAGTCCGTTGAGGCCTCTCACGTTCCATGCAGTTATCCTAATAGGGGGGGGGGGTTCTGCTGCCCCCCACCCATTCCTGTAGTGTTAGCCATACTCACTCTGTGGGCTGGCACTGTTTGTCCGTGTCTGCCTCGCTTTTGCTCCGTTCATGGTGGCCGCTGTCTACTTCTTGTTTTTCACCGCCTCCACTGGCAAACTGCGGTAACCAGCCCTTCCCCCTCCTTGTTATCCCCCCCATTCCTTTGGCTCTCCATCCCCCCCTCTGCTTCCCCGTTTCCTCCCTTCTTGTTCTTTTCTCCCCCCTGAACTTCTGTTTTTCCCCCTCCCTCTTGCGAGGCACTCTCTCCCTCCCAGGAGGTGTGCCACAGCCTCCTCCTTCGCTGTGCTTCCGTACGCTAGCCTGTTTACCTATGTAGTGGCTCCCCTCAACGATCAAATTCCCCAATTTAACCCCGTCTATCTTTCCCCTTCCCCCCCCCCTTGCACCCCTGCACCCCTGCATAAGGTCGCCCCTGTCCCTCTTAAGTCCCTCTTAAGTCCCTAAAGCCCACACTATGATCATTGCCTTCTACTGCTGATTCCCCAGTTCCTTTTTCTGCACAAATGTGTTGGCCTCTTCTGCAGGGTCGAAATAGTACTTCTTGTCCTGATAGGTGACCCATAGCTTGGTGAGGTAGAGTATACCAAACCATTAAATTCTGCCCTCCGTTTGGCCAGATCTGCTCGAATGTCCTGGTACAAGAGGATGGACTGCCCTTTCCACTTGCACGCTTTTGCACTTTTCACCCACCTCAGGATCTGCTCCTTATCTGTGGAGCCTCGCAATCAATGCCCGTAGTGATCCATTGCCGGAGGAACCAGTGGGCGCGGTCCACCTCTGGGGCTTGGCGAAGCCCTCCTCGCCAACCAGCATCCCGAGCATCGCTGCTACATACTCCATGGGATCCATGCCCTCCAGTAGCCCCACGATATGCAGGTTTTGCTGATGTGATCTGTGTTCCTGGTCAACTTTTTCCCTCAGCCCTTTCTGAGTCCTGACCAGCCTCATCACCCCAGCTTTGAATACCGCAATCCAATCACCCTGATCCGTGGCAGCTTTCTCAAGGTCTCGCGTTGTATCTTCTTGGGTCTCAAGCCTCTGCTGCATTTTGCCCATAGCCTCCTTCGTGGGGGCCGTCCGGACCTCCACTGCCTCTCCCATGGCTGCCTTGAGGTCTTCCTTCATTGCATCCTTGTGATTCTGGAACTCGAAGGTGATGAAACTCAACATTTTCTTCCACCAACGCCTGGGTCTGTGGTGGAAATTCCATGGGGTTGGCCATTGCTGGTTCTGTGTCGCCATGCGGCCTTCCCTGCTCCACGACTGAGGTTTTTCTCTCCTCATTTTTGCGACTTTTCCAGCCGCCTTGCTGGTTCCTTGAAATGTTGGTTGGTGCTGCGGTTGATGCGGGGCTTGGTTTGGGGGATTTTCTGTTCTTTAGAATCATAGAAGGATTATAGAACACCTACAGTTCAGCAGGAAGCCATTCAGTCCATCAAGTCTGCACCGATCCTCTCTGTACCTAGGCTCACTCCCCCACCCCATCCCCGTAACCCCACTCAACATCTCCGACACTAAGGGGAAATTTAACATGGTCAATCCACCTAACCTGCACATCTTTGGACTGTGGGAGGGATCAAGAGTACCCGGAGGAAACCCACACAGACAGTCACCCAAGATCAGAATTGAACCCGGTCCCTGGTGCTGTGGGGCAGCTGTGGTAACCACTGTGCCTCCATGCCGCCCCTTGAAGGGTCTTAACCAAACTTCTCAGACAAGAGCCACCTTTTGTGCGACCGCTCAACTCATGGCTGCCACCATAACGCCTGTTTTTTTTTTAATAAACATTTTATTGAGGTATTTTTGGTATTGTAACAACAACAAAACAAAAGTACATGAAACTATAATCATAGTGCAAAAGCTGTCTCCCTTCCTTACAGGTCCCACCTTTATTAACCCCTACCCTAAGCTAAACTAACCCCCACCCCCCCCCCCTTCTACTGATGATTAATTTTCCGCAAAGAAGTCGACGAACGGTTGCCACCTCCGGGCGAACCCTCACAGTGACTCTCTCAAGGCGAACTTGATTTTCTCCAAACAGAGAAAGCTAGCTATGTCCGATAGCCAGGTCTCCGGCTTCGGGGGCTTTGAGTCCCTCCAAGCTAATAGTATCCGTCTCCGGGTTACCAGGGAAGCAAAGGCCAGAACGTCTGCCTCTTTCTCCTCCTGGATTCCTGGGTCTTCCGACACCCCGAAAATCGCCACCTCTGGACTCAGCCCACCCTTGTTTTTAACACCGTGGACATGACATCTGCAAACCCCTGCCAAAATCCCCTAAGCTTCGGACATGCCCGGAACATGTGGACATGGTTCGCTGGTCCTCCCGCAGATTTTGCGCACCTGTCTTCCAGCCCAAAGAATCTGCTCATCCGGGCCACTGTCATGTGAGCCTGATGAATGACCTTGAATTGTGTCAGGCTGAGCCTGGCACATGTTGCGGACGCGTTGACTCTACTCAATGCGTCCGCCCATAGGCCATCCTCTATCTCTCCAACCAGCTCCTCCTCCCACTTGTGTTTCAGCTCCTCGGTCTGCGTCTCCTCTAACCCCATAAGTTCCTTGTGAATGTCCGACACGCTCCCTTCTCCTACCCACCCTCTGGAAACTACCCTGTCCTGAATCCCCCTGAGCGGTAGGAGCGAGAAGATTGACACCTGTCTACGTAGAAAGTCCCGCACCTGCAGATACCTGAATTTGTTTCTCCTCACCAACCCATACTTCTCCTCCAGCGCCCTCATACTTGGAAAGCTCCCCTCTATAAACATGTCCCCCATCCTCTCAATCCCTGCTCTCCTCCATATTCGGAACTCCCCATCCATACTTCCCGGGGCAAACCGGTGATTATTACAGATTGGGGACCAGACCGATGCTCCCTCTGCTCCCACATGTCTCCTCCATTGCCCCCAGACTCTCAGGGCCACCACCACCACGGGGCCGGTGGAGTACCGTGCCGGCTGGAACGCAGAGGCGCAGTTACCAATGCCCCCAGACTGGTGCCCTTGTATGAAGCCGCCTCCTTACGCTCCCATGCCGACACTTCCCCCACCACCCACTTCCTGATCATGGCTATATTTGGCACGCAGTAATAGTTACTAAAATTTGGCAGCACCAGCCCGCCCTCTCCCTGACTCCGCTCAAGCATTACCTTCCTTACTCGCGGGGTCTTGCCCACCCAAACAAAGCCAGAGATCACTTTGTTGACCCGTTTAAAAAAGGACCGCGAAATAAAGATTGGGAGACACTGAAATACAAACAGGAATCTCGGGAGGACCGTCATCTTTACCGCCTGCACCCTCCCAGCCAGTGACAACGGAAGCGCGTCCCACCTCCGAAAATCGTCCTTCATTTGGTCTACTAGTCGGGCCAGATGTAATTTATGCAGTCGGTCCCATTCCCGCGCCACTTGAATTCCTGGATACCAAAAGCTTCCCGCTACTAATCTAAACGGCAGCTCCCCCAATCGCCTCTCCTGTCCCCTCACCTGGACCGCAAACATCTCACTTTTCCCCATATTTAGCCTACACCCTGAAAACTAGCCAAATTCCCCTAGAATCCTCATGACTTCTTCCATCCCCTCTAATGGGTCCGATACATACAGAAGCAGGTCGTCTGCATCGAGCAAGACTCAGTGCTCCATCCCCCCCAGCCCCCCACCACCCCCCCCCCCCCCCCCGCCACCCCCGCCCCCACCGGAACCAGCCCCTTCCAGCCCCTTGAGGCTTTCAGAGCAATTGCCAACGGCTCTCTAGCTAGCGCGAACAATAGTGGGGAGAGGGGGCATCCCTGTCTCATCCCCCAGTGCAGTCTAAAATAGCCCAATGTTGTCCTATTCGTCCGTACACCTGCCACAGGAACCTGATACAGCAACCTGACCCAGTCAATAAAGCCCCGCCCAAGCCCGAACTGTCCCAGTACCGCCCACAGATAATCCCATTCTACCCGATCAAAAGCCTTTTCTGCATCCATTGCGATCACTACCTCCACCTCCCTACCTTCCGGGGGCATCATGATCACGTTTAACAACTTTCTTACATTGGCCACCAACTGCCTACCCTTAACAAACTTCGTCTGGTCCTCCCCAATAACGTCCGGAACACAATCCTCAATCCTGGAGGACAAAATTTTGGCCAGCAATTTGGAATCCACATTCAACAGGGATATTGGCCTGTAGGATCCACACAGCTCCGGGTTCTTGCCCCACTTCAGAATCAGCGAAATCGTGGTCTGTGACATCGTCGGGGGCAGCATCCCTCTCTCCCTTGCCTCATTGAACATCCTCATCAACACCGGCCCCAATATCCCAGATGACTTTTTATAAAACTCCAGGGGTACCCGTCCGGCCCTGGGGCTTTACCCGACTGCATGGCCTTCAGACCCTCCACTATCTCTTCCAATCCGATTGAGGCCCCCAGCTCTTCTACCAGCTCCCCGTCCACCTTTGGAAAATTCAGCCCCTCCAAGAAGTGCCTCATCCCCTCCAGCTCCGTCGGAAGTTCCGACCTGTACAGCAACTGTAGAAATCCCTAAATGCCTTATTCACCCCTGCTGAATCCCCAACCAGGTTCCCATCTCCGTCATTTACTTTCCCTATCTCCCTGGCTGCCTCCCTCTTTCTAAGCTGCTGTAAAATCATTCTGCTGGCCTTCTCTCCATGCTCATAGATGGCCCCCTTCACCTTTCTCAGCTGCTCCACCACCCTCCCTGTGGTTAACAAGCCGAACTTCCCCTGTAGTCTCCGCCATTCCCTTAAAAGCCCTGCTTCTGGGGTCTCCACATACCTCCTATCGATCTGTAGTATCTCCTTTACCAGTCGGTCCGTCTCTGCCCTCTCCATATTCTCCCTATGGGCCCGTCCCGAGATCAGCTCCCCTCTGACCACCGCCTTCAGTGCTTCCCAGACCACCGCTGCTGAAATTTCCCCTGTGTCGTTGACCTGCAGGTAGTTCTGAATACATTTCCTCAGCCGCTCGCACAGCCCTGCGTCAGCCAAAAGTCCCACATCTAACTTTCATTGCGGCGCTGGTTACTGTCTTTACTAACCTGCAGGTCAACCCAGTGCGGAGCATGGTCTGAGATTGTGATCGCCGAGTACCCCGTGTCCACCACCCCTGCCAGTAAGGCCCTGCTCAAAATAAAGAAATTAATCCGGTAGTACACTTTATGCTCGTGTGAGTAGAAGGAGAACTCCTTCACCCTCGGCTGCCCAAATCTCCATGGATCCACCCCCCACCCCCCATCTGCTCCATGAACCCTTTTAGTTCCTTTGCCATTGCTGGCACCCTGCCCGTTTTCGAGCTTGACTGGTCCAAGCCAGGGTCCATAACTGTGTTGAAGTCCCCTCCCATGAGCAACCTGTGCAAGTCCAGGTCCGGTATCTTCCCCAGCATTCTCTTTACAAACTCCACATCATCCCAATTTGTCGCATAAACATTTACTAATATCATCTGCACCCCCTCCAGTTTCCCACTGACCATAATGTACCGAACTCCCACATCCGAAACTATTCTACCCGCCTCAAACACCATCCGCTTAATGATTAGGATCGCGACCCCTCTAGTCTTTGAATCCAGCCCCGAGTGAAAGACCTGACTGACCCAGCCTTTCCTCAATCTAATCTGGTCAGTTACTCAAAGGTGCGTGTCCTGCAACATTATCACGTCCGCCTTCAGTCCCCTAAGATGCACGAACACACGTGCCCTCTTGACCGGCCCATTTAACCCTCGAACATTCCAGGTGATCAGCCTAGTTGGGGGGCTCATAGCCCCCCCCCCTTCGCCGATCAAACATCCCCTTTTGTGGGCCCGCCTCCAGCCCATGCTCCGCGCCTCCACCAGCCCGCCACTAGGCAGCATCTGCCCCCAACCTCCTCTCTGTACCTGAGCCCAAATCCCTCCTTCATCAGCAGAACATTTACCCCTCCCCCTCCTAGTAACAACACTCTATAAGCCAACCCCTTTAATAAACCGAACATATGCACACCCCCCATTGCGCTTCCGTGAATTAGCCATCCCAGCTAGCTTGGTGGCCCCATCCCTGGCGCCGGATAGTCTCCCACCTATTGTTCCCTCCCCACCCTCCCCCCACTCATACAAACATACTCCAACATCAAACAATCCCCACACAATTGCCCAACAGAAAAAGACCAAGATCTAAACAAGCACACCTCCATCCCCCAACAGTGCAAATGAAAACCTTAACTCACTCAGCTCTACCGTTGGTCCCAAATCAACGCAAAAGGCATTACAAACAGCTGCCACAAAATGAAAAACGAGAAACTTTTTTTTAAAAAAGAACAGAAAAAAAACCCCAAGAATGTTGCAGCAAAGTTCAAAAGTTCTCAGTCCACCACTAGTCCGTGAAGTCCAACGCGTCCTCAGGCGACTTGAAATAAAAGTGCTGCTCCTCGTGCGTGACCCAGAGACGGGCCAGATACAACAGTCCGAACTTCACCTTTTTCTGAAAAAGGATCAACCTAATCTGGTTGAAGCCTGCTCTTCTCCTGGCCACCTCCACACTCAGGTCTTGGTAAACCGCAGGATACTGTTGTCCAACTTACAGCTCTGTGTCTTCATGGCCCACTGTAGAATTCGCTCCTTATCCAAGTACCTGTGGAATCTCACCACCATTGCCCTCGGGGGGGATCTCCCATTTGCAGCTTCCTCGTGAGCGCTCTGTGAGCCCTGTCCACCTCCAAGGGTCGGGAGAATGTCCCCTCCCCCAGCAGCTTCTCAAACATACCCGCTATGTATGCCCCAGCGTCCGCTCCTTCAGACCCCTCTGGGAGCCCAACGATTCTCAAGTTCTGCCGGCAGGACCTATTTTCTAGGTCCTCCATCTTCTCCAGGAGCTTTTTCTGCTGGTCTCTTAGCATCCCCACATCCAACTCCACTGCAGTTTGATGTTCCTCCTGCTCAGCCAGCGCCTTCTCAACTTTCTGGATCGCCCGATCATGGGGCGTCCAATCTGAGCTCCAGCCGCTCAATTTACTCTTTTATCGGGTCCTAGCAGTCCCGTTTCTGCTTAGCAAAGCCTTTCTGAATAACTTTCATCATCTGCTCCATTGACCGCTGGGTCGACAAACCAGGGGCGGGATTCTCCCCTACCCGGCGGGGCGGGGGGTCCCGGCGGGACAGAGTGGCGTGAACCACTCCGGCGTCAGTCCGCCCCAAAGGTGCGGAATCCTCCGCACCTTCAGGGGCTATGCCTGCCCTGGAGTGGTTTGTGCCCCGCCGGCCGGTGGGAAAGGGGCTTGGCGCCACACCAGCCTGGGCCGAAGGGACTCCGCCGGCCGGCGCGGGTCTGCTGACGTCATCCCCGCTCATACGCACATGGAGTCACTTCCACACCGGGAATGGCGGATGACCACGGCCTCCGGTGCGGAAGGAATAGAGTGCCCCCACGGGACAGACCCGCCCGCGGATCGGTGGGCCCCGACCGTGGGCCAGGCCAACATGGGGCACATCCCGGGGCCAGATCGCCCCGCGACCCCCCAATAACCCGGAGGCCGCCCACGCCGCCAGGTCCCGCCGGTAAGGGACCCACTCCAATTTATGCCGGCGGGTCTGGCTACAGGCGGACGGGACTTTGGCCTATCGCGGGCCGGAGAATTTGCGCGGCCCCGGGGCCCATTGAGTCGCGCCAGACCCCGACATTCTCCGAGGCGGGCGGCGCGATTCACGCCACGCCGGTTTTTGGGGGGTGGGAGAATTCGGAGACCGGCGGGGGCGGGATTCACGCCGACCCACGGTGATTCTCCGACCCGGCAGGGGATCGGAGAATCCCGCCCCTCAGGTCCGGTCCTCCGCCATGCTGTCTCCTGCTGCACCTTCAGCTCAAGCCTTCTCTGTCTTTCTGTTTCTGCCTTTACGAGCACTTCTAGCCCATCAACATTTCGGTCGGGCCATCATGTAACAGTATGAGAAGCCATCAAAATGAGCAGTGCCAGCCTGGTCTCCATCGAACCTGTGGTTCAGGCCCCACTTCACTGTCTGTATGACATGCTCCGCCAATCCATTTGACAGTGGATGATAGAGCGCAGTGCGAACATGGTGGATGCCATTCGCCTTTGTGAAGGTAGCAAACTCCTCAATAGTAAATGAGGCTCCGTTGTTTGTAACAAGCACTTCCAGTAATCCGCGGGTGGAAAAGGATGTGCGCAATCGCTCAATGGTTGCGCGAGAGGTGATGGACATCATTTTGTGGCCCTCAAGCCACTTTGAGTGTGCATTCACCAAAATGAGGAACATGGAGCCCAAAAACTGGCCAGCAAAATCTGTGTGAATGCAGGCCACTCCCATAGGTCCAGGCCACTCCCATAGGTGCAAGGGCATTGCTGCCGGAAGCTTCTGATGGACCTAACACACAGGGCAGCACTGGGCCACTAGCTCAATGTCTGCTTCAATGCCAGGCCACCATACGTAACTCCTGACCAGCATTTTCATTTTGGAAACATCAGGATGAGCAGCATGAAGGTGTTTCGGAAACAACCGTTGGCCTTGCGCAGGCATGCCGGCTCTTGTGCCCCACAGAAGGACATTGTCTTTGAAGGTCAATTCCGATATTTTCTTCGAAAAAGCCTTCAACTCCACTGGAAGCTGACGCCATAGTCCACCGAATAAAACCAAATGTTGCACCTTTGCTAACACTTGATCACATTGTGTCCAATCACGGATGCAAGTAGCCGTCACTGGCAAGGTGTCCATGAAATTGAGGACTGCCATGGTTTGGCCGGCCGTGGACGGATCCACCAAGACAACCGGCAATGGGAGTCGACTTAACGCATCGGCATTTGCTTTTTTCAAAAATGTTTTCCAATTAAGGGGTAATCTAGTGTGGCCAATCCACCTACCTTGCACATCTCTGTGTTGTGGAGGTGAGACCCACAAAGACACAGGGAGAATGTGCCAACTCCACACGGAGAGGGAACGGGATCGAACCCAGGTCCTCGGCACCATGAAGCAGCAATGCTAACCACCGTGCTGCCCAACGCATCGGCATTTGCAATCGACGTGCCCAGACAATGTTTGAATGAGTATTAGTATACAGCCTCTGGATCCAGGCTACGCAATCGGAATCGCAATCGCAATCCTCACGAAAGAGGCCAAGCAGTGGCTTACAATCCAATATTTAATGCTGAAGAGAACTGCTGGACCTTCTTTTTCTATATGGGCATAACTGCAGTTGTCAACAACATGGAGGCAAAAGCGATTGAAAGGTCCTGGCCATCACCCATGCAGTGGGAAAGGATGGCACCAATTCCATACGCAATGCATCACATGTCAAATAAAGGGGTTTAGCGCTGTTGAACTGAATGAGGTCCTTGGATGAAATCAATGTCCGTTTCACCAATTCAAATGCAATCTCCTGGTCAGGACCCCAAACCCAGGGTTGGTTTTACTGAAGAAGAAAATATGGGGGGGCCAGGATTGTTGCCAAATTTGGTATAAAACGGGCAGGATAATTTATCAGGCCCAAGAAGAAGCGAAGCTCCGTAGTATCACGGGTTGCGGGAGCCATCGTTATTGGCAGTACTTTGTCGCCGATTGGGTGTAGGCATCCTGGTCCACCCGGTAGCCTAAATATACCACGTCCTGTGCATTGAAGATGCACTTTGCTTTACCCAGGCGGCGCCATATTCCGAAAACTGCTGCAACACTGCCTCCAGGTCTTTTAGGTGTTCTACCTCCACCGACGTGTAATTAACACATCGTCAAGATAGACAGCGACATGCGGGAAACCTTGCAATATACCTTCCATGTCTTATTGAAACACAAATCCAAAGAGACGCCAAATGGAAGTCAGGTATACTCAGATAAGCCCTTATGATTGTTGACCGTAATATATTTTCACGAGACCTCATGCAGTTTGAGCTGCAGATAAACATTGCTCATATCCAATTTTGTGAAGGTGCAGTCACCTGCCAGTATGGCATATGGTCTTCGGACTTGTCTTCCGCTTCTTCAAGGTCTTCCAAATGAAGGGACCGCGCACGGGGCTGACATCTACCTCGTCTCGAGCGGTCTGGGCGCTGTCCCGCACGCCGCTGGCAACGTTGGCGACGCCGCGTGCACACTTCTCGGGTGGAGTTGGCCATTCCAAATTCTGAGAGGTTGTGTGCCGCGGCCAAGGTCCTCGCGACTTCAGGCCCTCTGCATTATGGCAATCCATTCTAGCCATAGAAAGGTAGCAAGGGGGATGGCATTGAACAAAATTTACCTCCATACCTTGGAGCTCCTGTACGTCCCAAGCGCCACTATGCTGTGAAAGACAAATCTGCAAAGCCTGTTGGAAGATTAGGGAAGCTTCTTCTAGAAGTCTTTTTTGTATGTTGAGATTGTTAATACCGCAAACCAAGTGTTCACTAAACATATCTCCCAACACAGCCCATATTCATAATCTTCTGCGATTTTCCGCAAATGGGAAACATATTTGGCAACTTACTCCCCTTACAACCTTGCTGCCTAATGAAATCTGTACGGTCGCACATTGATCAACAGTGTTGGTTTGAAATGATTCCCTATCAGCGTGATAAGCTGGCCGAATGCTACCGTATCCAGTGTGGCTGGAAACGTGAGGCCCCCAATTATGCCAAATGTATGAGCACCGTAGGCCTTTAACAATATCACAGTCTGGCGCTCATTTTCTGTTATGGTGTTGGCATGGAAAAAGTATCGCAAACGTTCCACGTACTGGTTCTACGACTCAACTGTAGGGTCAAAAGCATCCAAGTGACCAAACAAAGGCATAGTGAAGGCACAATGCTGTACCTTAGCCCCAGGTGATGCAAAGTCACAGAGCAATGGCATAGGCAGCAGAGTAGCACATTGACTGTTCCAGTTTATCTTCGTCACCCATTTGACAAAGGCAAAGGGAGTCAGACGAGTAACATAAAGAGGACTGATGCGACCATCAATTCACACGAAACCAGGAGTCGAAGTAAACTGTGGCTTTAATCAACTAGAACAGTGCCTGCCTGCGACTGATCTGTTAGTGGGAGCCGCCCACAGGTCAACTGCTCTTATACCTCCCCTCAAGGGGTGGAGCCAGGGGCGGAGACCACACAGGCCCCAACATGCTACATCATAGGTAATACCTTAGAATGGTCCATAGGTGCAGCCAACATTGGCAACAGCGTAATACAGATATGTACATGGTGAATTGTTACAGAAATACATTCACCACAAGGATGTTTATTTATAATATGTACAACCTTTAAGGGGGCCCGGTTAGACTTCACCAGGTCCTCTCTCTCTGTTGGTCAGTTCCTATCTGGCTGACCTTATATACACATGGTAATAGCCCCATAGTTAGTTTGGGAACTCATACATATCGAGCCACACGGGGAAGACAATCAAGCCAGCGCCGTGTCCTCTGTGCAGGTTATTACAATTCTTAAATGTTGTGGGCTTCTTGTCTCTAATACCCTGTTAGGCAGGGACTTACAGATTCCCAACACTCGCTGGACGAAAAATAAATTCTTCAAACCCCCTCTAAGGGTGCGATCGAATAGTCTTGTTGCTCCCGACTCGGTGATGCGACCAGGCCATTAAATATCGCAAGAGGCCTCCTCAAGATTTGCGGCGCTTACAACGCCTCGCGAGATCTAATGAGATCTTGCGAGACATTGCAACCTGAATCTCACCCTCGCTGGGCGAGATCCATATTAACATATTTAAATGAGCCATGTCTGCGCCTAATTCTCCAGAGGTCTGAGAACTAATGCCCACGCCTGGGAGACTTCGCCATTGCACCATTTAGTACTGGTCCACATAACCTCCCTGCCTATATTAGCTGAGGCATTGAATATAAGAGCAGGGAGGTTATGATGGAGCAATGTAAAACGCTTGTTAGGCCACAGCTAGAGTACTATGTGCAGTGCTGGTCACCACACAATAGAAAGGATTTGATTGTACTCGAGATGGTGCAGAGGAGATTCACCAGGATGTTGCCTGGGTTAGAAGGTTTTGGCTATGAAGAGAAGCCGTTTAGACTGGGGTTGTTCATCTTAGAGCAGAGAAGGCTGAAGGGGAACCTAGTTGAGGTGTACAAAGTTATAAAGGACATAGATGGGCAGAAACTTTCCCCTGAGTAGAGGGGTCACTACCAGTGCCAATGTGCCCAGGTGACAGGTTGCCCATGCCAGGGATTGGACTCTGCCAAGGTGCTCTGCCCTTAAGAGGTAGAGTACCACCCTGCTCCAAGTCCGATCACTCGAGGGTCTCCAATGGCCTAGTAGACCCCCCGCCCCCCAGGTGCTGTTATGCCTGATCTCGACACGTGTGGCTAACTATGCCCTCTCTGTGTCTCTGCAGGAAAATCTCTCCCACAATTGGCGGGACTGGCGGAGTGGTGCCGGACATCAGAATCCTCACCTCCTTTGAGGAGAGAGCTCTGGAGGTGACTGGTGTGGCAGGGGTCAAGGCGGTCACCAACGCGGAGGCTGACGGACGCCGCAGAGGTGAGGAACCACTGAGCTCCAGCCAGAGAACCTGTCAAACGTGAGTTGTTATTGCCTTACTGACTGACCTATCTCTCCCACTGACCACATGTCCATTCTCCCGCAGGTCTTCCAGCCGACAGCGGGCGGCCCTCTCCTGAATCCGAGAAGATGCCACCGTTGTCGTGACACAGCTATCATTCCCACCCCCACCAGCGCAGATACACACACCTCGGTGGGAAATGTTAGTGGTCAGGCTTCTGGGGCAAAATCTGGTGAGCACCACACTGATGATGATGCACTTCAGGCCGAGGCAGGCACCCCCAGGCAAGACAGCAGTCTGAGGTCTGCTGGATCCCAGGACCCAGCCGGGTCCCAACCTGATGCTGAGCCTGTGAAAGGGGGTTACCCGGAGCTGATGGAGAGATTGGGCGCGGCCAGGACGTTCAGAGGGAGATTTCAGGGTCACTTCATCAGATCCATAGGAGGAGTCCCAGAAGCTAAGGGCGCAGGAGATGGCACCGGCAATTAGTGGCGCCGAGGCCAACACTGCTAGGGAGGCGACCGCAGTGGAGAGCCTGATGCACAATGTCGGCACCATTAGTGAAGGTGTCCAAGGCGTTGCGTAGTCACTGACGGCCGTGGCTGAGGAGATGTCACCCAGACCAACCTTGATGAGGTTCTGCGGGACATGTCCCGCTTCAGATGGGCATGGCTGAGGTGCTGCAGAGCTTGTCCCAGTCGCAGGTGGGCATGGCCAGGTTGGACCCATCTCATGTCGTGACGACGATGTGCACCAGCTCCCCTGAGTTTCACCCCTCTGATGAGTCTGCGTCTCGAGGTCAGCACACGGATCAGTGTGGCACAGCTGTGCATGTGCCGCCGACAAGTAAGCCGGTGCCCTCCGCCCGCCAGGGGCATCAAAGGCAATGGGACGAGGCAGCTGGCTGCCTCCACCTCTGATCCTGGGAAAACACCAAGACATAGTGGTAGAGCTAGGAGGGCCAGGCACGTTGAGGATCACTGAGGGCACCGGGGGGAGGGGAAGGGGGTTAGTAGGGGGTGGGCAGCGGGTGGTTGGGGTGGGGAGACACCATCGGTAGTGGAGTTAGTACAACACATTAAATACCTTTTTGCACAATCATTATGATGCCTCTGTCACTTTCTTCCGCAATGTGGGCTGACCCCCGGACCCTCTGCCCATCTCTCCAGGCATTCACCCCCCCCCCCCTTTCCGTCCCCTGCTCCCCGTGGTACTCATCCACCTTTCGGCCGTGGACATGTCCCTGGTGTTGTGTCCCATCCCCTGGGTGTTCGGATGTTGCGTATGTGGTGTTGCCCCCGACAGTGTTCAAGCACAGTGTCCAGGCATCAAAGTGTGATTGGGATGCTGGACAATAACTCCCATATGCTACATGGCCCGCCCACCCACGGGAATCCATTTGGCATGTGTCAAATGCTCACTTAACCATGATTACCAATTCCCTATTAGTGATTGCCTTCAGCCACGCAGCCAGAGTCCTCAGCAGTCGATGGGGGTTATGAGTGATCGGTGGAGCAGACGGGCAGGGACAAGGGTTGTCCCTGGAATGGGTACACCTGATCCAGGGGTTAGCACCACGGTGCCGCGAGTGATTGCCCCTTGGTTGCCCTTCCAGCGCCTCCCCCCTAACCTCAGCCGAGCTTCCACCCCCCCCCCCCCGTGAGCAAAGGTGTCTACTCACCTCCTTGGTTCCCCGCAGAAGCCCTTCCACCAGGTTCACGTTTTTCAAAAGGAGTACTAACCGGTGCCAGCGTAAGCAATTGTTGGGGAAGGCACTGAATGAAAAGAGGCCGTTGGATATGGGGTCTCTCTCGTTGACTGTATGGAGATTGGGCTTACGTGATGATAATTGGTTTCTCGCCCCGCTACTGTGAGATCCCGATTCCGCCTATGGGAGCGGGCCGGTTGCACTGCAAAGTGTTTGGCGCCCGGTGTGGATCTTGTTTGTGGCCTCTCCCGCTATCACTGGCCCTGTTACGCTTGAGCAAGAGTGCAATGAGGCTGGAGAATCACGCCCATAGTCTCATAACCTCCTTGGCCGTGCCACTGGTTGCAAGTTTAATTGTAATTAGTGGAAACCAAAACTTTGAGAAGTCTTTCCCTCCAGGCACCCCACCTTTCAGCAGATGTCTGGAATAGTAACTCTGAATAGAAATCTTGATTGACTCTTTTCTTCCTTACCAAGTGACACCAATTGTGCTCACATCATTGACTTAACTGAGATCAGGGAGCCCTTCATCATACTGCCAAATGTTCATCCACCAGCCTCTTCAAATTTATAGCATCCTCCAGTTTCACTGCTTGCCATGATAGGCTATTCCTCACATTCAATGCCCTCTGAGTGAAGAAGTGGCCTTAACTCTGTATTTACTGTTTAAGCTTGAAGACAAATCATCTTGTCATAGAGCTCTGGTTAATATTGAACATCACTCTGGAATCCAATTTATCTATTCCCTTTTCCTCGTTCTATTCCCTCCAAGGCTGGTATGTATCCCGAATGGTGTAATCCCCAGGACTGCACACAAAACGTAAGGTGAGGGTTCACCGCTTTGGTCAATGACAAGCCAATGAATACAGGTCTTATCCCCTGGATGTCAAGATCCAATCGCTCCTTGTGCATATGAGTTATGAAGATATGATTTGTAATTATGGTAGGCTACAGATTACCATCAAGTGTTCTGCTTTGCCACGAGCATGCTGTAAAATGTGAAAATTAAAGAACAGTTTAACCATTTACTTTTTTTCTAATAGTTCCTCTTCCTTTGAAGATGCTCAGGGTGAAGTATTTCTCAATTGCTGATAACTTTGCTTCATTCAAGTGGTTATTTTTTATATGCAAGACTGAATCATGATAATTGACAGACTGTTTAACTGTGGGGGCAATCACAGCTTACCTAATCATAAATTAATTTTGTCTCAACTATACCAGTGATAACAGGAAGTGGTTATGATGAAGGACGGCATTCCAGATACCAAACTTTTATGCAAGTGTCTCAATTTTTTATCATTGTGGTGAAGGATAAACATTATGTTGACTCTGACCTCTTTGCTGACTGTGTTGAGGAATGAGTTTCCAATCTTTGGGTAAAATGGCGAAGAAATTAAGAGCACATGTACATTATAGTAGAATCATTGTGTAAATAAATCAAAATAACTATAAAAATAATCAGCAGTTTTGAGCCGAGATCCTTCCAATTTAACAGCAGTAAGGGCTGTTTTCTTCAATACGTAGGAAGAATTTTTAATTGGTCACTGTTGTTGTTACATATTAGCTGAATGGAATCATTGTTTCTTTATCTGGAAGATAGAGAAAAAATATTCAAAAATAAGGCTCCATGTTCAAGTGGTACATGATGTTAGTTAAGTAATTAGCAAAAGAACACAGAGGCAAGATTTTAAAAAATGTTTGAATTCAAATTTAAAAAAATATATATAATACAATCCAAAAACCCCAAGAAAGAATAAACACAAATATATACTGAAAACAAACCCTCACACAACCTAACCCCTCCCCCTTCCCTTCTCCCCCTGTTAACAGCTAATGGTGAGCAATTCCTTGGAATAAACAATAAAAGACTCGAGCCTTGGTGTTGAGATACTCCAGGGATGAGTGTAGGGCCAGGGAGATGGCTTCTGCTGTGGACCGGGTATGGCGGTACGCAAATTGCAGTGGATCAAGGCAGTCTGGAAGTATGGAGTTGACGTGTCTCATGACCAACCGCTCGAAGCACTTCATAATGATAGATGTCAAGGCCACCGGACGGTAGTCATTGAGGCATGTTGCCTGGTTCTTCTTTGGTACCGGTATGACAGTGGTCTTCTTGAAATAGGTGGGAACCTTGGAACGGAGTAGGGTGAGGTTGAAGTTATCTGCGAACACACCCACCAGTTGGTCCGCGCATATTCTGAGTGCACGACGAGGGACTCCATCAGGACCCGTTGCTTTGTGTGGGTTCACTTTCAAAAAGGCTGTTCTGACTTCTGAGATTAACGGTGGGTATGGGTATGTCAGAGGCTGTTGGAGCAATTGGCAACTGTTTGTTGGCTTTCTGCTTGAAACGAGCATAGAATGCATTGAGTTCATCGGAGAGGGGTGCCCTGTTTTTATTTTATTTTTAAAAAAATTTAGAGTACCTAATTCATTTTTTCCAATTAAGGTGCAATTTAGCGTGGCCAATCCACCTGCCTTGCACATCTTTGTGTTGTGGGGGTGAAACTCAAGCAAACACGGGGAGAATGTGCAAACTCCACATGGACAGTGATACAGAGCCGGGATCGAACCTGAGACCTCAGCGCCGTGAGACAGCAATGTTAACCACTGCACCACCGTGCTGTCCTGGGGGGGTGCCCTGTTGCCAGAGATTCTACTTTGCTTTGTTTTGTAACCCATTATATTGTTTAAATCTTGCCACAACCAACAAGAGTCCGTGTCATTAGTCTGTGACTCTAGCTTAGTCTGGTATTGTCTCTTGGCATCCCTGATGGCTTTGCGGAGGTCGTACCTAGATTTCTTGTATAGCTCAGAATGTCCGGTCTTGGATGCTTCAGACATGGAATTCAGTAGGGAGTGGATCTCCTGGTTAAGCCTGGTTGGGGAACGGACGTACTACCTTCTTTGTCACATAATCCTTTGACACACTTACTGATGAAGTCTGTGACGGTGGTGGCATACTCATCTAGGTTGGCCACTGTGTTCTTGAATGTGAACCAGTCCACTGACTCCAAACAATTTGTGTAGGAGCTCTTCCGTTGCCTCAGACCAGCATTGCACGACCTTCTTCACCAGATTCTCCCTCTTAAGTTTCTGCTTATCTGCCAGGAGAAGGAGCACCATCTTGTGGTCCGATTTTCCAAAGTGTGGTCGGGGATGGATCGCTAGCGTCCTTGATGTTTGCAGCGTAGCAGTGGTCAAGGACGTTGGGGCCCCTAGTGGGACAGGAGATGTGTTGGTGGAATTTTGGCAATACACTCTTGAGGTTGGCCTGGTTGAAGGCCCTGGCCACGGTGAACAAGGCCTCCAGGTATTCTGTGTCGCTGTTATTTATAACAGTGTACACACAGTCTTTCTACTCAGTTATTCCACTCAGTCTGAGTCTTTCAGATCTGAATTTCAGCAGCAAGACCACTTTGGCCGCATTAAATCAAATGTCTAGTCTGTCTACTTCCTTTCACACAGAAAACCAATAAACATCCTGGGCTGGACTCTCGCAGCCCCGCGCTGAAATCGCGTTTGGCGCGGGAGCGGAGAATCCACTTTCACGCCGGTCCAGCGATTCTCTGGGACCTGAAAATCGGCATGATTACAGAGTATGCTCCCGACCTGCCAAGTTCCCGACGGCATGGAACTAACCTACTATTGCCGGTCGGGATGCTCGCGTGGCGGCTGCAGACTCAGTCCGCGGCCACCCTGGTGGAAGGCGGGGGAATCGGACACTGGGGGGGCCTTCTAGGCGGCCGGGGGTTAGATCCGTGTGGTTAGATGCTTGGGCGCGCGGCCGATCGGGGGAATCTAATTTTTGTGTCTGGCTCTGTGGTCCGAGTCCGCCTTGGAGCTCGACGCAACCGCTGGAGGCCACCGCCGTGCGCATGCGCGGACTCCAAACCGGAAGTGCGGGCGCCCTTATCCGCAGCTAAAGCTGCAAGATTTACTCTGGGCTCCTGCTAGCCCATTGCAGGGCATTTAATTAGCTCCACTTTTTTACAGGAATCTCTGGAGTAAAACTCCAGCATTTTTACGCCGGTGTAGGGACATAGACCCATTTTGGGAGAATCCGGCCCCCTATTTGTCTGTTAACACAAGACTCGTTCTCTGCTCTTCTCATAAACAGCTGCTTTGTTCCTCCATACAACATAATCTGTCTTCTCTCTCTCCCTGTTGCAAAATGGAGCTGTCTTTGGTGTTAAAACCGTGACTTGAGTTTCCTTCCCCAATGGTAACCAGGTTACACGGGCCTGTCTCCAAATGGAAGTGTTTACTATTACCTCATCATCTCCCTTCCCAGAATGTTGTTTTGCCTTAAGTTAAAGAGGACATTTTAAAACATAACCATTTTGTGAAGTTCAGTGTTTGGTAATAAATTTCAAAATGACATTGGATAAATAGCTTTTTAAAAAATTCCAATTAAGGGGAAATTTGGCATGGCCACTCAAACTACCCTGCACATCTTTGGGTTGTGGGGTTGAGACTCACGCAGATGGGGGCAAAATGTGCAAACTCCACATGGACAGTGACCAGGGGACGGGATCGAATCCAGGTTCTCGGTGCCGTGAGGCAGCAGCGCTAACCACAACGCCACCATGCCACCGGATAAATAGTTGGTCATGAAAGATTTGCAGGGATGTGGGGAGTGAGCAGGGTAGTGGGTGTAATTGGATTGCTCTTTCAAAAAGGCAGGCTCAGTGGGCTGAAAGGCCTCCTCATGTCTTATTGTACAATTCGAAGTCTCAGTTGGAGTATTGTGCAAATGTTTAAGCAGCTGTTAAACAAAGGGCCCAAAATCAATTGGGAAGAAGAGTTCACTTGGATGTTACCAGGGATAAAGTGTTACCATTATTTAGATTGAAGAAATTAGGACTTTTTTCACTACAGAGAAGATGATTAAGGCGTGACCTGCTTGAGGTCAATATTATGAAGAGTTAAGATCTGGGAAATAGTGACCATTTGTACAACTTTATAATGATCATGAATGGAATTAAAAACGGAGTCAGGATCATATTATTTCATACAGAGTACTTAAAACTATGATCTTCTTTATCTCAAACTGTTCTTGAATTAGAGTCCATGACTTTTTAAAAAAAGGAAATCTGATAGTGTCGTGTTAGGCACAGTGGTCTAACACTGGCTGCAACTGGATGCAGCTTAGATCAGAAAGATACTCGAGACCTTGAAGTTAGTTCAATCAGGTTTATTGAACTAATAGCATAGTTAGCACAGTTCTCTGTGAGTTCGACTCTCTGCTAACTTAAGTGTGGTTACTCTGTCTGACTGAACCAGACTAGCTCTGAGCCACGTGGTGGAGGTGTGAGATTGTAACAACACCCTTGACTGACTCTCTAGATCTTCATCAGTGGAAAGAGGCGGAGTGTGAGTGCCTCGTGTCTTTTATAGTCAAATCCCACCCCTGAGTGTCCTGCCTGCTTATTGGTCATGTCCTGTTCTTTGTGTCCATTAGCTGCTTGTCTGTATATCATTATGTGTGTGTCTGTATATCATGACATCTCCCCTTATTTGTAATGTTTGGATGACATATGTGAACGTATTTACAAGAATAGGCCAATATTAACATATATACATGCAGTGGATGTGAACATATGTACATGTGAAAACAGCTGTCTGATGCGAGAACACAGACCATAGTAAAGGGTCTGCATATCATGACAGATAGCTGCTTCTTAAACAGTAATATTGAAGGGAGTATGGAGTGAGGATTTGACTAGCTGACTCATATGGAGGAAAACATTGGTGCACTTTTAGTGGAGAAAATGGCCTTTTTTTGTTGTGTGAGATTCCATGTGACTGTGTTTCCATGTTTAGGAACATAGGAATTAGGAGCAGAGGTAACCTTTTGAGCCTGCTACGCCATTCAATCAGATCATAGAACATAGAACAGCACAGTACAGGCCCTTCGGCCCACGATGTTGTGCCGACCATTTATCCTAATCTAAGATCAACCTAACCTACACCCCTTCAATTTACTGCTGTCCATGTGCCTGTCCAAGAGTCGCTTAAATGTCCCGAGTGACTCTGACTCCACCACCTCTGCTGGCAGTGCATTCCACGCACCTACCACTCTCTGTGTAAAGAACCAACCTCGTGACATCTCTCCTATTCCTTCTTCCAATCACCTTAAAATTATGCCCCCCCCCCCCCCCCCCCCCCACCCCGGTGACTGCCATTTCCGCCCTGGGGAAAGGTCTCTGGCTATCCACTCTATTCATGCCTCTCATCACCTTGTGCACCTCTATCAAGTCACCTCTCTTCCTTCTTCGCTCCAGTGAGAAAAGCCCTAGCTCCCTCAACCTTTCTTCATAAGACATGCCCTCCAGTCCAGGCAGCATCCTGGTAAATCTCCTCTGCACCCTCTCCAAAGCATCCACATCCTTCCTATATTAAGGCGACCAGAACTGGACACAATATTCCAAGAATGGTCTAACCAGGGTTTTATAAAGCTGCAGCAAAACCTCACGGCTCTTAAACTCAATCCCCCTGTTAATGAAAGTCAACACACCATACGCCTTCTTAACAACCCTATCAACCTGGGTGGCAACTTTGAGGGATCTAGGTACCTGGACCCCAAGATCCCTCCGTTCCTCCACACTTCCAAGAATCCTGTCTTTAACTCTGTATTCAGCATTCAAATTCAACCTTCCAAAATTAATCACTTCACATTTATCTAGGTTGAACTCCATCTGCCACTTCTCAGCTCAGCTCTGTATCCTGTCAATGTCCTGTTATAACCTGCAACAGCCCTCAACACTATCTATAACTCCACCAACATTTGTGTCATTGGCAAACTTACTAACCCACCCTTCCACTTCCTTATCCAATTCATTTATAAAAAACACAAAGAGCAGAGGTCCCAGAACAGATCTCTGCAGGACCCACCACTGGTCACTGACCTCCAGGTGGAATACTTTCCATCCACTACCACTCGCGGTCTTATTTCGGCCAGCCAATTCTGCATCCAGACAGCCAAATTTACCTGTATCCCTTGCCCCCTAACTTTCTGAATGAGCCTACCATGGGGAACCTTATCAAATGCCTTACTTTCCCACTGCCCGATTTTCATCAATGTGTTTTGTCACATCCTCAAAGAATTCAATGATGCTTGTGAGGCATGACCTGCCCCTCACAAAGCCATGCTATCTTTAATCAAACTATGTTTTTCTAAATAATCATAAATCCTATTTCTCCGAATCCTTTCCAATATTTTGCTCACCACAGACATAGACTGATGGATCTGTAATTCCCAAGGATTTCTCTATTCCCTTTCTTAAACAGGGGATCAACATTCGCCCCCCTCCAATCATCCGGTACTGCTCCAGTGGAGAATGAGGACGCAAAGATCATCGCCAACGGCACAGCAATCTCCTCCCTCGCTTCCCGTAGTAACCTTGGGTATACCCCATCAGGCCCAGGGGACTTACCTATCCTGATGTTTTTCAAAATTTCCAGCACATCCTCCTTCTTAATATCAACCTGTTGAAGTCTATTAACGTGGTTCACACTGTTCTCAGGAGCAATAAGGTCCCTCTCTCTAGTGAATACTGAAGCAAAATATTCATTCTCCTCAGACTCTAGGCACAAGTTCTTTCCATTACCCCTGATCGGCCCTACTCTCACTCTGATCATCCTCTTATTTCTCTCATAAGTGTAGAATGCCTTGGGGTTTTCCCTAATCCTTCCCGCGAGGGCTTTTTCATGCCCCCTTCTAGCTCTCCTAAGTCCAATTTTGAGTTCCTTCCTGGCTACCTTGTAACCTTCTAGAGCCGTGCCAGATCCATGCTTCCTCAACCTTCCTTCTTCCTCTTGACCAGAAGCTCCACTTCTCTTGTCATCCAAGGCTCCTTCACCTTACCATTCCTTCCTCGTCTCAGTGGGACAAAACTATCCAGCACTCGCAGCAAGTGCTCCTTAAACAACCCCCACATTACTGTTGTGCATTTCCCCAAGAACAATTGTTCCCACTTTATGCTCCTCAGCTCCTGTCTAATAGCAGTATAATTAAATACCTTCTCATATTGTCTGTTCCTATCCCTCTCCATGACTATGGTAAAGGTCAAGGAGTTGTGGTCACTGTCACCTAAATGTTCTCCCACCGAGACATCTGACACCTAGCCTGGTTCGTTGCCAAGCACCAAATCCAATATGGCCTCCCCCCTAATCGGCCTATCTACATATTGAGTCTGGTATCCTTCCTGTACACACCTGACAAAATCTGTTCCATCCAAACCATTTGCAGTAAGGAGGTTCCAGTCAATATTAGGGAAGTTGAAGTCATCCATGACAACAACTCTGTTCATAGAATTTACAGTGCAGAAGGAGGCCATTCGGCCCAACGAGTCTGCACCGGCTCTTGGAAAGAGCACCCTACCCAAGGTCACACCGCCACCCTATCCCCATAACCCAGTAACCCCACCCAACACTAAGGGCAATTTTGGACACTAAGGGCAATTTATCATGGCCAATCCACCTAACCTGCACATCTTTGGACTGTGGGAGGAAACCGGAGCACCCGGAGGAAACCCACGCACACACGGGAAGGATGTGCAGACTCCGCACAGACAGTGACCCAAGCCGGAATCGAACCTGGGACCCTGGAGCTGTGAAGCAATTGTGCTATCCACAAGGCTACCGTGCTGCCCCATCAAAATTTCCAGCACATCCTCCTTCTTAATATCAACCTGTTGAAGTCTATTAACGTGGTTCACACTGTTCTCAGGAGCAATCCAGTTACTTCTGCAACTTTCCAAGATCTGCCGCCCAATCTGTTCCTCCATCTCTGTTGTTATTGGGGGGTCCATGGAAAACTCCCAATAAGGTGACTGCTCCTTTTTTGTTTGTGACTTCCACCCATACTGACTCAGTAGACAAACCCTCCTCAACTACCACCTTTTCTGCAGCTGTCATGCACTCCCTAATTAACAGTGCCACTCCCCCTCCTCTTTTACCTCCCTGCCTGTTCTTCTTAAAACATCTAACAACCATTCCTGCCCTTGTGAAATCCATGTCTCCGTAATGGCCACAACATCGTAGTTCCAAGTACTCATCCATGCTCTAAGTTCATCTCCCTTATTCCTGACACTCCTTCCATTGAAACAGATATACTTTAACCCATTCCACTGAGTGCAACTTTGCCCTATCAACTGTCTATCCTTCCTCTCAGACTCGCTGCATACTATTTCTGCCTGTTCAACAGCTACCCTATCCTCTGATCATGGCTGGTATCTTCCTGGTCTTAAATCCACATCCCCATCTGTTCCCCATGACCCTTTAACCCGTTTTTAAAAATCAGAAATCTACCTATCTCCTTCTTGAAACCATTTAATGACTCTGATTCCACTGCACTGTGGGGCAGCAAGTTCCACAAATTCACTACCCTCTGTGAGAAGTAGGTCCTCCTCATCTAAGTTCTAAATCTACTGCCTCTCAATCTATATATGTGACCTCTGGTTCTAGATTGCCCCACAAGGTGGAACATTTGGTCTATGTTTACTTTATCAATCCCTTTTAGTATTTCAAATACCTCCATCAGATCCCCTCTCTTCCTTCTAAACTCCAACGAGTATAAGCCCAAACTGTTTAATCTTCCCTCATACATCAACCCTTTCATCCCAGGAATAAATCTGGTGAACCCTCTCTGAATTGCCTCCAATGCCACCACATCCTTCCGCAAATAAGGAGACCAAAACTGGCCAGATGTGGTCTCACCATGCCCTATACAATTGCAACATTTCTCTACTTTTACACTCCAGTCCTTTTGCAATAAACGCAAAAATTCCATTTTCCTTTTTAATTACATGCTGTACCTGCATGCCGACTTTCTGCGGTTGACAAAGAGTCACCCAGACGCGAAATATTAGCTCCCTTCTCTCTCCACAGATGCTGTCAGACCTGCTGAGGGGAAATATACCGTAAATGGCAAAACTCTTAGGAATATAGAAAGTTAGAGAGCTCTGGGCATGCAGGTCAAAGATCTTTGAAAGTGGCAATACAAGTGGACAAGGTAGTCAAGAAAGCATACAGAATGCTTGCCTTCATTGGACGGGGTATCGAGTATAAAAACTGGCAAGTCATGTTACAGTTGTATAGAACCTCGGTCAAGGGCAGCACAGAGGTTAGCACATTTGCTTCACAGCTCCAGGGTCCCAGGTTCGATTCCCAGCTTGGGTCACTGTCTGTGCGGAACCTGCACGTTCTCCCCATGTCTCCCCGGTTTCCTCCGGGTGCTCCAGTTTCCTCCCACAGTCCAAAGATGTGCAGGTTAGGTGGATTGGCCATGCTAAATTGCCCTTAGTGCCCAAAAATGGGTAGCTGGGGTTACTGAGTTACAGGATTGAGTTACAGGATAGGGTGGACTTAAGTAGGGTGCTCTTTCCAAGAGCTGGTGCAGATTTCATGGGCTGAACGGCCTCCTTCTGCATTGTAAATTCTATGATTCTATGATGGTCGCACTTGGAATATTGCGCACAATTCTGGTCGCCACACCACCAGAAAGATGTGGAAGCTTTGGAGAGGATTCAGAGGAGGTTTACCAGGATGCTACCTGGTCTGGAGGGTGTTAACTATGCGGAGAGGCTGAATACACTCGGACTGTTTTCATTAGAACGACGGAGGTTGAGGGGTGACCTGATAGAGATCTACAAGATTATAAAAGGCATGTATGGAGTGGATGGGCAGGCACTCTGTTCCAGGGTGGAGGGATCAGTCACCAAAGGTCATAGATTCAAGGTCCATGGGGCAACATTTAGAGGAGATGTGCGAGGCAGGTTTTTTTACACAGAGGGTGGTGAGTACCTGGAACGTGTTGCCAGGGGAGGTTGTGGAAGCAGATACATTAAGGGCGCTCAAAAGGCATCTTGACAAACACATAGATAGCATGGGCATAGCGAGTTACGGCACAAGGAAGTGCTGACGGTTTTGGCAAAGGTTGGTATCATGACTGGTACAGGCTTGGAGGGCCGAAGGGCCTGTTCCTGTGCTGTATTGTTCTTTGTTGTTCTTTGTTCTTTGAGATTGTCTAGTATTTTCTGTTTTTGTTCCATGTTTCTAATATTGTATCTGTTTACAAAAGATGCGCAAAGAAGTAACGTTTCATGAAAAGCCCAACATGATGGCATTACTGAGCAGCAAAAAGTATTCCTATTTCAACAATTTCATTAGTTCGACATGGTGTATAAATTTAGCTTTATAAATTATAATTTCACTGTATTAGTGAATCTCCCGTGATGCTTCTCGTGGTAAGTGACACAATCTACTTATTAAAAAAAAATGACAGAAACATTATACCACCTAAACAACGGTGCTGCGGTATGACCCTGAAGGCTGCAAGATGTAATTGATCAGAAATTCCCTGAAATTAATGCTCAGATAAATTACACGTCAGCCTGGGTTTTTCTTTTGTAAAAATATTTATGGCCTAGTCTCTAACTCTGCATGACTTGAATACTGCACTCAGTCTTGACTCCCTCTTAGTGCCACCATAAGAGATCAGCCAGTAATAGATGTAGATAAAAATGCAGAAGCATTTATTTTTCTACAGATCACATTTTACTTTCATGTATCATGATCCCTATTTTGCTGAGTAATTCAGCATGTTAGTGATGCCAGAAACAGCATTGCCGTCCTGTAAATGGACTGAATTATCAAGCAGCAGGCTATGGAGAAAAAACCCACTCTTTGGTATTGCCTAAATTTCAGCTCACAAAGCATCATATCTGGCTGCATCACATCCTGGTATGGCAACTGCTCGGCCCAAGACTGTAAGAAACTACAGAGAGTTGTGAACACAGCCCAGTCCATCACGCGAACCTGCCTCCCATCCATTGACTCTGTCTACACCACCTGCTGCCTTGCAGGCGGCATAATCAAAGACCCCTCCCACCTGGCTTACTCGCTCTTCCTTCTTCTTCCATCAGGCAGGAGATACAGAAGTCTGAGAACACGCATGAAGGTTCAAAAACAGCTTCTTTCCCGCTGTTGCCAGACTCCTAAATGCCCCTCTTATGGACTGATCTGATCTTTCCACACACCTTCTCTACTGTATGCTTCACCCGAAGCCTGTGTCTCTGTATTTAAATTGTGTATTCATGTGTGCCCTTTTGTTTTTTTTCATGTACGGAATGATCTGTCTGGACTGTACGCAGAACAATACTTTTCACTGTACTTTGGTACACGTGACAATAAATCAAATCCAAACATTTTTTTGAACTGGTGAAATGTGAGCCCACAATCAATCCCTCTTTCCACTCAATCATTGATGTCAGAACCATTTGTTACAATCCCGGAATCTGTAACTGCTTTACAATTCAGAGGTAATAGAAAGTGTGGAACTTGGAACAATCAGCATCAATAAGGAAACATTCTTCAACTAACTCTTGGGATTGAGGGCAGACAAGTCCCCAGGGCTTGATGGCCTACATCCTAGGGTGTTAAAGGAAGTGGAAGCAGAGATAGTGTATCCATTGGCTGTGATATTGCAAAATTCCATGGACACGAGAAAAATGCTAACGTAACTCCCTTATCCAAAAAGGAAGGGAGACAGAATGTGGGAAATTACAGACCAGTTAATTTAACATCTGTTGTTGGAAAATTGTTGCAATCAATTATCAATGACGTAATATCAGGACATTTGGAATTCCAAAGTGCTATCCATCAGAGTCAGCATGTTTTAAAAAAAAATGTTTTTATTCTCCATTTTCACATTTTCCTTCAAAATTTACACCCCACGGACAAGACAGTAAATGGCAACAAATACAAAACCAATCCCCTTAACAATAACAACAATCCCATCCTCCCACCACCCCAAACAACGGCCCACCTGTCAATATATGCATCCAATAAAACAAACCCTCCCACGGTGGAAACAAAAAACAAAGGAGAAAAAGAAAAAGGAGTCCGGGACCGCCCATGGTCACCATTAACCAACAGAGTCCACTCCCCCTACACTCAACGCCATCCAACCGTACATGATACCCAAGAGTTGTAAACACTGCCCCCCCCTCTCCAACTCCTCCCGTCCACTGCCTCTTGTAAAACTCCTCCACCCAACCTCGGTTCCTTCCCCCCAACTTTCCACTCCGGCTGGACCACTCGGACCCTGTTCTGCCAGGCTCCGATGGCCGCAGACCCTCGCTCCCGTTCACTGACCGGCTTAAACAGGCCAGCGTGGAGGCCCCCACCCGGGTCCCTTTCCCCCTTGCCCGGCCCTAGGAAAGCCCAGAAATCCCCTTTTAGCACACAAACCCCGCATATCCACCGACACCCCAAAGAGCCCTGATTTCGAGTGAAAGTCCCATCACTTCCTTTGTCCAAATATATACAACATTGGCTCCTTTAGCCCCTACACCCGCACACAGTGAAACAAAAAGAAGAAAATACAGTCACGAGGTTACATCGGCACATGGCCATTCCTCAATTTGTCAGTTCTGCCACAGTCCTTCTGCCTTCGCAAACTCCTCCGCTGCTTCCGCCGTTCCAAATAAAAGTCCTTGAGCTTGTAAGTCACCCTCAGCTTCGCTGGATATACAATGCCGCACTGCACCTTTCTAATGTACAGTGCCCTCTTCACCCGGTTGAAGGCAGCCCGCCTCCTCACCAGCTCCACCGTAAAGTCCTGGTATACACGTATACCAGCTCCAGCCCACTGTACCACCCGCTTCTGCTTGGCCCAGCACAGGACCTTCTCCTTCACACTGTACCTACGGAAGTACAGAGTCACTACCCTTGGCGGCTCACTCGCCTTTGGTACAGGCCTCCACGACCGATGAGCCCGATCCAGTTCATATCGGGAGGGATCCTCCCCCTCCCCCAATAGTTTCGCCAGCATCGCGGCAAAATACTCAGTCGGTCTCGGGCCTTCAATTCCTTCGGGCGGCCCCACAATCCTCACAGATCCTTGTCAATCTCCATCACCTTCCGCATATCCTTCCCCATCAAGGTAAGTTGACCACTGTGCTGCAATAATGTCTCCTCCACTTCCTTCAGCGCCTCCCCTTGCTCCCGCACCTCTGCCACTGCGCTCGCCACTGCCGTCGTCACCGGGGAAATCGCCTCCTCCACCAGCGCACTCAAAACCTCCCTCATCTCCTTCCTCATTGTCTCCATGTATTTTGTAAGCTGCCTTTTGAATTCCGCAGCCATCACCTTAGTTATTTCTTCAGCCATAAGCAATGCGGCCTCCCCGGTGCTCCAGTCTCCATTTTCCTTGGTGACCCCGCGGTGACCTTTCCACTCCCCGACGGACCTTCAGCTGTTTTTTTAACGGCCGTTATTTTGCTCACCCTCGACATTTTCCTTTACTGTGCCTTCACTGTGCCTTCTCCCTGCTTTTGCCGCCTCACTGGATCCTGGCTTAAAGCCCCGAAAATGCCGTTCCCGAATGGGAGCCCTCCATTGTGCAGCTGCCTCCCGCCCGCCGTCACCGGAAGTCCCGAGTCAGCATGGTTTCAAGAAGGGCAAATCATGTTTGACTAATTTGCTTGAGTTCTTTGAAGATGTAACAAACAAAGCGGATAATGGGATCCTGTAGATGTTGTATATCTGGACTTCAGGAAGGTGTTTGATAAGGTGCCGCACAGAAGGTTGATTCACAAGGTGAGATCACATGGGATTAGGGGTAATTTACTAGCTTGGGTAGAAGACTGGCTGACGGACAGGAGACAGAGATAAAAGGAGTCGGGATAAATGGGTCTTTTTCTGGATGGCAAGATGTAACTAGTGGGGTGCCACAGGGTTTGGTCCTTGGGCCCCAGCTATTTACAATCTATATTAACAACTTGAATACAGGGATTGAAGGTTCTATAGCCACATTTACAAATGACACAAAAATAGGTGGGACAGTAAGTTGCAATGAGGAAATAAGAACCTTACAAATGGATATAGCTAGGTTAGGAGAGTGGGCCAAAATGTGGCAGATGGAGTTTAACGTGGATAAGTGTGAGGTCATGCATTTTGGTCGAAAAAATGGAAAGGCAACTTATTATCTAAGTGGGGAGAAACTTCAGGGGGCTCCGATGCAGAGGGATCTGGGTGTTGTCGTGTATGAGTCACAGAAAATGAGTATGCAGGTGCAGTAGATAATAAGGAAAGCAAATGGAATGTTGGCACTTACAGCAAAAGGAATTGAGTATAAAGGTAAGGAAGTGTTGTTGCAACTGTACAAGTGTAAGACCGTACCTGGGTATTGTGCACAGTTTTGGTCCCCTTATTTGACGAAAGATGTAGTGGCATTGGAGGCAGATCAGAGGAGGTTCACTAGATTGATTCTAGATGAGGGGTTTGTTGTATGAGGAGAGATTGAACAGTTTAGGCCTCTACTCTCGAGAGTTTAGAAGAATGAGGGGAGATCTAATTGAGGTATACAAGATGCTAAAAGGTATGGATAAAGTAGATGTGGAGCTGATGCTTTGTCTTGTGTGGCATTCTAAAACGAGAGGTCATAATCTTAGAATAAGAGGTCTCAAAATTAAAAATGATTTGAGGAAAAACTACTTCTCCCAAAGGGTTGTGAATCTGTGGAATTTACTACCCCAGAGTGTGGTGGGATGGGGAAGTGAGTAAATTTAAGGAGGAGTTAGACAGATCTTTAATTGGTAATGGGTTGAAGGGTTCTGGAGAACAGTCAGAATGGTGGAGCTGAGGCCACGATGGGATCAGCCATGATCCACATTGAGGGTATTTAGGCTCGGGAGGCTAAGCTGCCTACTCCTGCTCCTAGGTCATGTGTTCTAGGGAGGAGATTCTCTGGCTGATTTTGCAATCCAGCTCTTGATCTGTAACATGGTAGGTCGCAGATGAGGAACATATCAGCACTGATAGAATGGCGGACCAGACTCAATGGGCCGAATGGCCTAATTCTACTCCTACCTTATGAAAATGCCTTACCTTGACACATTTTTCCCAATTTCAGAAGCCTCCTTGAAAGCTCCCTCTCTGAGCACAGCTCCAATCACATGCACTGAGCCTTTTCCTGACTTCAACTCCGTTTCTGATCCACCCACGTGTAAAACATCTTGGGATGTTTTTACTACAAGTGTGGATGGCATTATTATGTTAGGTAGCATACTGTTCACACGCTTATAGTCAAAATGTAGAAGCTTCAACTGTGTTCCACTGAAAGGTCACAGTGCTAACTCTTGCTTTTCACACTACAGATATTGCCCAACCCGCTGAATATTTTCAGACTTTTCTGTGGGTTTTTTTTTACATAAGGGAAATGGTATTTGACAAATCTATTTGAAGTTTTTGAGGATGTGCCGAGCAGGGTAGATAAGGGGAAACCAGTGGATGCAGTGTGTTTGGATATTCAGGAGGCATTCATTATGGTACCACATAAAAACGTTGTTACATAAGATTAGTGCTCATGGGATTATGGGTAACATTTTGCCATAGATTGGGGGTTGGTTAACAGCAGGAACAAAGAGTAGGAATAAATGAATCATAGGGATATAGGTCAGTTAAGCGATTGGGCAAGAAAGTGGCAGGTGAAATATTTTGTGAGAAAGGGCTATATTATCTGTTTGGTAACCACTGAGGAAGTTCCCTGCTGTCGGTCACAAGGAAGGGCATTGCAAGAGTCCACCTTAATCACCTTCTCCCTCTGGCTAAAGAGCTGCTCCCAGAGTCCCAAAGCAGTATCTGCCCTCTCAGAGGCGCAATGGACATGATCTTTACCACGCAGCAATCTTACCACGCATCAACTACAAGCGTAATGCAGGGGACAGCACCAACCCTTGTACATGGCCTTCTTTGACTTCACAAAGGCTTTCAACACTGCCAACTGTGAGGGATAATGGAGCACCTTTCTCAGTTGTAGCTGCCCCCAAATGTTTGTTGCTATCATCTGTATGCTCCTCAAACGCAATTGACATTCGGACTGGGGTCAAGCAAGGCTGCTTGGAGGACAGCTGCTCGGTAGGACACGGGGGCTAATTTTGAGTCCATCTGCAGCGAGGCAGTGGAGTCCCTAATGCCCAACACCATGTCGCCCCTCATCCCCCGATGGGAACTCTGGGATTTTATGCATGCCAACCACGGTCGCTGAAACCGAACGCAGCTACCCCTCGATCGGTGGTCTGGCATGGCGCTGCTCATTAAGTCTTCCCATGCATACATTAAAGAGGCGGGAGACGCGGACGGGATTGAGCAGCGCTGGCTGAAATCCTTCCTTGTCAGATTCCAGAGGGTCCGGAGGGGCAAGCACCCTCTTCTCCTTCCGAGTGCTAAAAAGGTGACGGTGAAGGTGGCACTTTGTTGCTGAAATGGAAATGCCCAGAGCCAGCCACAACATCAATGGCAGCAGGGACTCACTCCGCAGGTTCCAGAACTTGTTGGTGCTCCGGGACAGGAAGTATGCGGCGTGCTTCCTGCAAGAATCCCACACCGCTCCGGGAGACGAAGCCACGTGGCTGCTGGAATGGCGGGGGGGGGGGGGGGGTGGTCTACAAGAGTCACCTAAACTCACGTTTAGGCGGGGTGGCTATCTTGTTGGCCCCACATTTTCCGTGGGAGTTCATGGGGGTCAAGGAGCCAGTGCCAGGCCATTTGCTGCACTTGACGGTCCGCGAGGAGGTCGAGGTACTTCACTTTGTGAATATCTACGCTCCCCAGGCTGGCCAGTAGCAGATGACATTCTTTGAACAACTGTCCACTCATCTTGACGCCATCGCCGCGGACGAGTGCATTGTCTTGAGGGGGGATTTTAATTGTACCCTTGGGATTAAGGACCGCCTCGGTAACCAGTACGGTTCTTGTGAGGTGGTGAAGTTAAGGAACTTGATCGGGTTCTTTGACTTGGTGGACGTCTGGCGGATTCTCCATCCTGACTCCAGCGCCTTCACCTGGGGTCAGAGTGACCAGAATTGACCGCCTGTATATTTCCAGGGCGTACTTGCCCCAACAGTCTCTGTGTAGTAGGTGCCATGCTCGGACCACCATCTGGTGTGGGAGGGGCTCGCCCTGTCTCACGCTTACTTGCAGTCTGCGTACTGCCACTTTAACAACCTGCTTCAGGAGGATGAGCGGTTCCTGGGCTTATTTCATCACTTCTGGACCAACTGGAAAAGGAAGGGGGAAGGCTTCCCCTCCTTGAGGCTATGGTGGGATGTCGGCAAGATTCACATGCGTACTTTCTGTGAGGAGAATGAGAGGCGGTAGATAAAGAGGTGGAAATCTAGGGCCATGGAGTTGGAAAAGGAGGTGCTGGAGTCAGGTCTTGGTTAGCCCGATGAAGAACCGGCCTTGCGGCTGTTGTACAGAGAGACGGGCAACTTGTTGGGTCCCGTAGCGAGTATGTGAGGTCGCGGATCCAGATCCTCATGGACATGGACCATGTCTTCCTCTTCTTCTACTCACTAGAAACAAGGCATAGGGTCCATCAGCAGCTCCTTATGCTGCTGGCTGATGATGGGGACCCTTGTCCCGGATATGGAGGTCAGGGCCCAAATCCGAAGCTTCTACAGAGCCCCTTTCTCCCCGGATCCGTCCACCGAGAATGCTTACAGAGACTTGTGGGAAGACCCACCGCAGGCCGGCCCGGGGGGTGCCAGGAGGCTTGATGCCCTTATAAGGCTGGGGGAGGTGACCAGCGCCCTCAACGGCCTGTCCAGGGACAAAACCCTACGCCTGGATAGGCTGACCGTGGAGTTCTTCAGGGCGCCCTGGGACATCCTGAGGAGTGATTACACGGGGGTCCTGGGGAAAATATCGCGACCAAGGACTTGCCCCTTTCATGGTGCATCATTACCCTGCTGCCAAAGAGGGGGGGATCTCCGCCACCTTAAAAACTGGCATCTGATACCAGGCTGCACAATCCACGATGACATCCATCTAGTCCGGGACCTGGTCTGGCTTTCCCAGAGGGCTGGTCTGTCGAGCGCCTTCCTGTCCCTTGATCAGGAGAAGGCATTCGATAGGGTAGATCATTTAAAAAAAAAAAATTGACAGTACCCAATTTATGTTTTCCAATTAAAGGGCAATTTAGCGTGGCCAATCCACCTACCCTGCACATCTTTGGGTTGTGGGGGCGAAACCCGCGCAAACACGGGGAGAATGTGCAAACTCCACACGGACAGTGACCCAGAGCCGTGATCGAACCTGGGACCTCGGCGTCGTGAGGCAACAGGGCTAACCCACTGCGCGACCGTGCTGCCCCAGGGTAGATCATGAATATTTATTCGAGACACTGTAAGCATTCGGTTTCGGGATGCATTTCATCACCCAGATCCGACTTCTGTACACTGCTGCAGAGTGTCCTGTTAAGGTTAATGGGTCCGTGACGGTGGCCCTTCGCTTTGGGAGACGAGTACGCCAGGGCTGCACCTTGTCTGGCCTACTCTATTTGCATGAAGCCTTTCCTGCACCTCCTATGAGGAGGTTGTCGGAACTGGTTCTGTGCGGGCTGGGCATTGGGATGGTCCTCTCGGCTTACGCTGATAACGTGCTCCTCATGTTCACCGACCCTGCTGATCTGTGGAGGATGCGAGAGTGCCAAGCTGTGTACTCTGCCGCATCCTCTGCCAGGATCAACAGGGCCAAGTGTTTGGGACTCCTGGTTGGACTCCGGGGCACCATCATGGAGGGGCTCAACGTCAAGTTATCGCTGCAGGGTCTGAAGACGGAAGGTTGCCATCTGGGTGCGAAGGCACAGCAGCGCCTGGCCGGCCTCCCTGAGCGGGGAAACTCAGAACCGCAGCAGCGACCTTTTCAGCTGGAGCAGGAAAGCCTGCTCTACTTGGGAGTCCATCTTTGCCCAGCTTTGGAATCCTGGCCGGCTAACTGGTAGGGGCTGGAGGCCAAGGTCACCGTTCGCTTGAGATGCTGGACAGGACTGCTCCGAGTGCTGTCTTACGGATATCGAGTTCTCATCATAAACCAGCTGATAGCCTCCATGTTGTGGTACAGGGTGGTCAGTTTGACCTTTCCCCTGACTTTGTCACAAATCTCCAGAGAATGCTTGTAGAGTTCTTCTGGGACAAGAGACTGCACTGGGTCACTGTGAGGTTTTGACTCTCCCGCTTCAGGAGGCCGGCCGCTGGTGTGCCTTTGCACCCCAGGTGGCGACCGTCCGCATTCAGACCCTGCAGCGTATCGCTTTAATTGCACTCTCATTTGATGTTTTCAAGTTTCCGATGATATTTGTTACGTTTGGGCAGTGCCCTTATCAGGAGCAGCCCTTTTTGTTTTGTCCCTAAGTTTGTTTGCTTTCTTCTATTTGGTTGACCTCAATAGTGGCCAATCCACCTAACCTGCCCATCTTTGTTACCGTGGGAAGAAACCCACGCAGACAGGAGGAGAACGTGCAAACTCCACGCAGTCACCCAAGACCCGAGGTCGGAATCGAACCGGGTCCCGGCAAAACTTTTCAACCCTGACAGCGGGGGTCTAGCATGGGCACACAGATTGGGACACCGCGGAGGGACCACTATATCAAACAGCAACGCTCAAGCGGCAATCCAAACCCAAATAATAACTACGCGACCGGCTGCCTTTTTTGTTCTTTGCCCCATTCAAAAAAATATGGCATTAAAAAACCAAGAGATTGAACTGATGCAAATTGACTTTGAGGGGGGTTGGCGCAGGCGCAGGAAGCTGTCTCCGCACGGACGGGCGAGAGCGAGACGGAATCCGCAGCCAATCAAAGTGCCCGGAGGGTCGGGCAGCGGCGCGGGCCTTTTGCAAATAAACCGTCAGCAGCCGGCCCGAAGTGAGCGGTGTCGGGTTCGGTTCCCTGGCTCGCCGGCGGAATAAACATTTAGGTGGCGGTAGCCGGCTGGCCAGGAGGAAGAGGGTTGGAGTTATTGTTGTCCCCGGTGATCGGTATATTTACCGTTTTGGGGCAGATTGCTGCTTATTTTTAAAAAAAATGTCGGCGGCGGCTGCCCTCCGTCTGTCGGTAGGGGTGGCGGAGTTAAGATGGCGGGCGGCCTGGTGCGCTGCCTCTGGAGTGCGCGGTTAGAGCAGGAGTGAGAGGCGGCGCTTCCCCCACCCCCGGGGTGGGGAGACAGGATGGTGACCCTATCGCGGCGGCGGCCTTCCTAGATGATCGTAGCGGCCTGGACCGTCTTCCACGCTACTCGGAGCCTGGTGCGAGGGTTACTGCTTTCCCCGGAGCCACCCGGCTCTGCCGCGGCCTCCTCCCCCGTCTCCGCCGATTCCGACGCCACAGGCCGGATGGGCAATAGCTGCGTGTGCCGGGACGGCAGCGACGCCGAGGAGAACCCGGGCCCCCCGGGCGAGTTCGGAGCGGCTGAGCGCCGGCACCCGCCTCCTCTTTCGTCGTCGTCGTCTTCACATCATTCCCACTCTCACCATCACCACCACCATCATACCAACAACGCCGAGGGCGAGCCCAGGAGCCGCTCCCGGGACCCGGTCAGACCGCCCAGGAGGGGACGGGGCCCCCACGAACCTCGCAGGAAGAAGCAGAATGTGGACGGCCTGGTGTTGGATACGCTGGCCGTCATTCGTACGTTGGTGGACAAGTAAGTTTGGCCTCCCACCCCGTTCCCAGTCTGGGATCTTGCACTCAGCGCTGCTACTAACTAGCCTGTTTGTTCCACCTTTTCCCACGTCCATGGATAGTCTGGGAACCCTTCAAGTTAGTCACTTTTTTTGTGTAGTGTTCTTCAAAACTGTATTCAAATGTCAGAAATTGGTTGCTTTGTCTTTTTATCATTTGGGGTCAAATTGGCCGTATGTTGTCAGAGATCCCCATGTCAGTCAGACTTGCCGTTTTTCTTCATTTTTTGAATTTTAAACCAATATTGTGGCATGTGCAGTTTTTACCTGGGCGACGATTGCAGTTTTGAAATCCTAAAGGTTGAGGAAACAGATGAAATTCAGTTAATTAATATGATCCGAGAAAAGAGCTGGAGAAACTTTTATTGGACTAAAATCAGATCCTCAGGACCTAACCCAGCATCCTGGCTGTGATTTTACGTGATTTTACAATATTCCTCAGATTCTGAAATGGTTCCAGCAGATTGGATATTGGCAAACGTCGCATTGCTATTGGGAGCGAGAAAGTGGGAACTCCAAATCAATTAGCCTGTTAGTCGTCAGTACAATGTGCTGGAATCGGAAGGTCTTTAATGCACTTAAATTATAGTATGATCAGACGAATCAACACTGTTCTACAAAAGGTAAATCACATTTGACAAATTTATTGGGGTATTTTGAGGATGTAACTAAAAGAACACCAGTAGATTTGAGGTACCTGGATTTATAAAAGGCTTTCGACAAGGTATCACCAAAGGTTAATATTGGGGCAGCATGGCGGCACAGGGCTAGCACTGCTGCCTCACAGTGCTAGGGACCTGGGTTCAATTCTGGCTTGGGTGATTGTGTGGAGTTTGCACATAGTCCTCGGATCTGCGTGGGTTTCCTGTGGGTGCACCGGATTCCTACTACAGGCCAAAGATGTGCCGGTTAGGTGGATTGGCCATGCTAAATTGAACCTCCGTTTCCAAAAATATTCCGGTTAGATGGGGTTACGGGTATAGGGCAGGGGTGTGGGTGTAATGGCATTGTCATTATGTCTGGGAGTGGGTCTCGTGGCATTTTTCTTTTATAAATTTAGAGTTCCCAATTCATTTTTTCCAATTAAAGGGCAATTTAGCGTGATCAATCCACCTACCCTGCACATCTTATGGGTTGTGGGGGCGAAACCCACGGAAACAAGGGGAGAATGTGCAAACTCCACACGGGCAGTGACGAGCCGGGATCTAACCTGGGACCTCGGTGCCGTGAGGCAGCAGTGCTAACCACAGCGCCACTGTGCTGCCCTGGGTCTTGTGACATTGATGGTAATATACTAATATGATTAACAGAAAGTAAAAGAATGTTCTTTAATTTGGCATTTTCAAGATGACAGGCAGTGATTTGTGGAGTGCCATAGGGTTCAGTGCTGGGCTTGTGGCTATTTGCAACCTATATTAATGACTTGGGTGAAGTACAGAGTAAAGTAATCTATCGGAGTTTGCTGATGCATAGCTAGGTGGAGATCGGAGGAGGGCACATAGTCTGCGAAGAGATGTAGACAGATTAAATTAATGGGCAACAGGGTGGCAGATGGAGTATAATGTGGGGAAGTGTGAGGTTAGAGTCATAGAAGTTTACAGCATGAGGTTATTTACTTTGGTCATAAGAATAGAAAAGCAGAATATTTTTTTTACAAGGAGTGTACTTGAACAAGGACAGAATGTTAGCATGCCGATTCAGCAAGCAATTAGGAAGGCAGATGCCATATTGGTCTTGATTGCAAACGATTAGACAACAAGAATAAGGAAGTATTGCTTCAACTGTTCAGGGCTTTGGTGAGACCATACCTGGAGCACTTTGTGCAGGTTTGGTCTTTATATTTAAGAAGGATATACTAGCCTTGGGAGCAGTGCAGTGAAGTTTCACTTGGTCCCTGGGATGAGAGGGCTGTTCTATAACGAGAGATTGAGTAAATTGGGTTTAAATTCTCTGGATTTTAGACGAATGATCTCGGGTGATCTCATTGTAATATACCACATCTGTGTTTCTCAAAATGGTGGGTGAGGGTGGATTGGCATCCCTGCCTGAATTAAGCTAGGCCCATTGCTCTCTTCGACCGAAGGCTGGTGTGCAGTGATTGTGAGATGCCCCAGTTTTCAGGGAAAAGCGAGGGTTCTGCCATGGGCGAGGTAACACTGATTTCAAGTTGGAAGGCCACTCACTCCATTAGACTGTATCAGGACATGGGCGTTTAATGGATTAAAGGCTGCCCTGTACAAGAGTGGAGCTCATCTTAAGAGGTACGTTCGAGGAAAAAGATTGTTTTTTTTGATGTGCCGGGAGACTGTTGAAGGCACAAGTTGTGTGCAGTGTAATTTGGTTTATGGCTCTCCCGATGGGCATGTTGTAGTGTTTGTATTTTTTTGTTCTTGTTGGGGTTGTGTTTTTATTACTTTGAATTAGATTTGAGGTTCTGTACTATGTGGGATTTTGTTCTTTATGTTAATACATAATTTCCTTTTTTCAACACTGTTGTTCAATGTGACATTTTGTCAGTGGGGCTTGAAAGTTAAATGGGATTTCGGTATTAAAACATTTTTAATCTATTTTTCTCTTCAGTTCAGTCTTCCTGGTAACTAAGGGGTTAGTTAATGGGAGTGGGGTTGGACGGTTTGCTGCAGCTCATCATGGTAGTTTTTAGAGGTTTTGTTTGGTTTTGTTAAATGTGTGTTTTAGTGTTCAGATAAGTCTTTGTTTGCCTCGCTTTTATTTATTTTTGGGTGTGGTTACATTGAATGGCGATGGTGTTTTTGGGTGGGGGGGCGGGGTTGGTTTACCGACAGTGTCTGCTGGTTTTTCTTTGTCCAGTCTTCTGATTAGGTTTGGTGGTCGTTTTGGGTGGATCTTTTTTCTTTACCTTTTCAGTGTCCCTGAGTTTCTCTCTCTTGGTGCGAATGGCTGACTCCGGATTAAGGGCTGGTGGGAGACCTCCAATTCGTTTGGTCTCCTGGAACGTTAGAGGTTTGAATGGCCCAGTGAAGGGGTCTCTTATCTCTTGTTATCTCTTAAAGCATATATGCTAAAGACAGCAAAGTTGGAGCTGCGTAGCTAAGTAGGAAAGAATTACAGACTCATTTTGAGCTATTGTCTATTAGCAGGGCAGTACATTAGTAACAACGCTCCTGGGGCACTTTTTATGAACACTGGGAGAAGGCCAGTTGTCTTCTGGCTCACCAACTCGAGCGGCAGGTGGTCTCCCGGGAGATCACTCAGATATTTGATTGAGGCTGTAACCTCGTTTCCCAGGTCAGTGCAGCTTTTCAATCCTCTAACCACCATCTTTATAGATCGGAGCCCCCTGCACATGGGTCGGGCATTTCCGACTTTCTGGTTAAAGTGGATAGCAGCAGTGAGTTGGACTTCCTGTTGCACCCCAGTAGGATTTTAGCATGTATTGAGCTGATGCAGTCTGGCATGGCCCCTGGTTCAGATGGCTTTCCGATTAATTTAGCAAGACGTTCTCTGAGCAGCTTGTACCTTTTATTATTGGACATGTTCAATGATTCCCTATCCCCGGGGTTGCTGTCTCCAATTGTCACTCAAGCCTCTATTTTCCTGAGTGTAGCTCGTATCGTCCTATTTCACTTTTGAATGTGGGTGCCAAGCTACTCGCTAATGTGTCGGGCCTTTCGTTGGAACCTTGCCTCCGAAATATAACTTCGGAGGATCAGACGGGCTTCGCGAACTATATACGTCACCTGTTAAAGGTCATCCTTTCCCCCTGCCCAGTATCCCAACCTGAGGAGATATTATCTTTTGATGCTGAAAAGGCATTTGATAGAGTGGAATGGGAGTATTTATTTGAGCTTCTTGGGAGATTTGGATTTGGTCAGAAATTTTCCCCCTGGGTTTGCCTGTTATATAATGCCCCTACTGCCAGTGTTTGTATGATTGCTTTGAATTCTGATTATTTTCCCTTGAATAGCGGCACTAGGCATGGTTTCCCACTTTCTCATTCTTGTTTGCCCTGGCAATAGAGCCACTTAATATAGCGTTGAGGTCCTCTAGTCTGTGGAGGGGTATCAGTTGAGATGGGGTGGAACATTGGGTGTCTCTGCATATGATCCACTTGTTTATATTACAGACCCAGCTCCCTTCATCGATGGCATAATGAAGTTGCTTAACACCTGAATGGCTCCTTCTCTGGGTACAAATTGAATGTAAGCAAGAGTGAATGTTTCCCAGTTAACCCCCCCTGGGAGGCGCGCCCAATTGGGGATGTTATCTTTTTGCCTTTCTAAAATAGGCTTTAATACGTGGGTCTGGGTGGCCCACAACTGGCCCTCACTTCATAATTTGAATTACACAAGCCACTAAAATAGATTTGCAGAGGTGGAACAACCTTCCTCTATCCTTGGCGGGTCAGATTCGAGCTAATGTCTTCCCATTTTTCTCCCTAATCCTTTTTTATAAAGTCAGCAAATTGATATCCTTTCTTTTTTTATATTTAGAGTACCCAATTCATTTTTTCCAATTAAGGGGCAATTTACCATGGCGAATCCACCTACCCTGCACATCTTTGGGTTGTGGGGGCGAAACCTGTGCAACCTCCACGTGGACAGTGACCCAGAGCCGGGAACAAACCTAGGACCTTGGTGCCGTGAGGCAACAGAGCTAACCACCGAGCCACCATGCTGCCCTAATTGATATCCTCTTTTATTTGGCCTGATAAGAATCCCAGAATATGTAGCAGTTTGCTTCAAAGGGATCGGCAATTGGGGGAGCTTACCCCTCCCCAATCTATTGTTTTATTACTGGGCAGTTAACATTCAAAAAATGTTGTGGGTGGATCAGTGACCCTGATTCTATTTGAGGAAAAATGGGCGGCCCATTCCTGCACTACTTCTACTCTTCTTCCCATTGTCACTGCACCTGCCATTGTCACTGCACCCATTGCCCTTTTTCCCCCCTGCTGGAATTTCCTCAAACCCAGTGGTGGTCTCCTCTCTGTGGATTTGGAAGCCGTTTAGACACGATTTTAAGCTCCTTTCTCTGTCTTCTCTAGCCCCTATTTGCAATCATCACCTTTTTCTCCCTTTCGGTTTGGACCCTGCATTTAAATTTTGGGAAGTAAAGGGCCTGGAATGTTTAGGGACCAGTTTGTGGAGGGGATATTTTCTAGTTTGAGAGTTTGCTGATTAATTCCAGCTCCCAAGCTCCAACCTTTTTCTGTACTTTCAAGTTTTTTGACTTCTCGTGAAAGGATTTTCCTACCTTTCCTTTGGTGCCAACATCTTCCTTGATGAAGATGATTTTGTCTCTGGTGTGGAGTCTATTTTGAACCTTTATGGCCATATTCTTTCATCGGATTCTGTAAGGGAAAAATGGGAAAGCAGATTGGGTCCTTTTCTTAATGGTGAGGTCTGGAGTAAGGCCCTTCACTGGGTCAACTCCATGTCTTCATGTGCTTGGATGAGCTTATTCAGTTTAAGGTGTTACATAGGACGCACTTGACTAGGGCAAGACTCTTGAGTTTTCCCCAAATGTTGAGAGGTGTGATCGCTGTTCTCTTGGCCTGGCTGACCATGCGCCCATGTTCTGGTCCTGCCCAAAACCTGTAGGTTTCTGGATGTCGCAATGGGAAATACTCCATGTGGATTTAGACCCGTGTCCGTTGACCATATTTGAGATGTCGAATTCTCCAGTGATTCAGTCTGGGGTAGAATCTGATGTTGTTGCCTTTGTTTCGCTGATAGCCCGGAGGAGCGTATTGCTTGGTTGGAGATCTCCCATTCCGCCCAGTGCCTCTGCTTGGTTGAGTGACTTTTATTGGCATATGTTTTCTTGTATTCTTTGTTCTGGTTTGTGTTAATTATTATGAAAAAGTTCGAATAAATATATATATATTTTTAAACAACTTGGTCCTGAGAGTTTGACAGGGTCAACAATGAGAGGTTATTTTCCCTGGTTGGGAAATCCAAGACAAGCAGGCACAATCTCTGGCTAAGGAGCTAATTACTTAGAATGGAGGTGGAAAATTACTTCTTCTCTCAAAGGGTTGTGATCTTGCAATTCTCCACCACAGAGGGTTGTGGACATTCCATTGTTGCATATCTTTAAGATTGTGATTGACAGAATTTTGATCTCTTGGAATTGAGGGATATGAGGAGCAGGCAGTAAAGTGGAGTTAAAATTTAAGATCAGTTATGATTGGGATTATATTCATTGGAGTTTAGGAGGTTGAGGGGTGATCTAATAGAAACTTACAAGATAATGAATGGCTTAGATAGGGTGGACGTAGGGAAGTTGTTTTCATTAGCAGGGGAGACCAGGACCCGGGGGCACAGCCTTAGAATAAAAGGGAGTCACTTTAGAACAGAGATGAGGAGAAATTTCTTCAGCCAGAGAGTGGTGGGTCTGTGGAATTCATTGCCACAGAGGGCGGTGGAGGCCGGGATGTTGAGTGTCTTTAAGACAGAAGTTGATAAGTTCTTGATTTCTCGAGGAATTAAGGGCTATGGAGAGAGAGCGGGTAAATGGAGTTGAAATCAGCCATGATTGAATGTGGAGTGGACTCGATGTGCTGAATGGCCTTACTTCCGCTCCTATGTCTTATGGAATGAATGGTGGAGCAGACTTGACGGGCCACATCATTTACTACTCCTATCCTTGTGTGTTGAAGGTGTCCAGACAATTCCCCATTATGTAGAATGGGACAGGCACAGTTTCAGTTTCTTTGAAAACACCACAGTGGAGTTGTAATGGTTATGATTCATAAATGCTGAGCTAAGTCAGTGGCCCCACCCAACAGGTGATCATAAATTCACAAACTTCCGTTTCCTCAGGGTTGCATTGCAGTCTGATCAAATCAGCTGTTTTGGCGCTAACGTTCTGTCATTTGCAATTGGTCAGATAGTAACAAGCATGTTGGACTTGGTGCTTCACAGTTTTTGCCACATTATTAGTTTGCTAATGTAAATTTGCACGTGGCTAGATATTGAAATTTATTTGAAATGTTACTGTTACTGAGTCTTAATTGCTGATCTATAAACTGTAGTATTATTCAGTTACCTAATTCTTGGCTGAGTAAAATATAGCTGCTGTCGCCAAATTATTTCTAGTTGTGCAGTTCTTTTTTAGTTGTGTGATGCGCTGTCAAAGTTGGATCCAATAAATAATTTGGGTGGAATTTCTGTACATGATGTGTGGGTTGTTTAACTCAATTGAGTGGCTAGGGTGTAGTGCAGATTAATTCCAACCAGCATGAGTTCAGTCCCAGTACTGACTGAGGAAGTTCATGGAGGCTTGCTCCTTGCCTTGGCCTGTGCCTGATGTGGAGTGGTGCCCGTCAAGTTATAAACCAATTGCTTTTGTTATGGAGAGAGATGCCGATGGTCTTTCGTATGCTACAACAAATTACCTTTCTTCGATGCATGGTGGTAAAGGTATGGAATTTGTTGCATGAACGGTTTGCAGCAGATAGTATGGAACAGTTAGGGAGAGATTTGACTGTAAGAGAGTAAGACTGAGGTAGAGGAATATGGAGGCAAGGTGGAAAGGGGTAATTTATAGTCAAAAGCTCGTCTACAATGTAAGCACAGGCATAGACAAATTGGCTCTATGACTTGTTCCTGTTTGGGTTCATGTAATGACTTTGTTGTGGTCAAAGATATTTATATAGGTCAGTTGTGAAGCGGTTTCCACGAAATGTGGTGTACCTTTGATACACCGAGTGCATTGAGGGTTAATGTGGGCTTGCAGATATTATTAAAACTTCTCTCACATTCAAATGCCATTTTGGAGGACTTGCTGACTCCTGTACATAAGTTGTAATGTGTTTCTTTGAGTGATGGTCATCTTTTAAAAGTGACATTTTGCTCCCACATTTTTGAATACCTTCGATGTCGTAGCTTTTGAGTTGTTTTGAAGTTGAATGTATTGCATGGTATTCACAGCACTTAAACAGGCCTATTGATCCTTAAGCTCCAGATGAATCACCTCCCATCCTACTTCATCTAACCCCCATCAATGTATCTTTCTATCCCGTTCCCTCTTTGGTTTATCCAACTTCCTTTAGAAGCATCTATGATATTCGCCTCTATTGCTTGTAATTTTTCACATTCTAGCCACACTCAGGGTATAAAATAAATCTCTTAAATTTTCTGTTGGGTTTAAGGGCCTGTAGTTCTGGTCTCACCCAAGTGGAAATATCTTCTCGACCCCTGTTCCCTCAAATCCTTTCGTAGTCCAAAATACCTAGTAATATCAAGTGACTGCTCGATCTTCTAGTGAAGCGAACCCCAGTCTCTTAAACAGTTAATGGATATAGCCTGTGCTTCTGTTGTTTTTTAATTAAAATTTTCACCCCTTCAATTGCTGTTCTCCACTTTATAATATGGAGGCCAGAACTGTGCACAGCATTAGTGTGAGCTCACCAAGGTTCTACGCAAGTTTAACATAGCCAATCTGTTTTTCAATTCTGTCCCTCTAGAAATGAACCCCATGGGATTATTTGTTTTTTTAAATATATCCTTGCTGATATGTAATTTTTAATGGTGATCTCTTATCTGTAAGAACTTCCCACTCATCCTCTACTTCTCTACCCCATTTAGATGTTCATTTTCCAAGGAATAGTGATATCCTTATTCTTTGCAAAGTATTCCATCTTGCACTTTGGCAAACAAACTTCATTTTGCCAATCGTGCAACATTCAACAACTTTATTAATGTTGCCTCTTATTTTGTCAGTGGTCGTCTGTTTTAATTGTATTGTTGCTGCTCTTCAAATAATATGGTATCTTTGTTCACTTCAAACATAGAAACCATTGCTCGGGAGGGGCGGGGGTGGTCTTAGCTGAAAAGAGAAATCCTACAGCGCAGCACTTGTTCAATAATCTGTGTGTCAGCCCTGACGTCTTGAATAGGAATTGAATCCACTGCGCCTAACTTCAATGAGAATGCTGCCAACTGTGTTAAACTATCAAAACTTTAAATTTACATTACTTCTAGTGTTCTCCCTTTCATTTCAAATTAAATTTGAATAAGAAACACAAACTACATTTGTCTCCGCCTAGCTGCTAAACAGGTCAACTGCTGTTTTTAAAAAAAATAATTGATGGGATGTGGCCGTCGCTGGTTAGGCCAGCATTTATTGCCCATCCCTAGTTGCCCTTCAGAAGGTGATGGTGAATTGCCTTCTTGAACCGCTGCAGTACTTCAGGTGTAGGTACACCCATTGTGCTGTTAGGGAGGGAGTTCCAGGATTTTGTCTCAGCGATATATTTCCAAGTTAGGGTGGTGAGTGACTTGGAGGGGAACCTCGCAGGTTGTGGGGTTCCCAGGTATCTGCTGCTCTTATCCTTCTATATGGTAGTGGTCGTGGGTTTGGAAGATGCTGTCTAAGGAACCTTGGTGAGTTACTGCAGTGCATCTTGTAGATGGTACACAAGGCTGCCACTGTTCGTCGGTGTGGACGGTTTGTATATTTGTGGAAGGAGGAGCAAACAAGCGGGCTGCTTTGTCCTGGATGGTGTTGAGCTTCTTGAATGTTGTTGGAGCTGCACTCATCCAGGCAAGTGGAGAGTGTTCCATTACACTCCTGACTTGTGTTTTGTAGACGGTGGACATGCTTTGGGGGAGGGGGGTTTAGGAGGTGAGTAACTCACTGTAGGATACCTAGCCTTTGACCTGCCCTGGTAGCCACAGTACTAATGTGGCTAGTCCAGTTCAGTTTCATTTTTAAAATAAATTTAGAGTACCCAATTCATTTTTTCCAATTGAGGGGCAATTTAGCGTGGCCAATCCACCTACCCTGCACATCTTTTGGGTTGTGGGAGCGAAACCCACGCAAACACGGAGATAATGTGCAAACTCCACATGGACAGTGACCCAGAGCCGGGATCAAACCTGGGACCTCGGTACCATGAGGCAGCAGCACTAACCACTGCGCCACCGTGCTGCCCTTGCCAGTTCAGTTTCTGATAAATGGTAACCCCCAGGATTTTGATTGTGGGGGGATTCAGCTATGGTAATGCCATTGAATGTCATGGGGCGATGGTTAGATCCTCTCTTTTAGGAGATGGTCATTGCCTGGCACCTGTGTGGCATGAATGTTACTTGCCACTTGTCAGCCCAAGCCTGGATAGTGTCCAGGTCTTGCTACATTTGGACATGGACTGCTTCATTATCTGAGGAGTCACGAATGGTGCTGAACATTGTGCAGTCATCCGCAAACATCCCCACTTCTGACCTTGTGATGGAAGGCAGGTCATTGATGAAGCAGCTGAAGATGGTTGGGCCTCGGACACTACACTGATGAACACCTGCAGTGATGTCCTGGAGCGGAGATGATTGACCTCCAACTACCACAACCATCTTCCGTTGTGCCAGGTATGACTCCACCAATGGAGAGTTTTCCCCCTGATTCCCAGTGACTCCAGTTTTGCGAGGGCTCCTTGATGCCATACTCGGTCAAATGCTGCCTTCATGTCAAGGGCAATCACTCTCACCTCTGGCATTCCGCTCTTTTGTCCATGTTTGAACCAAGGCTGTAATGAGATCAGGAGCTGAGTGATCCTGGGGGAACCCATACTGAGCATCTGTGAATTGCTGAGTAAGTGCCACTAGATAGCACTGTTGATAACCCATTCTATGACTTGCTGATGATGGAGAGTAGACTGATGGGGTGGTAATTGACTGGGTTGGATTTGTCCTGTTTCTTGTGTACAGGACACACCTGGGCAATTTTCCACATTGCTGGGTAGATTGCAGCTGTTGTAGCTGTACTGGAACAGCTTGGCTAGAGGTGCGGCAAGTTCTGGAGCACACGTCTTCAGTACGATTGCCAGAATATTATCAGGACCCATCGCCATTGCAGTATCCAGTGCCTTCAGCCGTTTCTTAACATCACGTGGAGTGAATCGTATTGGCTAAAGACTGACAACTGTGATGCTGGGGACTTCCGAGGAGGCTGAGATGGATCATCTACGCGGCAATTCTAGCTGAAGATTGTTGTGAATGCCTCAGCCTTGTCTTTTGCACCTATGTGCTGGGCTCCTCCATCATTTGAGGATGGGGATGTTTGTGGAGTCTAATCTTCCAGTGAGTTGTTTAAAAATCCATCCGCATTCACGGCTGGATGTGGCAGGACTACAGAGCTTAGACCTGATGCATTGGTTGTGGAATCGCTTAGCTCTGTCTGTTATTTGATTATGCTGTTTGGCACACGAGTAGTCCTGTGTTGTAGCTTCACCAAGATGACACCTAATTTTTTGGTATGCCTGATGTTGCTCCCGGCATGCTCTCCTGCACTCTTCATTGAACCAGGGTTGATCCCCAGGCTTGCTACTAATGGTAGAGTGGGAGATATGCTGGGTCACGAGGTTGCAGATTGTGGTTGAATACAATTCTGCTGCTGCTGATGGCCCACAGCTCCTCATGGATGCCCAGTCTTGAGTTGCTAGATCTGTTCAAAGTCTATCCCATTTAGCACGGTAGTGGTGCCACGCTACACGATGGAGGGTATTCTCAATGTGAAGACGTTGTCTCCACCAGGACTGTGCGTTTGTCACTTCCACCGATACTGTCATGGACAGATGCATCTGCAGCAGGTAGATTGGCGAGGAGGAGGTCAAGTATGTTTTTCCCTCACTGCCTGCTGCAGTCCCAGTCTAGCAGCCATGTTCCTTTAGAAACTGGCCAGTTTGGTCTGTGGTGGTACTGTCAAGCCACTCTTGGTGATGAACATCAAGTCCCCCACCCAGAGCATATTCTGCACTCTTGTCACCCTCTGGGCTTCCTCCAAGTGCTGTTCAACATGGAGGATTAAGGATTCATCAGCTGATGATGGCCGGTATATGGTAATCAGCAGGAGGTTTCCTTGCCCATTTTGAACCTGAAGCCATGAGACTTCATGGGCTCCAGAGTCGATGTTGAAGACCCCCAGGGCAACTCCCTCCTGACTGTATACCACTGTGCCACCACCTCTGCTGGGTCTGCCCTGCCGATGAGAGAAGACATACCCAGGGATGGTGATAGTGGTGTCTGGGATATTGTCTGTAAGGTATGATTCTGTGAGTATGACTGTCAGGCTGTTGCTTAACTACTGTGAGGCAGCTCTCCCAACTTTAGCACAAGCCCTCAGATGTTAGTAAGGAGGACTTTGTATGGGCGACGGGGCTGGGTTTGCTTTTGTTGTTTACGGGTAGTCCTTATGGTTTCATTCCATTTTTGTGTTTTTGCTGTGGTTGAACACAAGTGAGTGGCTTGCGAGGCCATTTCAGAGGGCATTTAAGAGTCAAGCACATTGCTGTGGGTCTGGAGTCAAACATAGGCCAGACCAGGTAAGGATGGCAGATTTCTTTCCCTAAAGCACATTAATGTACCAGGTGTGTTTTTACGACAATCTGCAATGGTTTCATGGTCATTATTAGACTTTTAACCCCCCCTCCCCTGATTTTAATATGTAGATTTTGCAAATGCTGCCGATGCAGGAAATCTAAACTAAATGCTGGAAATACTCAGCATGTCGGGCAGCATCTGTGGATAGAGAGAAACAAAAGCGAATGTTTCGGGTCAAGATGACTGCAACAGTTCTGATGAAAAGTCCCCTTGACCTAAAATGTTAACTCTGGCTGGCTGTAGGTTAGGAAACACAAATTGTATTTGTTCCTTATTTATAGAAATATGGTGTTTCTCTGAAGCTACTTCTGAAATGCTTTTGCCTGTAGATGTTTGTGTGAATGTTCAACCATAGCTGAGCTCTAGCCCAACTGCATCCTTACACACTTTCTAGCAGAGTGATTTGAATTTTGATCAGAAGTGGAAAGCTTTGCTGACATTTCTATCTACCTCATCTCCGTGTTGACATTTCTACCTACCTCCCTGAGTCTTGGGGACTATCTGTGTAGCTTTATTTTGAACATTGTTTTGGTTGATGCCAATGTGATTGCCTCTTGCACTTGACCATCAGATGTTTTGGGAAATGCATCATATTCCCATTATGGCCTGATCTTACAAAATTAATTGTTGATTCTTGGAAATAGAATGCTGAAAACAAAATAAGATTCAGTTCTAAAAATAATCTACACAATGAAATCTGAGAATTTCACTGCAGGTTTACCAATTGGGGGTTTGCATTATTGCCACTGGTTTCAATGCAGCATTTCTTGCAGATGAACAATTAAACAGTGTAAATTTTCTCTGAAAACCTGTCACAAATGATAATCCTACAAGAATGAAGTTGCAGTGATGTGGAGGAGAATTTTAAACTGAAAGTAGGTACGTTCTGTTGACTGAATCTGATTTACTAGCTCAACCTAATTTGTGGTGGTTAGATGTTTTTATTGCAGCAGTGGTGCAGGTAGAGATCTATTCACAGCATTTGTGTGGAGAGAATTTTTGCATGCTAGATTTATTTAGAAATTTGTGGGTATTTCCCACTGTATTAATATTTGGGGGCTTGTACTAAAATTGGGAGAGCTGTCCCACAAACTACACAAACAGCCTGACCGTCATACTCATGGAATCATGCTTTGTAGACAATATCCCAAACACCACTATCATCTGTCCCACTGACTGGACACCCAGCAGTGGTGGCAGCACAGTGGAGGGAGTTTGCCTGGGAGTCCTCAAGTTCGACTCTGGACCTTATGGGGTCTCATGGTATCAGGCCAAACATTAGACAAACCACGCACCCCTCCCTCCTCGGCTAATAGATCAGTACTCCTTCATGTTGAACACTGCTAGGAAGAAGCACCGAATGTGGCAAAGGTATGGATTGTAACCTGGTTGGGGAACTGTAACCTGGTTGGGGAACTTCAATGTCCATTGCCAAGAGTAGCTCAGGAGCACAGCTGACAGAGTCCTCAATGACTCAGCTACTATGTTGGGTCTGTGGCAGGTGGGTGAGGGAACAACTGACTTGGTCTCATTCTCAAAAATCAACCTGTCACAGATGTATTTCTCCATGACCGTATTAGTAGCAGTGATCACCAGTCTTTCTGTTGATCAAGTCACATCTTCATACTGAGGATACCCTCTGCTGTGTTGTGTGGCACACTACCACTGTGCTAAATGGGATAGATTTCTGACAGATCTAGCAACTCAAAACAGCATGATGAGCCGTCAGCAGCAGAATTGGAGACAACCATAATCTATAACTTCATTGCCTGACACGTTTCCTATTTTGCCATCAAGTTGGGGATCAATCCTGGTTCAACAAAGTGTGCACGAGGACTTGCCAGGAGCAGTACCAGGCATACCTTTTTTTAAAATTTAGAGTACCCAATTCTTTTTTCCCAATTATGGGGCAATTTAGTGTGGCCAATCCACCTATCCTGCACATCTTTGGGTTGTGAAGGTGAAACCCACGCAAACACGGTGCGAATGTGCAATCTCCACACGGACAGTGACCCGGGGCCGGGATCAAACCCGGTTCCTCAGCGTAGTGAGGCAGCTAACCATTGCGCCACTGTACTGCCCAGCACCAGGCATACCTGAAAATGAGGTGTGACCTTATGAATCTACAACATAGGGCTAATTGTGTGCCAAACAGTGGAAGCAACATGCAACAGACAGAGCTGAATAATTCCACAAATCAATGGATCAGGTCCTGGCACATCTCGTTGTGAATGTGGTGAACAATTAAGCTAGCAAGAGAAGACTCTACAAATATCCCCATCCTCTATGATGGGGGAGTCGAGTACATCAGTGCAAAATATGGCGCTGAAGCACTTGCAACCATCTTCAACCAGAAGTGCTCGATTGATGATCCATCTCTGCCTTCTAATATCGCCAGCATCATAGATGCCAGTCTTCAGCCAATTTACTTCACTTAACATGATATCAAGAAACTGCTGAAGGCACTGGATACTACAAAGGTTATGGGCCCTGACAACATTCTGGTAACAGTACTAAAACATTTGTGCTCAAGAATAAGCCATTAACCAAGCTGTTCCTGGGCAGCTGCAACATTGGAATCTACCAGCAATGCGAAAAATTTCTCGGGTCTGCCCAATTCACACAGAACAGAACATGTGACCATTAGTAAAGTGATGGAAGGTGTCGTTGATAATGCTATCAAACGGCACTTAACTGAGCAACACTTTCAAATTAATTTGAGGGATATGGGCTTCACTACAAGGTTAGCATTTATTGCCCATCCCTAATTGCCCTATGTGGTGGTGAACTGCCTTCTTAAACAGCTGCAGTCCACTAATGCTTGGTTTGGCTTCTATTAGGACAACTCAGCTGCCACAGCCTTGGTCCGGACCTGGGCAAAAGAGCTGAACTACAGAGGTGAGATTGTCTGTCTGCCCTTGACGTCAAGGCAGAATTTGATCAAATATGATATCAAGAAGGTTTGGCAAAATTGGAGCCACTGGGAATTGGGGGAAAGTCTCCACTGGTTGGAGTCATACCTAGCACAATGGTCATGATTGTTGGTTCGTCAAAGCCCCAGGACAACACTGCAGTTCCTCAGGGTAGTGCCCCAGCCCTAACAATCCACAACTGCTTCATCAATTACCTTCCCTATAAAGGTCCGAAATGGGGCTGTTCAGTGCCATTCGCGACTCAAATACTGAAGTGGTCCACACCCACAAGCAGCAAGACCTAGACAACATTCCGGCTTTGGCTAATGAGTGGCAAGTAGCATTGACGTCAGAAAAATGTTAGGCAATGACCCTCCCAACAATAGAGAATCCAACCACTTCCCCATGACATTCAGTGGCATTACCATCGCTGAATTCCCCTTCTATCAACATCCTGGGGGTTACCATTGATTAGAAACTGAATTACGCCAGCCATATAAATGCTCTGGCTATAAGAGCAGGTCAGAATCTGGGAATTCGGCTGTGAGCAGCATCACCAGAAAACTCCCCAAAAAGTACAAATGAGTGGTATAATGGAATACACTCCACCAGCCTGGAAAAAGTGCAGTTCCAGTAACACTCTAAGCTTGATTGGCATGCCATCCACCACCGTCCACATTCACTGCCTCCACCACCAACGAACGCACAGTGACAGCAATGGACTGTCTACAAGATACACTGAGGACTCACCAAGGCTTCCTCAACAGCATCCTCCAAACCACTGACTTCTACCACCTACAGTGAATATGGGGTTCAGATGCATATGGCCACCACCACCTGCACGTTGCCCTCCAAGCCCCACACCACCCACTATGGCGTCGCTGGATCAAAAATTCTGGAAATGTCTTCTCACAGTATTTTGAGTGCATCTACATTACATGGACTGAAATGATTGGCTCACCGCGACCTTGAGGGTGGTTTGTGATGGGCACTAAATGCTGGCCGAGACAAGTGATGCCCACATCACATGAAATAAGCAAACTAATATTATGACTGACTCTGAAAAATATTCCTGAACCAGCAGGTGACTAATGTCCACAAGGCTATTGTGTACACTTGCCTTTTAGAATGAATGACAAATTTATTAGTGTTCTTTGAGGTTGTAACAAGTCGGGTGGATGTTGGGGAACCAGTGACTGGAATATGTTTAGATTTCCAAAAGGCATTCAATAAAGTGCCACATAGAAGGTCACTGCACAAGGTGAGAGCTCATGGTGTTGGGGATAATATATTGGCATGGATAGAGGTTTGGCTAACTAACAGGATCGGGATAAATGAGTCATTTTCAGGTTGGCAAATAACTAGTGAAATAACACGAGATCAGTGCAGGGACCTCAACTATTTATGATTTGTATTTGTGACTTGGACAAAGGCAGAGTGTACTGTTGCCAAGTTTGCTAACTATGCAAAGATGGGTAAGAAAACAAGTTGAGGAGCATGAATAGAGGCTGCAAAGGATATAGGTAGGCTAATTGAGTCGACAAAAATTTGGGCAGTGGAGTATTATGTTTAAAAAAAAAAAAAAAAATTAAAAAAAATCCGTGAACGTGGCCACTTTGCAAAGTGTAGAAAAGCAGAATGATAAATTGAGAGATTGCGTATGCTGCCATACAGAGGATTCTGAGTTTCCTTTATACATGAATCACAAAAAGATAGCAGTTTACCTTCCTAACTAAAGTAGGGAAGTCTTACTGTAACTGAATAGGGAATTGGTGAGACTGTACCTGCAGTACTCCAACCTTATTTAAAGAAGGATATACTTGCATTGGTGGCAGGCCAGAGAAAGTTGACAAAGCTGAGTTGTCTTTGAGAAAACATTAAGCATGTTGCCACCCAGGTTGAGAGGGTTGTTAAGAAGGCGTGCGGTGTGTTAGCTTTTATTGGTAGAGGGATTGAGTTTAGGAGCCATGAGGTCATGTTGCAGCTATACAACACTCTGGTGCGGCCGCATTTGGAGTATTGCGTGCAATTCTGGTCGCCGCATTATAGGAAGAATGTGGAAGCATTGGAAAGGGTGCAGAGGAGATTTACCAGAATGTTGCCTGGTATGGAGGGAAGATCTTCTGAGGAAAGGCTGAGGGACTTGAGGCTGTTTTTGTTAGAGAGAAGAAGGTTAAGAGGTGACTTAATTGAGGCATACAAGATGATCAGAGGATTGGATAAGGTGGACAGTGAGAGCCTTTTTCCTCAGATGGTGATGTCTAGCACGAGGGGACATAGCTTTCATTGAGGGGAGATAGATATAAGACAGATGTCAGAGGTAGGTTCTTTACTCAGAGTAGTAAGGGCGTGGAATGCCCTGCCTGCAACAGTAGTGGACTCGCCAACACTAAGGACATTCAAATGATCATTGGATAGACATATGGACAATAAGGGAATAGTGTAGATGGGCTTTAGAGTGTTTCACAGGTCGGCGCAACATCGAGGGCCGAAGGGCCTGTACTGTGCTGTAATGTTCTATGTTGAGCCTATATTCATTGGATCAACATCTGAGGGGACTTGATGGGGTGGATGCTCAGAGGATGTTTCCCTTTGGGGTGTCTAGAATTTATGGGCACAGTTTAAAAGAGTCTCCCATTTAACAGAGTTGAGGAGCAATTTATTTTTTGAGGGTCATTAATCTTTGGAATCATTACCCATGGTGGCTCTGCCTTGAATGTATTAAGATATTTGAAGTACAGAGAAATTGAGGGTTATGGGAGGCAGTCGCTGAAGTGGAGTTAAGGCTGTAATCCGATTAACCATTCTTATTGAATGGCAGAACAGGTTCAAGGAGCCTAAATGGCTTGCTCCTCTAAAGATCTCAGGGAGTATTTTACTGAACGAAAAGTAGAAGTACCCATAAAGATATCCTTGGCTGAGTTGAAATACAAACACTGGCAGTGCTGAATTAAATGTGGGTGATTTTACTGCGTCAGCGTATCTGTTGAAACCTCAATCCATAAAACATAGCACACTCCTGGCCAGTCTTCCACTGCCCATTAACTTGAGGTCATCCAAAACTGCCGATGTCATATCTCTACACTAAGCCCTATCCTATCCAAACCAGTCCAATCATCCAACTTGGTTAAAGTTTTGCACTGTTAAACCATTAAGATTTTTTTTTTAATGATGTGCATTCTGGCATCTAAAATTTTGTTTCTGTTGTCTATCAAGTTTATCATTCTGGATCATGTAGTTACAGTAGTCAGACACACAGACCTTTCTCTACTGTTGCTTCATCTTGGCTGAAACATAAGTAGAGCATTAGAATTGGGTTAAGGCAGGGAATACTGATATTTGGTGAGTCCTGTTAAAATTTGAACATAAATGGAAGAAAAACACTTGTTCTCACAATCTAGGCTTGGATATAAAGGTAGTTTAAGATGAAAAGGCGTTGGGGAAGGAGTGAAAATATAGAACATAGAGTGCAGAAGGAGGCCATTCGGCCCATCGAGGCTGCACCGATCCACTTAAGCCCTCACTTCCACCCTATCCCCGTAACCCAATAACCCCTCCAACCTTTTTGGTCACCAAGGGCAATTTATCATGGCCAATCCACCTAACCTGCACAGCTTTGGACAGTGGGAGGAAACCGGAGCACCTGGAGGAAACCCACGCAGACATGGGGTGAACGTGCAGACTCCGGGACACACACAGTGGCCCAGTGGGGAATCGAACCTGGGACCCTGGCGCAGTGAAGCCACAGTGCTATCCACTTGTGCTACCATGCTGCCCTAATGTATGCAATATAATTTCTAATACTGCTCTTGAGTGAAGATATTGCATTTTGACATGTTGTTTTTGATATTGCGAAGAACATTCTGTGTTGAAAATGTTATATTGCTATGTTTGTCTTGTGCCTTGCACAGTGAGAATTCCAGGTAGGGTATCTTGCTTCTCTAGCTTTTGCTATCATACTAAGTGTTTTGTCTCTAGTATCCGGGCAATTCTTGCTCACTGTTCAAGACCAGAAGCTCGGGTAACACGGGTTGAAAAATCCTTGCAGATAATCCAGTCATTTCCTTTGGCAACTGAATAAAACCACAGTAGCAGCACAATTTGCAAATGGTCTACCAAAAAACTGCAGTCCCAGTCTTGTCACGAGGTGGTTAGTTCCTTTTAGATTGTAGAGGATATGGTGTATTTTAAGATGGATAGAAGCTGATGAACAAAGCAGCAGGAGAAACCTATCATGGGAGATTTGTGAGGGAAACTACAGAGGAAATCCATATAATTAATCAACAGAAGCATTTATAGCCAGTGTTGTCACACTGTACTCCCATCTGCCTTTTTAAGAGTGGAAAAAGTAGTTGGACATTTGAAAATATTTAAATAAACAGAACTTAATGTGTAAACAATCACACTTGAAGAAGGGTCCAATATAGTACTCTGTAAATACTATATCTTGGCAATCTATTTGGTAATGGTGATTGTTTCCATGTTGTGTCGAAAATAATATTTGCATTTTTAACTTTAATTGTGATTATCTTTATGAAGCGTGAGGGATGAGTCATGATTTGAACTAGCAGTCATTTCAATTATGCTGACCATTAATTAAATTTATGAATGTATTCTTGCTGAGATGATTGGGACAGGTGAAAAATATCTGCTTGTACTCCGCTATGTAAACTGTGTGCTATAAAATTCAGTTGATCAAAAATGAATTTGCATGCTGCAATTTAAGCAAGTGAACGAAAAGAAAACTGAAAATCTTAAGAACCTTATCTGATGAAAAGGATTCCCCACCCCCACCTAAAACATCACATTACTTAGGCTTAGGGGTGGTCACTTGAGGGCTGGAAAATTGCAAATAATACACCCTTGTGTAAAGATAAGCTCAGCAACGACAGGTCAATCTGTTTAACTTTGTTGGTGAGGAATCTTCTGGAAAGAATAGTTCAGGCCAAAACCTATAGTCACGTGGACAAATGCAGGGGAAATTATGTTCAAAAAAACTCTAGCCAGTCAGTTGAAGAGGCAAAAGAGAAAGTTTATGAGGGCAATGCTGTTGATGTGTGCATGCAGTTCTAAAAGGAGTTTGATACAGTGCCACAGAACAGACTTTTTAAGTAAAGTTAAAGCTGATGGAATAAAAGGGACAGTAGCAATATGGATACAGACTTGGCTGAGCGACAGGAAATTGAGAGTAGTGGTCAATGGATTTATTTTGTATTGGGCGAAGGTTTAGCAGTGAAGTTTCCAAAATTCCGTTGACCTTGGTGAACACTACACAATTTCAAAGTTTGTGATTGATGCTGAAACTTGGAAGCATTGTGAACTGAAAGGAGGACATTGATTTTTTAAAAATATAAATTTGGTGCACCCAATTCATTTTTTCAAATTAAGGGGCAATTTTAGCATGGCTAATCCACCTACCTGGCACATCTTTGGGTTGTGGGGGTGAAACTCACGCAAACACGGGGAGAGTGTGCAAACTCCACACGAACAGTGACCCATAGCTGGGATTGAACCTGGGACCTCCGTGCCGGAACCTGGGACCTCCGTGCCGTGAGGCAGCAATGCTAACCACTTTGCCACCGTGCTGCCCCTGAGGAGGATAGTAATGATATCAAACTTTAAAGGGACATGGGCAGGTTGGGGAATGGGCAGGCTGGTTGGTGGTACATGAAGTTCAAAGCAGGGAAATGTGAAGTGATTCATTTTGGTAGGAAGAACATGGAGAGACAATATAAAATGTACAAAGGGGATGCTGGAGCAGAAGGACCTGGGTGTACATTTGCGGAATGCATTTTAAGGTGACAGGACCGGTTGAGGGAGCAGTTGATAACCTCCTTGCTTTTTGCCCCTATGAATGAAGCCCAGGATTCTGGGTGCTTAAATTGAATTTAGACCAGTGACAGTTTGGTCTTAGCTAGACTATTGCGTCCAGTGCTTTGTGCCACACTTCGAAAGGATGTGAAGGCATTAGACCGGGTGTGGAATAGTCTCCTGACTGTTCCAGGGATGAACTTCAGATGCATTGGAGAATTTAGGACTCTTTTCTTTGGAGATTAGGTGAGGGGCAATTTATGGAGGTATTCAAAATAATGGTATGGGCAGAGTAGATACCGTTTCTCAAAGGATAGAGAAGGAGAGGGCACGGATTTAATTTAATTAGCGAGGAAGTGTGTAATTTTCATAGAATTTACAGTGCAGAAAGAGGCCATTCGGCCCATCGAGTCAGCACCGGCTCTTGGAAAGAGCACCCTACCCAAGGTCAACCCCTCCACCCTATCTCCATAACCCAATAACCCCATAACCTGTAGTAACCTGCACAGGACTCACCCAGCTGGGGATGATTGTTCCCGTGCTCAATTGGACTGCGTTAACTCAGCACTAGCATAAAAGGCAGGCAGCTGTAGAGCCAGCTAAAGAGGAAACCGGGCCCTGTGAATGTATGATGCTGTTGCTGAAATAAAGGACTTTTAAGAAGCTCGTTGGACTCCCCTGGCTTTATCACAAGGTGAAAGTGCTGTAGGCGGGGGAGAGAGAGACAGACAGACAGAGAGTGAGCTGGGAAAGGTACTTCGTGAGTTGCTCATTTGAGAGCCGGTGCAGTCACAATTGGACAAATAGCTGCCTCCTGCACTATTAGAATTCTGTGATTCTATGATAATCCCTGCAAGTTGTCTTCAATTTTCTAAGCAAAAAAAATGTATTTGAACAATATGTTGAGTAACAATTTCTAATTTGTTTCTTTCAGTGACCAAGAGCCTCCATATTCCATGATCACCTTGCACGAAATGGCAGAAACAGGTAACTACAGGACTGAAAAAAAATTATAACGCCCCACAAACTGAGACAGAGATGGAATAACATTCACTAATTTTATCAATGTCATCACATGATTTTATTAGGGAATAGTGTAGTCTAATTTAAGATCAGCCCATCTTTTTTTTCCTGTAATGCTACATACTTTTACGGTTCACTTGGTTAAGTGGGAAGTCCAGTGATACTGTTCTGAATCTGATTAATAAACGAGCAACTGTCAATGATTTTGCCTCACTGCGAAGCATTACCTGACACAAAATACATGAGAACTGGGTTTCGTTAATCCTTTTGTCTTTTTAAAACCACATCAACATCCCTTGATCAGACGACTTACCCCAACTGATCCAGGGACGTTGATGTGAACTGTGCTCTATTCCTCTGGCTAAGAGCAGGTATCACTACTTGAGACCGGGTTGGCACTGGGATCTCACTGGTTTGTACAATTCAGCTTTGCATTAGATCAACTTGGTACATGAGGACTGCCTTGACTAAACATTGTTGAGGTGGGGTGGGTGTGGGATGTGTGGTGGGAGGAGGGACAACTTTGTAAACCTAAATTTATGAAATAGCATTCATAAAATTGAACAAACTTGCAGTTCTATGCGCATTACCAAAAGTTACAAATGTGTAGCACCAGCAATGAGCGCAAAGGTTTATTTTTGTTTCCCCTCTGCTTTCCCATTTTATATTTGGGCAGCACAGTGGGTAGCACTGTTGCTTCACAATACCGGGGTCCCAATTTGGTTTTCCGGCTTGGTTCACTGTCTTTGTGGAGTCTGCACGTTCTCCCCGTGTCTGTGTGGGTTTCCTCTGGGTGCTCCGGTTTCCCCTCAAGTCCCGAAAGACGTGCTTGTTAGGTGAATTGGACATTCTGAATTCTCCCTCTGTGTAACCAAACAGGCGCGAGGACTTTTCACAGTAACTTCATTGCGGTGTTAATGTAAGCCTACTTGTGACAATAAAGATTATTATTATATTATATATCTAGCTTTTGTCTGAATCACATTGAAGTTCATTTTGTTTAGGAGCACTAAGAAAATAAGTTATTAGGCATGTATTTTTCTGATAACATTAGTGTGGAAATTTTAAAATCAATTTTTCGACCATGCTACCTAAACTAAGAATACAAATTGTTGAAGAGGAAATGATTTACTGATAATTTCACAGCATGGATGTGTTCCATTTGGCCCAACAGGTTGGTGCTTTTTCATCTCTCCCTATCAATATCTCCATCTATTTTTCTCACTCGTGTATTTACCTTGCCCTTAAATACGTCTATGCTTTTGCTTCAGCTACTTCATGTGGTAAAATGAAGAGTGTTTACTTAATCATGTGAAATTTAATCCAATTTAAATTTGTTGCAATGTATGCGAAAACGTTTTTGGTGTCCTTAACAGTGAAACATTGTGTTTTATTCAGCTGTGATGCGGGGTCGACAGCTGCCAAAGTGGAATTGCCAACTTGCAAGCAAGCTTATAACACAAAATGGTTGCTATGGTGTGATCCTTTTATTGAGTCACCTGAGTGATGCCTGGGTTATTCTCAGAAGCAACTAAATGTGACTTGGTATTTGACTGCAAAATAATTGCATGCTTCAAATTGGCATTCCAGTCTTGGTTTTATATATAATATACTTAACATTGGAAAAAAAAATAGAGATGTTGCTCTCAATCATATTCTATCCTTGATGTCCTCAACTGTAAAAGCTTGGAGCATTGCAATGTTTTCTATTGCCTCTGCATTTGTACAGAGAAGTTCTGCAAATCTTAAATGGGAAACTTGATCAGCTTTGAAACTGTGTTCCAGAGCGACCGTTTTTAGGAGCAAATAAATAATGTTGTAGCAACAGTAACCGAGGCTTCCTTTGTTTGATATGGGTCAGTGGTGCAAATTAAAATGCTACCAATTTCTTACAGGAATTGCAGTTCCTGAACCTCATCTTCAATTATGCATCAAGTATGCATTGTTTTTTTATGTTTGTTTTTAATCTGGAAAATTAAATTCCTTTTTGGGGGGGGGAATTTTTTTTTTTTTTTTTTTTGATGAGTGGTTGCTTTCAATCAGTGCTTAACATGGTCAGTGTGAAAGCAATACAGACTAGAAGATTCTTGGGATAGATGCCGTCTCATTGTTGAAGTTAATCTCTGGCAGAACAACAATGAGGGTGCTTTGGCAGCAAGACTTTGCATTAAGGAGTTGGGAAGTTCCCTCTGGTTTCTGCTCCTGATAGCTATCAACTGATCTGTGACTGAGCATTGGTGCTGATAACATCAATCTTGCATGTGACATCTGTTATGGGCGAGGTGTTTTCAGAACCCCAAAATGTATCATGGAATTCAACCAACCTCTCCCTTTAATGTATTTGTTGTTTTTCCTAGCACGCGGCTTTTTCCCTAGGTGTGGGATTACAATTATGGACACGTGGATTTTTAAACACAAAACACTGTTTATTCCATGAACTCAACTTAACATCTTAAATAAACATTGGATCTCTTAACACCCCTTATTTCAAAGATAACTCAGAAAATATTGCAACAGTAAATAATTCCTTAAAATGTTCCTTCAAACTTCCAAGAGACTTAACATCTTCAAACAAAATCACATCAGGTGAAAAGCTTTACTTTAAATCACCCAAATGATCCAGAGATGGTCTTTCATGGCAGAGATCCAGCTCACTGCAAAACACAGACACCCACAAGCTGCTTTTTCAAACTGCAAAACTAAACTGCAAAATGGCTGACCTGAGCTCAGCCCCACCCAACCTCTGACATCACTGTTTTCTTAAAGGTACATTGCTTAAACATCCATGTCTGAAAGGTACTCTCACATGACATCCTAGAACCAAATAGCTTGTTAATGCTCACTCATCATCTTTAATGTATGAAGAATATGAATGTTATGTGTAGGAAAGCACTTCTTGACCTTGTGATTGAAAGAAGTTCATTGATGAAGCAGCTATGCTGGTTAGGCAAGGGCATGACCCTGAGGAGATCCTGCAGTGATGTCATAGAACTGAGATGATTGATGTTAGACAACCACACCATTACCTTTTGTGTTAGGTATGACTCCAACCAGCAGGGAGTACCATTGATTCCAATTTTTCCAAAGCTCTTTGGTCTCTTGATATCAAGGGCAGTCACTTTCTCGCCTCTTGAATTCAGCTCTTTTGTCTATGTTTGCATGAAGGCTGTAATGTGGTCAGGAGTTTGGTGAACCTGTTGGAATTCAAACTGATGTGATCAGTAAGTAGATTATTGCTGAATAAGTGCCACTTGACCACTGTCAACGATATTTTTTTATTACTTTGCTGATGGGCCAGTAAGTGGAAGGGTTGTATTTGTCCTTTTTTTTTTTTGTGGACCGGACCGACCTGAACTATTTGCCATTGCAGGGTAGATGCTAGTGTTGTAGCTGTACTGGAACAGCTTCGCTAAGAGGACAGATAGTTCTGGAGCACTATTGCTGAAATGTTGGCATGGGTCAATGGCCTTTGCAGTATCTCAATGATTCCTACCGAATAGCCTGTAATCTTTAACACAATTCTGTATAGGAGTAAACTTGTAAACAATCTGTTGAAAAGTATATTTCTGTGTGGCAAAAAACATATATTTATAAAAAGAATGTTATCAGCACAGACGGAGCCTTTCAGGTCTGTGGCCAGATCTCTGCAAGAGTAGTTCAGCTCATTCTCCCCCCACCCCCCCTTATTTTCTTTTATTTTCAAATCTTGAAAAGCCGTAATTGCATCTGTCTCTACCACCAGTGTATTTATTAACCTAATCACTGGCTGTGTTTGAAAAGGTTCTTCATGTCTCCCCTGCCAAAGGGAGCAGTTTCTCCCATTCTATTCTGTTTCTAAATCCCTCATGATTTTGAACATCTCCATCAAATCTCCTCTCCACTTCCTCTAAGAAGAAAGATCCCAGCTCTCCAGCCTAGCCACAGAACTGAAATCCTTCACCTTGGAACCATTCAAATCTTATCTGCATCCTCCCTGAAGCCTTCATACCATTCCTAAATGTGGTGCCCAGAATTGGAAACAACTCTAGCTGAGGGCAAATCAGTTTCATGAAAGTTTACTGTACTTTCCTTGTGCGTAGCACTGTTGCTTCATACCTCCAGGGTCCCAGGTTCGATTCACGGCTTGGGTCACTGCCTGTGTAAAGTCTGCACGTTCTCCCTGTGCCTGCGTGGGTTTCCTCCGGGTGCTCCGATTTCCTCCCTCGAGTCCCGAAAGACATGCTGTTTGGTAATTTGGGCATTCTGAAGTCTCTGTCTCCGTTCTCCGTCTCCGAACAGGCGCCGGAATGTGGCGACATTGGGCTTTTCACAGTAATTTCATTGCAGTGTTAATGTAAGCCTACTTGTGATAACAATTGTTATTACTATTATTAAACTTTGAACAATCTCTCTCCAATAGGGTTTGCAGCTGTAAGAAAGACAATTACATAAGAACTAGGAGCAGGAATAGGCCATCTGGCCCCAAGAGCCTGCTCCGCCATTCAATGAGATCATGGCTGATCTTTTATGGACTCAGCTCCACTTTCTGGCCCGAACACCATAACCCTTAATCCCTTTATTCTTCAAAAAACTATCTATCTTTATCATAAAAACACTTCATGAAGGAACCTCTACTGCTTCACTGGGCAAGGAATTCCATAGATTCACAACCCCTTTGGGTGAAGAAGTTCCTCCTAAACTCACTCCTAAATCCACTTCCCCTTATTTTGAGGCTATGCCCCCTAGTTCTGCTTTCACCCACCAGTGGAAACAACCTGCCCGCATCTATCCCATCTATTCCCTTCATAATCTTATATGTTTCTATAAGATCCCCCCCCACATCCTTCTAAATTCCAACGAGTACAGTCCCAGTCTACTCAACCGCTCCTCGTAATCCAACCCCTTCAGCTCTGGGATTAAACTAGTGAACCTCCTCTGCACACCCTCCAGCGCCAGTACGTCCTTTCTCAAGTAAGGAGACCAAAACTGAACATGATACTCCAGGTGTGGCCTCAATAACACCTTATACAATTGCAGCATAACCTCCCTAGTCTTAAACTCCATCCCTCTAGCAATGAAGGACAAAATTCCATTCGCCGCCTCAATCACCTGGAAACCAACTTTTTGCAACTCATGCACGAGCACATCCAGGTCTACATGCACAGCAGCATGTTTTAATATTTTAGCATTTAAATAATAATCCCTTTTGCTGTTATTCCTACCAAAATGGATAACCTCACATTTGTCAACATTGCATTCCATCTGCCAGAACCTAGCCCATTCACTTAGCCTATCCATATCCCTCTGCAGACTTCCAGTATCCTCTGCACTTTTTGCTTTACCACTCATCTTAGTGTCGTCTGCAAACTTGGACACATTGCCCTTGGTCCCCAACTCCAAATCATCTATGTAAATTGTGAACAATTGTGGGCCCAACACTGATCACTGAGGGACACCACTAGCTACTGATTGCCAACCAGAGAAACACCCATTAATCCCCACTCTTTGCTTTCTATTAATTAACCAATCCTCTATCCATGCTACTACTTTCCCCTTAATGCCATGCATCTTTATCTTATGCAGCAACCTTTTGTGTGGCACCTTGTCAAAGGCTTTCTGGAAATCCAGATATACCACATCCACGTTATCTACCGCACTGGTAACGTCCTCAAAAAATTCCACTAAATCAGTTAGGCACGACCTGCCCTTTATGAACCCATGCTGCATCTGCCCAATGGGACAATTCCCATCCAGATGCCTCGCTATTTTTTGATAGATTCTAGCATCTTCCCTACTACCAAAGTTAAGCTCACTGGCCTATAATTACCCGCTTTCTGCCTACCTCCTTTTTTAAACAGTGGTCTCACGTTTGCTCATTTCCAATCTGCCGGGACCACCCAGAGTCCAGTGAACTTTGGTAAATTATCACTAGTGCATTTGCAATTTCCCGAGCCATCTTCTTTTAGCACTCTGGGATGCATTCCATCAGGGCCAGGAGACTTGTCTACCTTTAGCCTCATTAGCTTGCACATCACTAGCTCCTTCGTGATAACAATCCTCTCAAGGTCCTCCCCTGTCATAGCCTCATTTCTGTCAGTCACTGGCATGTTATTTGTGTCTTCCACTGTGAAGACCGACCCAAAAAACCTGTTCAGTTCCTCATCCATTTCCTCATCTCCCATTATTAAATCTCACTTCTCATCCTCTAAAGGACCAATATTTACCGTAGCCACTCTTTTTTGTTTTATATATTTGTAGAAACTTTTACTATCTTGTTATATTCTGAGCAAGTTTACTCTCATAATCTATCTTGCTCTTCTTTATAGCTTTTTTAGTAGCTTTCTGTTGCCCCCTAAAGATTTCCCAGTCCTCCAGTCTCCCACTAATCTTTGCCACTTTGTATGCTTTTTCCTTCAATTTGATACTCTCCCTTATTTCCTCAGATATCCACGGTCGATTTTCCCTCATTCTACCGTCCATCATTTTTGTTGGTATAAACCTTTGCTGAGCACTGTGAAAAATCACTTGTAAGGTTCTCCACTGTTCCTCAACTGTTTCACCATAAAGTCTTTGCTCCCAGTCTACCTTAGCTAGATCTTCTCTCGTCCCATTGTAATCTCCTTTGTTTAAGCACAAAACACTAGTGCTTGATTTTACCTTCTCACCCTCCATCTGTATTTTAAATTCCACTATATTGTGATCGCTCCTTCCGAGAGGATCCCTAACTATGAAATCCCAAATCAATCCTGTCTCATTACACAGGACCAGATCTAGGACCGCTTGTTCCCTCGTAGGTTCCATTATATAATGTTCTAGGAAACTATCGCGGATACATTCTATAAACTCCTCCTCAAGGCTGCCTTGACCGACCTGGTTAAACCAATCGACATGTAGATTAAAATCCCCCATGATAACTGCTGTACCATTTCTACTTGCATCCGTTATTTCTTTGTTTATTGCCTGCCCCGCCATAATGTTACTATTTGGTGGCCTATAGACTACTCCTATCAGTGACCTTTTCGCCTTACTATTCCTGATTTCCACCCAAATGGATTCAACCTTATCCTCCATTGCACTGATGTCATCCCTTACTATTGCCCGGATGTCATCCTTAAATAACAGAGCTACACCACCTCCCTTATTCGAATACTACGAGCATTCGGGTAAAGTACACTTATGTTGGCTTTTTTACCTCTGTTTTGAATCTTAACACCTCGATCAGTAACCTCTCCTCCTAAGTTATATTTCCTCTTAACTTTTCTCCTAATTTTCCTTGTCGTTGAACCCATATCTTCATGTAACAACCTGCCGCGTCGCTTACCATTAATGTTTTTACTTCCTGTTTTATTCCTTTCAGTATTACTGGGCCTATTCACTGAGCTCCCCTCAGTCACTGTACCTTGTACTGTCGCCTTTTTTGATTTTTGATTATGGCTTCTCTGCCTTACACTTTCCCCGTTACTGCCTTTTGTTTCTGTCCCTGTTTTACTACCTTCCAAGTTCCTGCATCGGTTCCCACCCCCCTGCCACATTAGTTTAAACCCTCCCCAACAGCTCTAACAAACATCCCCCCCAAGGACATTGGTTCCAGTCCTGTCCACGTGCAGACCGTCCGGTTTGTACTGGTCCCACCTCTCCCAGAACCGTTTCCAATGCCCCAGGAATTTGAATCCCTCCCTCTTGCACCATCACTCGAGCCGCTCATTCATCCTATCTATCCTGACATTCCTACTCTGACTAGCTCGTGGCACTGGTAGCAATCCTGAGATTACTACCTTTAAGGTCCTACTTTTTAGTTTTAACTCCTAACTCCCTGAATTCAGCTTGTAGGACCTCGTCCCATTTTTTACCTATATCGTTGGTGCCTATGTGCACCACGACAGCTGGCTGTTCACCCCCCCCCCGCCCCCCCAGAATGCAGCCGCTCCGAGACATCCTTTTTTAAAAAAAATATTTTTATTAAGAATTTTAACACAATTTTTTACCCTTACAAACAAACCCCCCCCCCCCCCCTCCCCGTAACAAAAAGAAAGAAAGCGCACATAGCAAGACATGACCATGATAAATCGATATGATACAGAGCTTTGTACAATGGATTCCTCCCGTACATGCCAGTTTTCCAGATCCTTCATGTATTTTCTTGCTCTAATACCCCCCAAACAAGCCCCCCCCCCCCCCCCCCGGTTGCTGCTGCTGCTGACCGACCTTCGTCTAACACTCCGCGAGATAGTCTAGGAACGGTTGCCACCGCCTGTAGAACCCCTGCGCAGACCCTCAAGGCAAACTTTATCCGCTCCAATTTGATAAACCCTGGGGGGCTTTGCCTCTTTCCACATTAACAAGATCCTTTGCCGGGCTACTAGGGACGCAAAGGCCAGTATGCCGGCCACATTTGCCTCCTGCACTCCCGGCTCGTCCACTACTCCAAATAGTGCTAGCCCCCAGCTTGGCTTTACCTGGACTTTCACCACCTTAGATACTGTTCCCGCCACTCCCCTCCAGAACCCCTCCAGTGCCGGGCATGACCAAAACATATGGACATCGTTTGCCGGACTTCCTGAGCACCTCCCACATCTGTCCTCTACCCCAAAGAACCTACTCAGTCTCTTCCCCGTCATATACGCTCTGTGAACCACCTTAAATTGTATCAGGCTAAGCCTGGCACACGAAGGAGAGGAATTAACCCTACTTAGGGAATCAGCCCATAGCCCCTCCTCAATCTCCTCCCCCAGCTCCTCCTCCCATTTACCCTTCAGCTCCTCTACCAACGCCTTCCCCTCTTCTTTCATCTCCTTGTATATCGCCGACACCTTGCCCTCTCCGACCCATACACCCGAGATCACCCTGTCTTGAATCTCCTGTGCCGGGAGCAACGGGAATTCCCTCACCTGTCGCCTCACAAACTCCTTCACCTGCATGTATCTGAAAGCATTTCCCGGGGGTAGCCCGAACCTCTCTTCCAGTGCCCCTAGGCTCGCAAACGTCCCATCAATGAACAAGCCCCCCATTCTTCTTATCCCTGCTCGATGCCAGCTCTGAAACCCCCCCCCCCCCGTCCATCCTCCCTGAGACAAACCGATGGTTACCCCTGATTGGGTACCACACTGAGGCTCCCATTGCACCCCTATGCCGTCTCCACTGGCCCCAGATCTTTAGCGTTGCCGCCACCACCGGACTCGTGGTGTACCTTGTCGGCGAGAGCGGCAGCGGTGCCGTCACCAGCGCCCCAGTCTCGTTTCCTTGCAGGATGCCATCTCCAACCTCTTCCCACTTACGGATCATCGCCATATTTGCTGCCCAGTAGTAGCCACCTAGATTTGGCAACGCCAACCTTCCTCTGTCCCTACTGCGCTCCAGAAACCCCCTCCTTACCCTCTGGGTCTTATTCGTCCACACAAAACCCATAATACTCCTGCCTACCCTCTTAAAAAAGGCCTTGGTGATTACAAGTGGAAGGCACTGGAACACAAAAAGAAACCTCGGGAGGACCACCATTTTGACCGACTGCACTCTACCCGCTAGCGAGAGCGGCAACATGTCCCATCGTTTGAAGTCCTCCTCCATCTGCTCCACCAGCCTCGTCAGATTAAGTTTATGTAGGGCCCCCCAACTCCTAGCTATTTGGATCCCCAAGTACCGAAAGCTCCTTTCCGCCCTCCTCAGCGGTAGATCGTCTATCCCCCTTTCCTGGTCTCCTGACTGTACTACAAAAAGCTCACTCTTCCCTACATTAAGCTTAGAGCCCAAAAAATCCCCAAACTCCCTTAGAGTCTGCGTGACCTCCACCATCCCCTCCACTGGATCCGACACATACAGCAACAGGTCGTCTGCATAAAGCGACACTCGATGCTCCTCTCCCCCTCGGACCACTCCTCTCCATTTCCTAGACTCCCTTAATGACATGGCCAAGGGTTCAATTGCCAATACAAACAACAGGGGGGACAGGGGGCACCCCTGCCTCGTCCCACGATACAGCCGAAAATACTCCGACCTCCGCCGATTCGTGACCACACTCTCCACCGGGGCTCCACCCAAACCTCCGCAGCACTTCCCAGAGGTACTCTCACTTTACTTGGTCAAAGGCCTTCTCTGCGTCCATAGCCGACACTATCTCCGCCTCTCCCTCCACCGATGGTATCATTATCACGTTTAGGAGCCGCCGCACATTGGTGTTTAGCTGCCTGCCCTTTACAAATCCCGTCTGGTCCTCGTGGATCACCCCTGGGACACAGTCCTCGATCCTCGTAGCCAGCACTTTTGCCAGCAACTTAGCATCCACGTTGAGGAGCGAGATCGGCCTGTACGAACCACGTTGCAGTGGGTCCTTGTCCCGCTTCAGGATCAAAGAGATCGTCGCCTCAGACATTGTTGGGGGCAGGGTCCCTCTCTCCCTTGCCTCATTAAAAGTCCTCACTAGCAACGGGGCTAACAGGTCTACGTACTTCCTATAAAACTCGACCGGGAACCCATCCAGTCCCGGGGCCTTCTCTGCCTGCATACTCCCCAGATCTTTGGTCAGCTCCTCCAACCCAATCGGTGCCCCCAAACCAGCCACCTCCTGCTCTTCCACCCTCGGGAACCTCAGTTGGTCCAAGAATCGTCGCATCCCCTCTTCCCCCGCTGGGGGCTGGGATCTGTACAGCTCCTCGTAGAAGGCCTTGAATGCCTCATTTACTTTGTCGCACTCCGCACTGTAGCTCCCCTTCCATCCTTGACTCCACCTATCTCCCTCGCTGCCATCTTCTTATGGAGCTGGTGTGCCAGCATCTGGCTCTCCTTCTCCCCATACTCGTACGTCGCCCTCTGCGCTTTCCTCCACTGTGCCTCTGCCTTCCCTGTGGTCAACAGGTCAAACTCCGTCTGGAGATGTCGCCTTTCCCTAAGTAGTCCCTCTTCAGGAGCCTCTGTGACAATAAGCGATTTTCATTTCTGCGTATCTCCTGTCCACTCTTAAAATCTCGTCCACTAACCTCTCCCTTTCCATGCCCTTTATCTTCTCCCTATGAGCCCTGATGGAGATTAGCTCTCCCCTGATCACCGCCTTCAGCGCCTCCCATACCACCCCCACCTGCACCTCCCCGTTGTCGTTGGCCTCCAAGTACCTTTCAATGCACCCCCTCACCCTCCCACACACCGCCTCATCTGTCAGCAGTCCCACATCCAACCGCCACAACGGGCGTTGGTCCCTCTCCTCTCCCAGCTCCAGTTCCACCCAGTGCGGGGGCGTGATCTGAAATGGCTATGGCCGAATACTCCGTTCCCTCCACTTTCGGGATCAGCGCCCTGCCCAGAACAAAAAAATCTATCCGGGAGTAGGCTTTGTGCATGTGGGAGAAAAAAGAAAATTCCCTGGCCTGCGGCCTGGCAAGCCTCCACGAATCCACTCCCTACATTTGGTCCATAAACCCCCTAAGCACCTTGGCCGCAGCCGGCCTCTTTCCGGTCCTAGATCTGGAGCGATCCAATGCTGGGTCCAACACTGTATTAAAATCCCCACCCATTATCAAGCTTCCTACCTCCAGGTCTGGAATGCGCCCTAACATACGCTTCATGAATCCAGCGTTATCCCAGTTCGGGGCGTATACATTTACCAATACCACCCACGTCCCCTGCAACTTGCCGCTCATCATCACGTATCGACCTCCATTGTCCACTACGATATTCTTGGCCTCAAACGACACCCTCTTCCCCACCAATATTGCCACCCCTCTGTTCTTCGCATCCAGCCCCGAATGGAATACCTGTCCTACCCATCCCTTTCTTAACCTAACCTGATCCGCCACCTTCAAATGTGTCTCCTGGAGCATGACCACGTCTGCCTTCAGTACCTTTAAGTGCGCGAACACTTGGGACCTCTTAACCGGCCCATTCAGGCCCCTCTCATTCCACGTTATCAGCCGGATTGCCCCCCCCCCCCCCGACTAGCCATCCCCTTTTCTAGGCCAGTCCTGTGCCCGCGCCGCCCTCACCCTCCAGTCCGGGGATCCCTGCCGCGACCGCCTCTTCTGTGTCCAATTTCCCCTCGGCCAGTGCAGCAGCAACCCTATCTCTCTCTCTCTTCCCCCCCCCCCCCCCGCTAGACCCATGTCTAGTTCTCTTGCTCCCCCCATAGCACTCCTGCAAGTCAGCTGACCCCGGCTTCCCCCGCTGTCCCTTTGCCCCCCCCCGGTGTGGGAATCACCCCATCAGTGTGCGTTCCTCCATCTCTTTCCCCCCCCCCCCCCCCCCCCCCCCCCCCCGTCCTTCCCTAGCGCGGGAAAAAGCCCGTGCTTTCCTAAGCCTGCCCCGCCCCCTCTGGCGCAGCTGCAGTCGCAGCCTGGTCTCATTTTCCCCCATCCCCGAGCCTCCCCTCTCTCCAGCACCGGCACCCACCGTCTCGTATAGTCTACTCACCCGGTCCCTTTCCCCATCCATCACCCAACCCGTGGAACATTTCCTGCGCGTGATTAACACCCTATGTCCAACAAACATCGAACATCACCCCCCCCCCCCCCCCCCCCCTCTCTCTCTCTCTCAAACCCTCAGTTTGAGTCCAACTTTTCAGTTTGAATGAAGGTCCAAGCCTCCTCGGGCGTTTCAAAATAGTGATGTTGATCCTTGAATGTGACCCAGAATCGCACTGGCTGCAGCATTCCGAATCTCACTCCTTTCTGATGCAGCACCGTCTTGGCCTGGTTGAAACCCGCTCTCCTCTTTGCTACCTCCGTGCTCCAGTCTGGGTAGATTCGGATCTCCGCATTCTCCCATCTGCTACTCCGCTCTTTCTTTGCCCATTTCAAGACCCTCTCTCTGTCCATGATAGTTCCTGTTACTATATGAATGATTGATTAAGCATTTTCTATAATTTGTTGTGGAAATAGTCAGCGTGTATGAAACATATTCAATCTTATTTGGAGCCATTTAAGTGAACATGCCTGATTTCAATCTGGAGGGCCACTCTTATGGCACGCTCATTAGCCGGTGTCACCCATCACTGGAATAGGCGATAACAGTGGCATGGATAGAAGATTGGCTAGCTAACAGGAAACAGTAGGCATAAACGAGTCATTTTCTGGTTGATAAGACCTAATGAGTCATGTGTTTCAGGGATCAGTGTTAGGGCCTTGACATTTTATAATTTTTATATAAATGACTTGGATGAAGGAAGTGAGGGTATGGTTGCTAAATATGCTGCTGGCACAAAGATATGGACAGGAAAGTTGTTAAGAGAATTTAAGGAGACTACAAAAAGATAATAGGTGGGTTATGTGAATGGACAAAGATCTGCGAAATGGAGTATAATGTGCGAAAATGTGAATTTGTCCATTTGGCAGGAAGAATAAACGAGAAGCATATTGTCTAAATGATAGATTGCAGAGGGATTTGGGTATCCTAAGGCATGAATCACAAGATGAAAAAGCTAATAGAATGTTATTTTTTATTGCAAATTGGATTGAATACAAAAGTAGGGAGATTATGCTTTAATTCTACAAGGTGTGGGGAGGTGATGGCATAGTGGTACTGTCACTGGACTCGTAATCCAGAGACCCAGGATAATGATCTGGGGACCCAGGTTCGAATCCCACCACAGCAAATGATGGAATTTAAACTCAATAAAATATCTGGAATTAAAAGTCTAATGATGACCATGAAACCATTGTCGATTGTCATAAAAGCCCATCTGGTTTACTCATGTTCTTTAGGGAAGGAAATCTGCCATCCTTACCTGGTCTGGCCTATATGTGACTCCAGACCCACATGTGGTTGACTCTTAAATGCCCTCTGAAATGGCCTAGCAAGCCACTCGGTTGTATTCAACCGCTACGAAAACAAAAAATGAGTGAAACTGGGCGGACCATCCGCCATCGAACCAGGCACCAGAAACAACAACAGCAAATCCAGCCCTGTCGACCCTGCAAAATCCTCCTTGCTGACATCCGGGGGCTTGTGCTAAAGTTGGGAAAGCTGTCTCACAGACTAGTTAAGCAACAGCCTGGCATAGTCATGCTCACAGAATCATACATTACAGATAATATCCCAGACACCACTATCACCATTCCTGGCTCTGCCCTGTTTCACCGGCAGGACAGACCCAGCAGAAGTGGCAGCACTGTGGTATACAGTTGGGAGCGAATTGCTCTAGGCGTCCTCAACATCCGGCCAGAAGTGGCAGCAGTGAGCAGGTCATGCACCCTGCATGTACACTTGGTGTCAAATCTTTGTATGTGTCTTGCCACTGAGGAGAACTTCCATTTTCTAGCTTCTAGCAAGCAAGAGTACTGTGAAGATGAATTGTTTTATTAAAATAGGTTGGTTGTGTACTACTGGACAAGATCTCTCAACTGAATCTGCTGGAGAGAGCTGCTCAGGAGGATCCACAGCAGGACAGAGCAGTGCTAGTGTCTGTACTGAGTTCAGGATCTCTGGTTAACAGCCTACAAAGAAGAAACTTAACTCTGGAACGAAGCAGTATAAAGATAATTTCTTGAGACATGGTTTTGTCAAGTGTAACCATGCAAAAAGATGCAAAGCTCATGGTTATATGCAGGGAAGTACTAGCAAATGAGAAGAGAAGATTTAGATTTTGAAAGAGAAGTGGTGGGTGAAAAATTCCTTGTTGAAGTTGAGACCCCAGAGTTAGTTTTTAACTCACAGCTAACTCAAATGAAAGAGCAAAGCTATTGTACCTTAATTGTGATACCACATTGAAAGCACACCAAAAGCCCATGAGGCTGTCAGCATTGTGGAGTAGCATCTCCCAGGAGTATTCCGTGCTGAGTAAAACGAGCATTTTGTTAATATTGCCCTCCACGACCATTTACATGTGCAGGGTTGGACTTTCTGTTCTCACAAACAAGATAGTACAAAGGAACTGGCTGATGTCTGCACCTTGTATACACGTTGCTCTCTCCTCCGGTGAACCTGATTGGAGTGAGATCATGAGGACCAAGCAAATTCCCCCTTTCACATGAAAGATAAATAAATGTGTGGGTTGCAATGGTCGGAAAGTTAGTGAAGTGGGCCCCCGGGGAGGGGATGAAAAACACTGCTCTAAAGCATCAGTGTACTTGAGTTTGAAGGTTTAACCGAACAATAAATCCTTGGTTTAAACAAACTAAGATTCACAAGTTGACGAGGTTGTTTGGCTTTTGGCACATGATTTAGGAGATTTCTGTCTTGCCCGTGATCTCTACCTCCTGGTCAAATCAGCAGTCTGTAATGCAGTCATATTTGAAGATGCTGTGTTTAATTACTCCGTTTTGCAATTCAGAAGTTTTGTTTTCTGCACCTTTGAAGTGGCCTGTCAGCATAATAGAATATGAATAATAGGCTGGATTTTACCACTGCATCTATTCATGAAGGTGGCTCACCACTGCCTTCTCGAGCAATGAGGGATAGACAACAGTTGCTAGCCTTGTCACCAATGCTCCCTTCCCATGCATAAATAGAAAAATATGAAAATAGTTTAGGGTCTGGTAGCTTGAGAAATAATTATGACCAAGTACACAGTTTAAAAACCCAGTTACATTTCATATATCAAGATGTCGCTTTTTTCGAGGGTATTTATGGTGATAATAGTGTCAAAACATTGATTTGCACCTTGAAGGACTTCAGGGCACACAGGAGTGGGAAATAATTGACAGCAACTTCTGCTTTTCTGCATTTAACTGCACATACGCAGTTACCAGAAATTGCTGTTAATTTCACAGAATGCTGACCATTTCGCTGTAATTTAAACTGCAAATCCAAGCCGACGTATTTTGGACCATATATGCAGATTTCTATTTCAGACTGAAGTGTCTTTTTATTCGCCTCTGTTTATTTGTGTTGGGTATTCTTGATTTTTAGGTTGTTCTTGAACTTAAGAATCAGGCACATTGCTAGGAAAGCTAATAAATTAATCAGATACTTTGGAATGCTGAAGAGTCAACTTCAATTAGTTCAACCATCAATGTATCTTTTAATGTTAGGCTTGCTTTGATTTAGTTGGAGATGGAGTGATTAATTCAATAGTAAAATATGGTTGTGCTTTCTTTGTTTTAATTTCAGTTTTTCATAATTTGTGGTTCTTTAGCTTGAAGTCTTAGCCCTAAATTCGAAATCATGTCATGGAATCAAAGTTACAACAGAAGTTATTTGAATCATTAACACTGCACTAACTCCTCAAAGGCGAGTATCTGCTCTTGACCTTTTTATATGCTTCCTTTTCAAATACCTGTTTCCTTATGAAATGGCATTGTGAAAGTTGAGTTAATAACCACAGGCACACAGACATACATATATATATATATATATAATTATATACTATATATGAAAATGAAATGAAAATCGCTTATTGTCACGAGTAGGCGTCAATGAAGTTACTGTGAAAAGCCCCTAGTCACCACATTCTGGCGCCTGTTCGGGGAGGCTGGTATGGGAATATATATATTGGACATACATTTAATTTCCACCCTGTTCTTACCATTTTAATTATTTCATAATCTGGATTTTTTATTATTAATAATTCTCCAACTAAGGGGCATTAGGAAAAGATTCTGAGAATGTTTCAAAGCCTTTTCAGGATTTTGAACATTTCCCCTATGACTGACTCGATTCTAGGGTTAATGCGCCTAATCGAGTAAACAGCTCGAGCATCTCAATTGATTTTTGCATATTGTATGTCTTCAATTTGGTGGTTGAAGTGGATTATCGAGTAGCTTAGTGACTTAAGTCTTATGTTACTGAACACTACAGATCAGGAAGCTCCCAAGTTCAATTTCCCATCTGTATGGAGAAAGCTGATTGAAGTTCCAGCAGTGGTGAAGATATTTCTTTGGTTGTCAGGCCATGGAGGAGAAAATATCAGGCAGGGTTCTTCCTCCTTAGCCCTGTGTATGTGTATCGGTTGGGTGACCTTGGTATGGAGCTTGCCTTGACCTGGATTATTGATTAACCTGGCGATGATGTCTAAGTTGACCTAAGGAGTTTGAGTCATTTTTAGCTAGGTAAATGATGACCACTACCCACATGGAACTATGCCCCAGCAATCATAACTTCCTGGGAAGAAATCAAATTGGTCGACTGAAGTTAATTGACTATTTGTTTAGTGACTAACTTTAAAAAAAAAAAAAAAAAAAAATTTTTTTTGAAGTTTTCACAAAATATCAACAACAAAATGAAAAAGGAACCCAATAGAATTAAATACAAAATGAAACAACCCCCATGCCCCCCTCCCCCTATACATAAATAATAAATTAACACATAGCAAATATATACACCCCCTCAGATTCCCCCAGTGTAGACAAACAAAAATAAAATAGCCCCCCCTCCCGCCCCGAGTTGCTGCTGTTGCTGACCATTGTTTACCATTCTGCCCGGAAGTCCAAGAACGGTTGCCACCGCCTGAAAAACCCTTGCACCGGTATCCCCTTACGGCAAATTCCACCCTCCAATTTAATAAACCCCGCCATATTGGTGATCCAGGATTCCCTGCTTGGGGACCTTGCATCCATCCACTGAAGAAGAATCCTTCGCCGGGCTACCAGGGACGCAAAGGCCAGAATACCGGCCTCTTTCGCCTCCTGCACTCCCGGCTCCCCTGCAATCCCAAATATTGCGAGCCCCCAGTCCGGTTTGACCCTGGATATTACCACCCTCGACACCGTCTTTGCTACACCCTTCCAGAACTCCTCCAGCGCTGGGCATGCCCAGAACATATGGGTGTGGTTTGCTGGGCTCCCTGAGCACCTAACACAGCTATCCTCACCCCCCAAAAAAACGGCTCATCCTTGTTCCGGTCATGTGTGCCCTGTGCAGCACCTTAAACTGTATACGGCTGAGCCTCGTGCACGAAGAGGAAGAGTTCACCCTCCCAAGGG